>NC_140990.1:231666457-232116986 GCF_052327205.1 Somniosus microcephalus
GAGTTCGACAATTTCAGATTGTAACTGCTCCCATTTTTTTCGAACAGTAGGTGCTGGTAATTATTCTGCTGTTACCATTTACAGCTCCCCTAGACCCATCTTTTGTTTCTTTACTTGTCCCAATACCACCTCCTTTTGCCTTGCACCACCATCCCTTTTGTCATTTAATCACTCCTTCTTTCCACCCTATCACAGACCTTCCCTTTTGTTCTTTCCTCCTCTCCTCCATCCAGCTCCCCCTTTTCCTGGCTCTGTACTTGTTTAAAAACTGTTATATCTCTAACTTCTTCCAGTTCTGACAAAAGGTCATCAACCTGAAAGTTTAACTCTGTTTCTCTCTCTACAGATGCTGCCTGACCTACTGAGTGCTTCCAGCATTTTCTGTCTTTATTTCAGATTTCCAGCATCTGCAGTATTTTGCTTTTGCTTCAAAAGTATTTCAATGACTGTAAAGTGTTTTGGGATGTCCTAATGTCATGAAAGGTGCTATATAAATGGATGTTCATTATTTGTGTCTGTAGCTTCCTACAGTTCTTATTCAGCAAGTTGAACTTTTGTCACTGTTCTTCCCTTTAATGATGAGCAGCAGCCCTTTAAGCACTGCTTCTTCATCGGATTTTCCAGCCCCAACCTGCTTGCCACACTGCCTTTGCCCATTTTTCATTTTTAAAAAGGAGGAAAGGCTAGCCTCATAAATTTGGGCAGATCACCCTTCCTTAGTAATGAGAAAGGCTCACCTGTGTTATTATCATAAAATTGAGGTTCATATCTAAGTGCAGTCAGGAGGCTAATAATGCATATTTAGCATTATAATGCAACACACAAGGCTGAAAATTCAGGGGTTTTGCACCATCGGTTACCACCAGATTCGGGGCAAAAAATGGCCACTGCCACTCATGCAACAGCTGCCATTTTCGGCAACGCTGCCATTGCCTGTGCACACCAAAAGCATTGTAATAAGTCGAAGCGTGACGTCAATCGGCGTGTAACGCCGAGTCGATGCCCGTTCATCCATTTTGGATTTCGTCATTCCTATTGCCGCCCTCTGTAAAGCACGCCAGTGCGTGCAGCCACTAAAAGCATTTCAGCAGCATTAACGGTCATGAGGAGTCTGGCAGGACTTACAAGACTGAAGGCTGACAAGTGGAAAACAGCTCAGATGGATGCTGGAATTTCAAACGCCTCCTTTGCCAAGGTTTTTCTTTTATACTTTCATTTTTTGCCCATCAGCGGGGAGGGAGGTGGTTGCATTTTCTGGTGGCTTCCTGGGAGGCCTACAGTGTTTATGGCTCAGTAAATCAAGGGGTGAAACCTTGTGGAACAAGTTTTTAGTTCAGAACTGAACACCTGCACAAAACTACGAATCCCTAGGCAGATTCCCAGCAAATAAAAAAAACAAATTCCGAAAGAGCATCAGATTGCCTGGAACTCCAGTACAACGTTTGAAGATCATCTCTGATAAGACTGCTTTGATCTTTATGAGAGCATCACCAGACAACACCCCCCTGGCAAATCTGGAATCAACTGCTTAAGATTTTAAGGAATTATAATTAATTTATTCAAAATTCCATAACCAATTATTCATCAAATAATTATTTTGTGGCGAGTATGCAAGACCCACTAAAAGCTGGCATGATTACTACACGTTTAAACACTTTCATGAGTAACCATTGGGAAAAGATTAGTGATACAGAGAACGCAGATGCATTCATTTCATGAACTACTAAAACAAATCAACAAACATCAGGTGGCAGGTAATATTTTTGTAGCAGGTACGGCATCTATTCCGTACATGGCCTATAGGTTCGCTCCTTTCTTCCCCGTTCCCCTTCACTTCAAGCAGGAGACAGATGTGACCTTCGGCCTCCTGCTGAGCTTAATATTGGTGCTGCCTGCGCTCTCTCGGCAGGCAGCCGTTAGCCTTGGCCGGAGCTGTTACTGGCAGGTTTCCAGCGTACTTGAATTTTTAGCCCTAAGTGCCTGTGGTGCTCGAAACCTGCACACCTACCATGCATTAGGTTTATTACAGGCCTGAATTTAATGCCAATTGTATCCGACTAAAAACGAGGGCATATAAGGTAGCCAAATCTAGTGGGAGGATGGAAGATTGGGAAGTCTTTAAAAGACAGCAAAAAATAACAAAAAGATTGATTAAGAAAGGGAAGATAGATTATGAAAGTAAATTAGCAAAAAATATAAAAACAGACAGTAAAAGTTTCTATAGTTATATAAAAAGAAAAAGGGTGGCTAAAGTAAATGTTGGTCCCTTAGAGGATGAGACCGGGAAATTAATGGTGGGAAACATGGAGATGGCAAAAACACTGAACAATTATTTTGTATCAGTCTTTACAGTAGAGGACACTAAGAATATCCCAACACTGGACAAACAGGGGGCTCTAGGGGGGGAGGAACTAAATACAATTAAAATCACTAAGGAAGTGGTACTTGGTAAAATAATGGGACTCAAGGCGGATAAATCCCCTGGACCTGATGGCTTGCATCCCAGGGTCTTGAGGGAAGTAGCGGTAGGGATTGTGGATGCATTGGTAATAATTTTCCAAAACTCACTGGACTCAGCAAAGGTCCCGGCAGATTAGAAAACTGCTAATGTAACACCATTATTTAAAAAGGGTAGTAGGCAGAAGGCTGGAAACTATAGACCTGTTAGCCTAACATCTGTGGTTGGTAAAATGTTAGAGTCCATTATTAAGGAGACAGTAACGGGACATTTGGATAAACACAATTTAATAGGGCAAACTCAGCATGGTTTCATGAAGGGGAAGTCATGTTTAACAAATTTGCTTGAGTTTTTTGAGGAAGTAACATACAGGGTGGATAAAGGGGAACCAGTGGACGTAGTGTATTTAGACTTCCAAAAGGCATTTGACAAGGTGCCACACAAAAGATTATTGCTCAAGATAAAAAATCACGGGATTGGGGGTAATATTCTGGCATGGGTGGAGGATTGGCTCTCTAACAGAAAGCAGAGAGTTGGGATAAATGGTTCGTTCTCAGATTGGCAACCAGTAACTAGTGGTGTTCCGCAGGGGTCAGTGCTGGGTCCCCAACTCTTTACAATCTATATTAACGATTTGGAGGAGGGGACCGAGTGTAACATATCAAAGTTTGCAGATGATACAAAGATGGGACGGAAAGTAATGAGTGAGGAGGACATAAAAAACCTGCAAAGGGACATAGACAGGCTAAGTAAGTGGGCAGAGATTTGGCAGATGGAATACAATACTGGAAAGTGTGAAGTTATGCACTTTGGCAGGAAAAATCATAGAGCAAGTTATTATCTTAATGGCAAGAAACTGGAAAGTACTGTAGTACAAAGGGATCTGGGGGTCCTGGTGCACGAAACTCAAAAAGTTAGTATGCAGGTGCAGCAAGTGATCAAGAAGGCCAATGGAATGTTGGCTTTTATTGCTAGGGGGTTGGAATATAAAAACAGGGAGGTATTGCTGCAGTTGTACAAGGTATTGGTGAGGCCGCACCTGGAATACTGCATACAGTTTTGGTGTCCATACTTAAGAAAAGACATACTTGCTCTCGAGTCAGTACAAACAAGGTTCACTCGGTTAATCCCGGGGATGAGGGGGTGGTCATATGAGGAGAGGTTGAGTAGATTGGGACTCTACTCATTGGAGTTCAGAAGAATGAGAGGCGATCTTATTGAAACATATAAGATTGTGAAGGGGCTTGATCGGGTGGATGCGGTGAGGATGTTCCCAATGATGGGTGAAACTAGAACTAGGGGGCATAATCTTAAAATAAGGGGCTGCTCATTCAAAACTGAGATGAGGAGAAACTTCTTCACTCAGAGGGTGGTAGGTTTGTGGAATTTGCTGCCCCAGAAAGCTGTGGAAGCTACATCATTAAATAAATTTAAAACAGAAATAGATAGTTTCCTAGAAGTAAAGGGAATAAAGGGTTACGGGGAGCGGGCAGGAAATTGGACATGAGTCTGGGTTCGGAATGGTCATGGCCCTGTGGGTAGTGGAGCGGGCCCAGGGGCCGTGTAGCCTTGTTCTGCTCCTACTGTGTTCTAATTCTGTTAGATTTCAGGAGATGGTTTTATTCCTGTTCCTGGCTGGGGTGGAGATCGCCTTTACAGAAGGGAAGTACTGTAGAAAATATAGGGACAGAGTGATCTCCTGGTAGAATTTCGATCGCCTAGATGGGTCGGAGAGGAATTTCCCAGATTTTTTTCTCCCAAATTGGCCATTGGGTCTTTATCTGGTTTTTCGCCTCTCCCGGGAGATCACATGGGTTCGGGTGGATGCAGAGTGATAGAAGATTTGAGGTTAGGATCAGATCAGCCATGATCTTATTGAATGGTGGAGCAGGCTCGAGGGGCCGATTGGCCTACTCCTGCTCCTATTTCTTATGTTCTTATGTTCTTATGTGCTCACATAATGCCATCAGAATGCCTGAATAGTACTCCAGGCACTTAGCACCCATCGGAAACTGATGCTGCATGGGTGCTGCCACAATTGAGTGACTATCTGAGACCTAAAACAAGCCCCCTGATTAGACAAGATCTCTTCTGGAAACCCAAATAAGCATCAGCCACAATGTTCATGTCAATGTGTTAATATGTACCATTTTCCAAACTGATTCATGTGAGGCATGGGACTTATTAATAATGCATAGGAATTGCAATGGCATTTTGGTGTGATCTCACTCTTTACCCATATGTCCTTAGAGATACTCAGCCAATGAAAGTGCTGTAAAACTTTTGTATGTTTTACCTGCAAGAGCATATTATGGGCTACCTTTAGTAAGTCTATTCAGTATGCATACAGCACCACTGCTGTTTTGGGGAAAAAATAACTCGTCAAGGCTTGACACTGCCCTCTACCTTTGCCAATTTTCTCATGGATATTTCATTTTTTCTATGAGTATCTCTCAGGCCATCCCTTGGTATTTGCAGTTTGTTGAGGAGGAGGATCAGAGGATTCTTGCTAGGCTGGTGTACTGTATTCTTTAGAAAAGTCACCTTACTTCTACACGTAATAAATGTTGCTAGGTCGTTTCGGAATTAAATGACTTGAGCACAAAAATCTAGGCTGACACTCCAGTGCAGTACTGAGGGAGTTCTGTCAGAGGTCATAGAGTCATAGAGTTATACAGCACAGAAAGAGGCCCTTCGGCCCATCGTGTCCGCGCCGGCCATCAAGCCCTGCCTATTCTAATCCCATTTTCCAGCACTTGGCCCGTAGCCTTGTATGCTATGGTGTTTCAAGTGCTCATCTAAATGCTCCTTGAATGTTGTGAGGGTTCCTACCTCTACCACCCTTTCAGGCAGTGAGTTCCAGATTCCAACCACCCTCTGGGTGAAAAAGTTTTTCCTCAAATCCCTTCTCAACCTCCTGCCCCTTACCTTGAAATTATGCCCCCTGGTTATTGACCTTTCTACTAAGGGGAAAAGTTCCTTTCTATCTACCCTATCTATGCCTCTCATAATTTTGTACACCTCAGTCAGGTCGCCCCTCAGCCTTCTCTGCTCTGAGGAAAATAACCCCAGCTTGTCCAGTCTCTCTTCATAGCTGAAGCGCTCCAGCCCAGGTAACATCCTGGTGAATCTCCTCTGCACCCAATCCAATGCAATCACATCCCTCCCATAGTGTGGCGACCAAAACTGCACACAGTATTCCAGCTGTGGCCTAACCAGCGTTTTGTACAGCTCCATCATAACCTCCCTGCTCTTATATTCTATGCCTCGGCTAATGAAGGCAAGTATCCCATATGCCTTTTTAACCACCTTATCTACTTGTCCTGCTGCCTTCAGGGATCTATGTACATGCACACCAAGGTCCCTCTCATCCTCTGTCCTTCCTAGGGTCCTACCATTCATTGTGTATTCCCTTGCCTTGTTAGTCCTCCCAAAATGCATCACCTCACACTTTTCAGGATTAAGATTCAAGATTCAAGATTCAAGATCATTTTATTGCCATATGTAACTAATACAATGGAATGCTTACTCCCCACTCACTCCCACAATATAAGTATATAAAATATAAAAAGCCAAAAGTAAAAACAAGTATAAATATAAAAACAATACAAATAAGCAGAAGGTATAGCAATGACAGTCCAAGTTGCAGGATATGATGAATAGTGCAAAAAAGCCTCTATTACCACTGGAAGTAATAGTAATGTAATATGATAAGTATATAGTAGTATAAATATATGTAATATATATATTTATATATAAACAAATAAATATAAATTAAAATGCAGTGTGCAATGTACAAATGAGTTATAATTTATAAGTTAAGGTTGGGGTACAAGAGTCATATGTGCACACAGTCCAGTGATCAAGAATGTTCTTGTGCGCTCACAGTTCATTTGATATTCAGTTCCAAAGTGAGGGGAGAATATGACTATAATATGTGAGGCAGTGCGGTTAGCAGTTCAGTAGACGCACTGCCTGTGGATAGAAATTGTTCCTGAACCTTCTGGTCCTGGTTTGGATGCTGCGGTACCGACGGCCGGACCGCAGGAGGGAGAACAGTTCGTGCCCAGGGTGATTGGGGTCCTGGATGATGGAGCGGGCCTTGTTCCGGCACCTGGTCTGGAAGATCTCCTCGATGGGCGGAAGTGCACACCCAATGATCTTTTCTGCCATATTCACAACTCTCTGGATGGCTTTCTTGTTCTGTGCAGTGGTGTTACCATACCACACATTGACACCACTCGTCAGGACACTCTCTATGGTGCCGCGGTAAAAGTTCACAAGCCACTGTGTGCTTATGCCACATTTCCTCAGGCACCATAGAGGGTAGAGGCGCTGGTGTGCCTTCTTCAGCATGGCCTCAGTATTGTGGTTCCAGGCCAGGTCATCGGAGATCTGCAGTCCCAGGAATCGGAAGCAACTGACGACTTCCACTGGTGTCCCGTCTATGCTGATGGGGCGGTGGTTCCTTCGGTGGCTTCTGAAGTCCACGATGAGCTCGTTAGTCTTGCCAATGTTCAGGGCAAGGTTGTTGTCATTGCACCATCTCATCAGCTGGACTATCTCATCTCTGTACTCCGTCTCATCATCGTTGCTTATCAGGCCAATTACTGTGGTGTCGTCGGCAAACTTGATAATCCGGTTGTTGCTGTGTATGGCTGTACAGTCATGTGTAAACAGAGAGTACAGCCAAGGACTGAGGCAACAGCCTTGTGGCGCTCCGGTGTTGCGGACCAGAGTGGGTGAGGTGTTGTTCCCTATTTTCACCACTTGAGGCCTGCCAGTCAGGAAATCCAGAATCCAATTGCAGATGGGGGTGCCCAGGCCTAGGTCCCTCAGTTTCAGGACCAGCTTGGAGGGAATAATAGTATTAAATGCAGAGCTGTAGTCAATGAACAACAGTCTGACGTAAGTGTCCCTCCTGTCTAGGTGTTCCAGGGCAGTGTGTAGTGTTAGGGAGATGGCATCGCCTACAGACCTGTTCGCCCTGTATGCGAACTGGAACGGGTCCAAGGAGTCGGGGATGATGCTGTTTATGTGTGTCATGACCAGCTTTTCCAGGCACTTCTTTGCTATGGATGTTAGAGCCACGGGTCGATAGTCATTGAGGCCTGTTACCTTGGTCTTCTTAGGTAATGGCACAATGGTTGTCTCCTTGAAGCACACTGGTACAACAGACTGCTGCAATGAGATGTTAAAAATGTCCGTGAACACAGGAGCCAGCTGGTCTGCGCAGGTCTTGAAGACACGGGGTGAAACCCCGTCTGGGCCGGCTGCCTTCCGTGCTTTCACCCTCCTGAAGGTTCTCCAAACCTCGGAATCAGTCAGCTGTAATGCGTAATCCTTTGGGTGGCTGGGGGTTTTGATGGCCGGCTCAGTGTTCTCCCTCTCAAAGCGAGCATAAAAAGTATTTTTTTCCATTTGCCACTGTTCTGCCCATCTAACCATCCCGTCGATATCGTCCTGTAGCCTGAGGCTTCCCTACTCGCTATTTACCAGTCCACCAATTTTCGTGTCATCTGCGAACTTACTGATCATACCTCCTACATTCATATCTAAATCATTAATGCACACTACAAACAGCAAAGGACCCAGCACCGATCCGTGTGGTATACCACTGGACACAGGCTTCCAGTCACAAAAACAACCTTCGACCATCAGGCTCTGCCTCCTGCCACTAAGCCAATTTTGGATCCAATGTGCCAAATTGCCCTGGATCCCATGGGCTCTTACCTTCTTGACTAGTCTCCCATGAAGTCCATGTAGACTACATCAACTGCACTACCCTCATCCACACACCGAGTCACCCCCTCGAAAAATTCAATCAAATTGGTCAGACATGATCTCCCCCTGACAAAGCTATGCTGACTATCCCTGCCTCTCCAAGTGGAGACTAATTCTGTTCCTCAGAATTTTTTCCAATAATTTCCCTACCACAGATGCTAGGCTCACTGGCCTGTAATTCCCTGGTTAATCCCTACTACCCTTCTTGAACAATGGTACTATGTTAGCTGTTCTCCAGACCTCTGGCACCTCACCTGTGGTGAGAGAGGTTCTAAAAATGTGTGCTCTTGTCCTCACCTCGCTCTCCTAATTTCTTTTTTAAGTACCCCCCCTGCACTTTCTGTACTCCTCTAGGGCTTCCACTGTTTTTAGTCCTTTGTATCTGCCAAAAGCCTCCCTTTTTTTCCTAATCCATTCTTGTATATCCCTTGACATCCAGGGTTCCCTGGGCTTGTTGGTCCCACCCTTGACCTTTGCAGGAACATGTTGGCGCTGTACTCTCTCTATTTCCTTTCTGAAAGACTCCCATTGCTCTGGTGTGGATTTTCCTACAAGTAGCTGATCCCAGTCCACTTTGGCCAGATCCTGTCTTATCATATTAAAATCAGCCTTCCACCATTTTAGAATCTTTATTTCCGGTCCATCTTTGCATTTTTCCATGACTACCTTAAATCTCACCGAATTATGGTCACTGTCACCAAAATGCTCTCCTACTGACACTTCTACCACTTGCCCGGCTACATTCCCTAGAATTAGGTCCAGTACCGCCCCCTCTATTGTAGGACTTTCTACATGCTGGCTCAAAAAGCTCTCCTGGATGCACTTTAAGAATTCTGCACCCTCTAAGCCTTTCACATTCTTACTATGCCAGTTAATATTGGGGAAGTTGAAATCCCCTACAATTATTACCATATTTTTTTTACACTTCTCTGAGATTTGCCTACATATCTGTTCCTCTATCTGCCCCTGACTGTTTGGGGGCCTATAGTACACTCCCAGCAAAGTGCTTGCCCCCTTTTTGTTTTTAAGTTCTACCCATATGGCCTCATTAGAGGAACCTGCTAAGATATCATCCCTCCTTACAGCAGTAATTGACTCCTTGATTAATATTGCGACATCTCCTCCGCTTTTACACACCCCTCTGTCTTGCCTGAAGATTCTATACCCAGGAATATTGAGCTTTCAGTCCTGCCCCTCCCTCAACCATGTCTCTGTGATAGCAACAATATCATACTCCCATGTGTTCATCAACATCTTCAATTCATCTGCCTTACTCGCAAGACTCCTTGCATTAAAATAAATGCCATCCAGCCTTGCCATACTCCCTTGTGCCGTTACATATTTGCTCTGCCTTCCAGGCTGACTTGTTTTTTCCTCTATATTTGGCTGTGCATCACCCCCTACTATAGCTCCACTCCGTATCCCATCCCCCGCCAAGTTAGTTTAAACCCCGCCCCCCCCCAGCAAACCTCCCCGCAAGGATGTTGGCCCCATTCCGGTTCAGGTGCAACCCTTCCGACTTGTACAGGTCCCACCTTCCCCAGAAGCAGACCTAGTGATCCAAGAAACTAAAGCCCTCCCTCCTGCACCAACTCTTTAGCCACGCATTCTTCTGCTCTATCTTCCTATTCCTATACTCACTAGCACGTGGTACCAGGAGTAATCCAGAGATTACAACCTTTGAGGTCCTGCTTTCTAACCTAGCTCCCTAAATTCTTGTTGCAGGACCTCATCCCTCTTTCTACCCATGTCGTTGGTACCAATGTGAACCACGATCTCTGACTGTTTGCCCTCCCCCTTCAGAATGCCCTGCAGCTGTTCAGTGACATCCTTGACCCTGGCACCAGGGAGGCAACATACCATCCTGGAGTCACATCTGCAGGCACATCTGCAGTCTATCTGTTCGCCTTACAATAGAATCCCCTATCACTATTGCTCTCCCACTCTTTTTCCTCCCCTCCTGTGTAGCTGAGCCACTCATAGTGCCACGGACTTGGCTCTTGCTGCATTCCCCTGAGAAACCATTTCCCCCACCAGTATCCAAAATGGAAAATCTGCTGGAGAGGGAGATGGACCCAGGGGAATCCTGCACTACATTTCTAGTTATTTTACTCTGTCTGACGGTCACCCATTTCTTGTCTGCCTGTGCACTCTTTACCTGCGGTGTGACCACCTGGTTAAACGTGCTATCCACGAAGATCTCAGCTTCACAGATGCTCCAGTGACTCGAGCTGCAGCTCCAGCTCCGAAATGCGGATTTCGAGTAGCTGCAGCTGGAGACACTTCCTGCACATGTGTTCATCCTGGACACCTAAAGCGTCCCTGACTTCCCACATAACACAGGAGGAGCACTCCACGCAGCCGAGCTGCCCTGCCATGTCCTACCCTTAATTTACTCCCTTTACTTCCTTTAAATTAAAAAATGTAATAGGGGCCGAGGTTATGATCTGAAATTGTTGAACTCGATATTGAGTCCGGAAGGCTGTAAACTTCCTAATTGGAAGATGAGGTGCTGTTCCTCGAGTTTACGTTGAGCTTCCGTGGAACAATGCAAGAGGCCAAGGACGGTGAGGTCCGAGTGGGAATGGGGTGGTGAATTAAAATGACAGGCGACCGGAAGCTCGGGGTCACCCTTACGGACTGAATGGAGGTGTTCCGCAAAGTGGTCACCCAATCTGCGTTTGGTCTCCCCAATGTAGAGGAGACCGCATCGTGAGCAGCGAATATAGTATACTAGATTGCAAGAAGTACAAGTAAATCGCTGTTTCACCTGGAAGGGGTGTTTGGGGCCCTGGACAGTGGGAAGGGGGGAGGTATAAGGGCAGGTGTTACATCTCCTGCGCTTGCACGGGAAGGTGCCAGGCGAAGGGTAAGGGGTGCTGGGGGTGATAGAGGAGTGGATTAGGGTGTCTCGGAGGGAGCAGTCCCTACGGAATGCTGAAAGGGGAGGGGAGGGGAAGATGCGTTTGGTGGTGGGATCACTTTGGAGGTGGCGGAGGATGATCCGTTGAATGTGGAGGCTGGTGGGGTGAAAGGTGAGGACAAGGGTGTAGTGTATGTACCTGTCTACCTTTAAGGAAACTATTGTATGTAACCGTTCACCTTTAAGAGAACTACTTTAGGTGTGGCACTATTTGTTTGGCTTCTGTATACTGTAATACCGATGGTGACCACACCAGTATATAAGTGTTGTGGCAGGATTGCTGGGGCAGATTCGCCCTGACCTTCGAATAGTAAAGACCTGTTTGTTTGTTACTTCTGAAGTCTGTGTCTTTATTAACTGCACAACCCACAGACTTTACAGTGGCGACGAGTCCGATCGTACCCTGCGGCAAGACTACCAAAGCAACGAAGAGCGTCAAAGAGAGGCAACCGCCCTCGGCGTGCTGCTGAAAGAAAACACGAGGCTGCAGCAGGAGGAAGGAGGAAGACTTTAGCAACAAAAGCTTCCATCTGCAACAGGCACTGACTACCCTTTTACCACGGTGCGGAGTGAGCCGATCAGCAGGAAACAAGGCGGCCGCGGAGACTGTGAGTAGGGGAAGGTGTAGAGAATATCCGGGGGATAAGGGCTGTGCACTCGACCACGGTCGAGGGGGGAATGGAGCCGGTCAGAACGTCGGGTCCAACGGCGTCGTGAGACAGTCGGACCTCGATCGGCGGGAAAAGCCGGGCAGCAACCGCAGCCACGAAGCGCTGAGACTGGGAGTAGGCGCGGGAAGAGAAACCCAGCCGCAGCCGGGGAGGGAAACACCGGTCTGTGAGAGGGCTGGGAGGCGAACAGGAACCATGCGGGTGGGAGAGAGAGACAGAGCCGAGCAAGGGGAGAGAGACTGCGCGAGAGCCAGTCCAGCGGCTGAGCTGTCCTCCACCAACGGGGTACCCAGGGCCGGTAGAACCGAATGTGCAGGAGAGAGAGCGACAGAGCCGGGTACGGAGAGAGAGGCTGCGCGAGAGCCAGTCCAGCGGCTGAACTGTCCTCCGTTAACGGGGTGTACCCAGCGCCGGTAGCGCCATGCGGGCGGGAGGAAAAGACAGAGCCGAGTAAGGGGAGCTGTGCGGAAGCCAGCCAGCGGCTGAACCTGTCCGCTGTGGGGGAAGCGTACCCCTTCCACCGGGAAGAAACGCGGGAAGCCGCCATTAGGCGGAGAAGACGACAGAAGCGGGAAACCGCCATTGAAGTGGGCGGGGCGAGAAGGAAAGAGCGGGAAACCGCCATTTTCGCGGGAAAACCGCCATCTTAGAAATAAACAAATAAATAAGAATATTTAAAGAAATACTTGTGTTGTACCCAAGGAAAGGAAGATGCCTAAGCGGGCGGACATCAACGAGTTCAATCCGGAGATAGAAGACTGGGCCACGTACGTAGAACGTATTGAGATACATTGTAAGGCTAATAAAATAGCTAAGGATGAAAAAGCTTTAACCTTACTTAACATGATGGGTGCGAAAACATTCGGGTTGTTGAAGCATCTTCTCTCACCAGCTAAACCAGCAGATCAGACTTTTGATGATGTGGTAGCAGTGCTGAAGGATCACTTGAACCCCACACCGTTGATGCTGGCTGAACGATTCAAATTCTACGCAAGAACGCAGAGGAAAGACGAAAGCAATGCGGAATACTTGGTCGAACTGCGTAGGCTAGCGAAATACTGCCAGTTCGGAGGGAATCTGACAGAGGCACTGCGTGACAAGTTCGTATGCGGATTGTCCAAAGAAGGAACGCAGAAGCGACTACTGGAAGAAAATGACCTCACACTGGACAGGGCTGTCCTCATAGCTGCATCGCACGAAGCTGCAGCGAAAGGAACGGCGGAAATGCAGCTAAAGGCGGCGGCACTAGGGGTGGACCAAATTACTTCGAGCACAATAAAATGCTACCGTTGTGGGAAGGCAACACACGACCAGAATCAATGCTGGTTTAAAAACCAAGAATGCAGGAAATGTGGCAAGATCGGGCACATAGCTAAGGTATGCCGGTCAGGAGCAACGTACAACAATAAGGAGTCACCACAAAAATGGTACGGAAAGGTGCAAGAGGTGACCAAGAAGAGTCTGAGGGAACAGAAGTCGGTCTCACACTCCAAATGCAAAGGACTGGACAGTCTGAGAATTCACAACGTGAGCAATGAAGCTGACCGACAAACTATCTGGATAACGCTACAGATTGCAAAGGTCCAAGTAAAAATGGAAGTGGACACCGGATCGGCATTGACGGTCATGAATAAGCATGACTACAAGAAATTTTTCAAGCATATTCCACTACGGGATACGGAACTAGTATTACAGACATACACGGGGCACAAAGTAGTCCCCATCGGAAAGATAGAAGTCAAGGTGAGATACAAGGATAAAGATCATCACCGGTTGGACCTGTATGTATTGCCTGAGGGAGGACCACCACTTCTGGGGCGGGAGTGGATCCGAAAAATAAAGTTGGACTGGCAGTCACTAAACACCATGATGGTGGATTCCGAAAAAGAGGATGTCAAACCTGAACGGTTGTCCAGAATATTGGACGAAGCTAAGGAGGTATTCCAGCAAGGACTGGGAACACTGCGAGGAATTAAAGCAAAGGTTAAGATTGCAGAGAATGCAAGCCCAAAGTTTTTTAAGGCCAGATCGGTACCTTACGCAATACGACCAGCTGTGGAGGCAGAACTGGAAGAACTTGAACGATCAGGGGTTCTGTCAAAAATGGACTGGAGTGAGTGGGCCACGCCCATTGTTCCCGTCATGAAGTCCTCACCAAGTAATAAGCCAGGGGGACCGGGGAAGGTCTGTATCTGCGGAGATTTCAAGATTACTGTGAATCCGGTGCTTCACATGGTACAATACCCACTTCCGCGGATTGAAGATATCTTTGCTTCGTTGGCTGGAGGGAAGCATTTCACGAAAATAGATCTGGCTCAAGCATATCTACAGATGGAGGTCGAGGAAGAGTCACGCCAGTACCTTACCATCAACACTCACAGAGGCTTGTATCGCTACAATAGACTGGTCTTTGGGGTAGCTTCGGCGCCAGCAATTTGGCAGAGGGCCATGGAACAGGTGTTACAAGGAATTCCAAGCACGCAGTGCTACTTAGATAACATTTTAATCACGGGAAAAGATGAGGAAGAACACCTCACGAATTTGAAACTGGTACTCACCAGGTTGAAGGAGTATGGCCTTCGGGTTAATCGCAAGAAGTGTGAGTTCTTCCAAAAACGGATCTCATACTGCGGTCATGTCATTGACCGAGAGGGACTGCATAAGTCACCTGAAAAGATAGAAGCGGTCGTGAAGGCCCCCGCTCCAGGAAACGTATCACAGTTAAGATCATTCTTGGGGTTGATTAATTACTATCACAAGTTTCTGCCAAATTTATCCACGGTGCTGCATCCGCTGAATGACCTGTTGCGGAAAGAAACACCATGGAAGTGGAGTGAAGAATGCAAAAAGGCTTTTTGCAGAAGCAAGGAGTTGATTACCTCTGAGGAAGTGCTGGCTCATTTCAACCCAGCATTACCCCTTCGTCTAGCTTGCGATGCTTCCCCGTACGGAATTGGGGCAGTACTCTCGCACAGGCTACCAAATGGCTCGGAAAGGCCAGTGGCTTTCGCGTCCCGATCATTGACACCCGCGGAGCGAAATTACGCCCAAATAGATAGGGAGGCCCTCAGTCTTGTGTGGGGCGTGAAGAAATTCAACCATTACCTACAATGTAAGAAGTTCACATTGCTGACAGACCACCAGCCGTTGGTGTCCATATTCAACCCAAATAAGGCCATTTCCACCATGACAGCACAAAGGTTACAAAGGTGGTCCGTGTTACTTGGGGCACACCAATACGAAATTGAGTACAAAGGGTCTAAACAGCATGGAAATGCTGATGGGTTGTCACGCTTGCCATTGCCGATGGTAAAAGAAGCGAGTATAGTGGACCCAGTAGAGTTGTTCCACTCATCCATAGTGGAGTGTCTGCCGATAACAAACTCAATGATTGAGAATGAGACAAGGAATGACCCGACTCTTTCACGAGTCTATGATGTAACGGTGGAGGGATGGCCAGCACAGAGCGAACCAACACTGCAAGCATTTGCACAGAGGAACCCTGATGTGTGGATCTAGAGTGGTGATTCCACCCAAACTCCAAAAGAAAGTGCTAGAGGAGCTGCACGAAGGACATCTGGGTGGAGTAAAGATGAAGAATCTAGCAAGAGCGTTTGTGTGGTGGCCAGGCATTGATGGAGACATAGAGGAGATCACGAAGAACTGCCTAGGATGTCAGAGGGTTCAGAACGCGCCACCCCAGGCTCCTCTGCATCCATGGGAGTGGCCCTCATCGCCTTGGCAAAGAGTACACATCGACTTTGCTGGTCCATTTATGGACTCGATGTTTCTGATAGCGGTGGATGCCCACTCCAAGTGGCCGGAAGTAATTAAGATGACCACCACCACGACGGAAAAAACCATTACCGTATTAAGGACTATGTTTGCTCGGAATGGCCTGCCGGAACAGATCTGTTCTGATAATGGACCACAATTTGTGTCCGAAGAATTCAAGAAATTCTTAAAGAGCAATGGGGTTAAACATTACACGTCAGCCCCATACCATCCCGCCTCCAATGGATTGGCTGAAAGGTTTGTCCAGACCTTCAAGAAGGCCGTAAAGGCCATGAGTAATGAAAACATAAGTCTACAACATAAGGTGGATAGCTTTTTGTTGGCATACCGAAATGCAACACATGCGGTCACAAATCAAACTCCCGCAATGATGTTTTGTAATAGACGCCTAAGATGCCGGCTGGATTTACTAAAACCGAACGTCAGAAGAGACGTAGAGAACCGGCAATTCCAGGGCATGAACGACAGGGTCACTAGATCTTTCCAGATCGGTCAACGAGTTTTGGCCTGGGACTACCGTACTGAGAAATGGCAGCCTGGAACTATTGGGAAACGGCTGGGGCCATTGATGTACACCGTGGATATTGGAGACAATATAATAAGGCGCCATGTTGACCAAATCATAGGGTCCGCCACAAATGGGCAACCGACTTCACCACCTTATCCAGGTAAGGTCGAGACTGAGATACCCAGAACACCTACTTCCGATCTAATAATAATGGAGTCAGCTGAACCTGACACGGCTTTTCAAGCCGAATCGACCTTGCCAGAAGCACCTCCTAGCCCGCCTGAAATGACGACACCACTGCGGCGTTATCCGGACAGAATCCAGAAACCCCCAGAAAGACTGAATCTATGAACTGTCCTACATAAACCTGTATATATGTTAGAATGTATGTTCACTATGAACTTAGCATGTTGAAAGCTAAAAAGGGAGGATTGTAGTGTATGTACCCGTCTACCTTTAAGGAAACTATTGTATGTAACCGTTCACCTTTAAGAGAACTACTTTAGGTGTGGCACTATTTGTTTGGCTTCTGTATACTGTAATACCAATAGTGACCACACCAGTATATAAGTGTTGTGGCAGGATTGCTGGGGCAGATTCGCCCTGACCTTCGAATAGTAAAGACCTGTTTGTTTGTTACTTCTGAAGTCTGTGTCTTTATTAACTGCACAACCCACAGACTTTACAAAGGGGAACCCTATCGTGGTTCCGGGAGGGAGGGGCAGGGGTGAGGGCAGAAGTGCAGGAGATAGAATGGACACGGTCGAGGGCCATGTCAACCACGGTAGAGGGGAATCCTCGGTTGAGGAAAATGGAAGCCATGTCGGAAGCACTGGTGTGGAAGGTGGCATCATCGGAGCAGATGCGGCGGAGATGGAGAGACTGGGAGAATGGATTAGAGTCCTTACAGGAGGCGGGGTGGGAGGAAGTGTAGTCCAGGTAGCTGTGGGAGTCAGTGGGCTTGTAGTGAATGTTGGTCAATAACCTATCCCCAGAGATGGAGACAGAGAAGTCAAGGAAGGGAAGAGTCAGAGATGGACCATGTGAAGGTGAGGGAAGGGTGGAAATTGGAGGCAAAGTGAATGAAATTGTCTAGTTCAGGGCCAGAGCAGGAAACGGCACCGATACAGTCATCAATGTATCTGAAAAAGAGGTGAGGGAGGGGACCCGAGTAGGATTGGAACAAAGAGTGTTCCACATATCCCACGAAAAGGCAGGCATAACTAGGACCCATGCGGGTACCCATAGCAACACCTTTGATTTGGAGGAAATGAGTGGAGTTAAAGGAGAAGTTGTTCAATCTGTTTTAGCGATGTTGATTGAGGGATAAATATGGCCAGAACACCAGGGATAACTCCCCTGCTCTTCTTCGAAATAGTGCCATGGGATCTTCTACGTCCACCTGAGAGAGCAGATGGGGCCTCGGTTTAACATCTCACCTGAAAGACAGCACCTTTTGTTTGTTTTACATTTACTGTTTTTTTTTCACATTTACTGTTTTAAAAAAAAAATTAACATTCAAGTACAACAGTACTTATACAACTCATCAATTACATAGTAAATCCATTACATTCATTGACCACAATAAAAAAAAATAAAGCCTCAAATACAGCTTTATGGTCAATATAAATACAATAATGTATTTTTACAGGTAAATCAATAATGTTTACAGTACAAACTGCCACTATTTAATAAATCAAGAAAAGAAAGAACCCATATATGCCAGTCCTACCGGCATCGCTCAATTATTCAGTCATTCATTCCTCCGTTCATTCGTTCATTCGCTCAAGCGTAAATTCCATTGTGCATGTCTGCATGCATGCGTGTCATTTGTCTACCTGCGTGCATGCGTGCGTTCGTCCATCCGTCCAGGCAGGCCTCACGCTCACCCAGTAGGATGCCAACTTGCATCCTGGGGAGCGAAGGCCCTTCATTCGGTCGAATGCAAGTTCCATTGTGTATGCATGCGTACGTGCGTGCGTGCGTATCATTTGTGTCCGCATGCGTGCATTCACTTGAGCATTCGTTCGTTCGTACATTAAGGAAGGCTTTAACACCAAATAACACCACAATATACAAAGTACCATAACCATATCAGAAATCAATTAAAGCTTCAAGTAGACTACTTTTAACCAGAAACTTCTTCAACAAAACAAGTAAATACCAGTTCTACGCCAGTCCTATTGGCACTCTAATAACTCTTTGTTTTCACTTGATGTTATCTAACCATATAATGTCATGATCCTTGTCCACAGTCTTCAACTTTTCCACAGAAAGAAGCCGACCACTTTCTCAAATCCCGTAAAAGAAGAAAACGACTACTCAAATTTCCTTCTTCTTGCTGTTATCATTCATGTAGTGTATGTACCCGTCTACCTTTAAGAGAACTATTGTATGTAACCGTTCACCTTTAAGAGAACTATTTTAGGTGTGGCACTACTTTGTTTGGCTTCTGTATACTGTAATACCGACGGTGACCACACCAGTATATAAGTGTTGTGTCAGGATTTATTGGGCAGATTCGCCCTGACCTTCGAATAGTAAAGTCCTGTTTTAAGTTACTCTGGTAGTCTGTGTATTAATTAACTAAACAACCCACAGACTTTACAGTGGCGACGAGTCCGATCGTACCCTGCGGCAACAATACTTCCGAAGCAGTTAACGAGCGTCGAGAAGAGGCAACCGCCCTCGTCGTTCTGCTGGGAGAAAACTCGAGGCTGCAGAACTAGAAAGGAGGAAGAATTTAGAGACAGACTTCCATCAGCAACAGGCACTGACTGTCCCTTCTGTCACGGTGAGGAGTGAGCCGATCAGCACGAGAAGCAAGCCGGCCACGGTGACTGTGAGTAAGGGAAAAGTAAAAAGAATAACCGGAGGATAAGGGCGGTGCACTCGACCACGGTCAAGGGGGAAAGGAGCCGGACAAAAGTCGGGTCCAGAGGCGCTGAGACTGGGGCAGCGTGGAGCAAGGAAGCCGCGGTACAGACAGGCTGGGGGACGCAACGGCGTCGTGAGACAGCTAGACCGCGACCGGCGAAAAAGGCCGGGCAGCGACCGAAGCCACGAAGCGCTGCGACCGGGAACGTAGGCGCGGGAAGAGATAAACTCAGCTGCAGCCGGGGAGGGAAGCACCGGACTGCGAGAGGGCTGGGAGGCGCGATTGGGAGCCAAGCGAGCGGGAGAGGCAGAGCCGACCAAGGGAGACTGAGCGAGAGCCAGTCCAGCGGTTGAAACTGTTCTCCGTCAACGGGGTGTACCCAGCGCCGGTAGAGCCGAGCGAGCGGGAGAGAGACAGAGCCCGAGCAAGGGAGACTGAGCGAGAGCCAGTCCAGCGGCTGAAACTGTTCTCCGTCAACGGGGTGTACCCAGCGCCGGTAGAGCCGAGCGAGCGGGAGAGAGACAGAGCCCGAGCAAGGGGAACTGAGCGAGAGCCAGCCCAGCGGCTGAAACTGTTCACCATCAACGGGGTGTACCCAGCGCCGGTTGCCCTGCCGAGAAAAGGGAAAGCACTGAAGCCGACGCGCAGGCTGTGAACCTGAAAGCCAGCGGCCGTCGCCCGTGGGGAAAGTGCACCCCTCCCGCCAGGGAAGAAACGCGGGAAGCCGCCATTAGGCGGGGAAGAAGACAGAAGCGGGAAACCACCATTGAAGTGGGCGGGGAGAGAAGATAAGCGCGGGAAACCGCCATTTTCGCGGGAACCGCCATCTTGAAAAAAAAAAAAAAAATTTTAAAGAAATAATTCGTGGTGTTTATCAGGAAGAGAGGAAGATGCCTAAGCGTGGTAACATCAACGATTTTAATTCTGAGGTAGAAGACTGGGCCACGTATGTGGAACGCATTGAGATCTATTGTGAGGCCAATAAAATAGAAGAAGATGACAAAGCTATAACCTTGCTAAACTTGATGGGCGCGAAGACATACGGGCTCTTGAAGCATCTACTATCACCAGCTAAACCGGCGGATCAGACTTTCGATGATATTGTGGCTGTCCTGAAGGATCACTTGAACCCCACACCGTTGATGTTGGCGGAACGATTCAAATTCTATGCGAGAACGCAACGGAAAGACGAAAGCAACGCAGAATACTTGGTCGAACTGCGTAGACTAGCGAAATACTGCCAGTTTGGAGGGAATCTGACAGAGGCATTGCGAGACAAGTTCGTGTGCGGATTGGCAAAGGAAGGAACGCAAAAGCGACTACTCGAAGAGAACGACCTTACACTTGACAGGGCTGTCCTTATTGCAGCATCGCACAAAGCCGCAGCGAAGGGAACTGCGGAAATGCAGCTAAAGACAGCGGCACTCAGTGTGGATCAAATTACCTCGACAACAACAAAATGCTATCGTTGTGGGAAGACAACACACGACCAGAACCAATGCTGGTTTAAGAACTAGGAATGTAGGAAATGTGGCAAACTGGGTCACATAGCTAAGGTGTGCCGGTCAGGGAAGAAGACCAACAACCAAAGGACCAACAACCAAAGGAAGCCATCACAGGAAAAGTACAACAAGGTACACAAGGTGGCTGAGAAGAGTTCAGACGAACAGAATTCGGACTCAGACCCAAACGGCCAGGAGCTGGGTAGTCTGAGAATTCACAATGTGAGTAAGGAAGCTGACCTACAAACTATCTGGGTCATGCTAAAAATAGCTGGAGTCCAAGTGAAAATGGAGTTGGACACTGGATCAGCTCTATCAGTCATAAATCGAAGGGATTACCACCAGCTATTCTCACATATACCCTTAAGGGATACCAAGTTCGTATTGCAGACATACACGGGGCATAAAGTATACCCCATGGGAAAGATAAGAGTCAAGGTGAGAGATAGGGGTAAAGAACACCCAAGAATGAACTTATACGTACTACCTGAGGGAGGACCACCACTTCTAGGATGGGAGTGGATCAAGAAAATAGACATGGAATGGCACTATCTAAAAGCCATAACGAGTGAGGACTCGCTGCAGACAATCAGCTCAGATTCTGAATCGGATGACGATAAGACCAACCCAAATGTGAAAGACAAGGCTAAAATGGACTTGCCGACTAAGGTTGGAAAAACGAAGGCATGCAGAAAGGTTTATGCTCCAGAGAAGAACAAAGTTTCAGAACAGATCTCCACCGAACAACGACAACATAGTTTGACAGAGAATTCTGAGTCTGTTCAGTTTAAGGACATATCCATGACGGAAGAACACCGAGCTCGGACTCAACTTTATTTCAAATCACGACAACAATTAGAACAATTGAGTTACCGTCTCGTACAAGAGATGAAAACAATGAAAAAGTTCTATGACACCGAATGGGAGAATCTGGAAAGACAACAGAAGCAGCTAGCTCAAGCAGAGAGCGACCATAGAGCCATCGTGACCAATCACCGATCACATCTCCCTTATGATGTTCAGGAGTTAGAATATTTGCAGAAAGAAGCAAATGAAGAGGAATCTTCAGGAAGCCAGGATTTTATTCCAGTTCTTCTCTATGACTCCTTACAAGCAGAGTTTGAGAAGTTGAAGGAACAGTATGAACAGGCCCAGGCTACAATCCTGGAGGGGGTTAACTCGGCAACCTCCGAAAAGCTAGTTTCAGTGGAAGCATATGAGCAACTAAAGGTTGAACATGAACAAGAAGTCCAAAGGCTGCAGGAAATTCTTGATGAGCTCAAGGCCAAGACAGACTCATCGGTAGAAGTTCCATCCATAGATGAGAAATTAGAGTGAAAGACATGGCAGAACATGAAAGTCAAGATGTCCAAGAACTCATAAAAATATTGAAGGAAACCCAAGACAAATATGAGGCGGCGATGACCGAGGTTCAACAACTTGAAGAACAGATTCAACTGGGAATTCTTTCAGTGAAAGAAAAGGCAACTGTAAGAAACACAGAGACTGTAAGAATGGCCCTTGAACATGAGCTAGAGAGCATCAAGGCGCAACTTCTCCGAGCGCTTAAAGCCAAAGTACAAGAGGGAAAAAAGGTGAAAGCATTGGAGGAAAAGGTGGATGAAATGGAGAAGACTCTGATCCACAGGGTCCCCGTGGAAGAGTTAACGGTCAGCCAACTCCTTCATATGCTGAGAGACAAGACTCTGCAATGGGAACCATTTGAACATGAGCTTCAATCTTCAAAGGGAAGGGGTTCGGAGCTCTCAAAAGTTTGGGGAATAGTTGAGGTTGCAACACAGATTTTACGGGGCTGCCGAAAGTACGCCGAATCACGTCAATGTGAACTACAGAATGTTGAAACAGCTGCTCCAGTAGAAGGATTGAATAGCCCGATCAATCAATCCCCGATGGAAGGGGAAGTATTGGAATCACAAATGAGGTCATTAGTGAAGGATTGGCAGGAAACCCAGGAAGAGCGGGATGAATATGAACGCATGAAGAAGTCTCTTCAGGAAAGATGTCTAGGGAGGGAACAACAGTCGGCTAACGTCCAGTTGGGTAAGGAAGAAGTAGCAGGCCCTCTCGCTAGACTAGCTCAGGACGACACCGAATATTACCATGACCTGTTGAGTGACACGGAATATTACGATGACTTGGTCTGCCCAGCTTGTGATGAAAACTCCCAAAGTGCAGAAATCAGGATGAAGCACTTAAAGTCAAAGGAACATAGGGAGATGGTGGCGCTACAGCTGGCAGCGGATAAGGGAGCCCTGAGAGTCTCCAAGAAGCAGAAAAGAAAAAGACGAAGCAGAAGACGATAACCTTCTAAATCATTATCACTTCTATCAGATCATGCACGTGGGCCCTACGAAGGGGGCCAAATCAGTTGGAAAGTAGGAAAAATTACCAAGGCAGTCCAGCTGTTTGTAAAAGTCAGCACTGCTGGTTCAGCAGGACGGAAGTTCAAGCTGTTAAGCCAAGGGAAAGACTATTGGATGAGTCACGCTAGAAATGTGAACCGGCTACACCACAGAGATGTTGTTCGGACCGAGTCAAGACCAGAGACTGAATCGGTGAACTGTTCCCGCAGAGACTGAATCTGTGAACTGTTTCCCGCAGAGACTATATCTGTGAATTGTTTTACATGAAGTTGATTATATGTTATGTTTAATGGGGAATAAGTATGTTGTAAGCTAAAAAGGGAGGATTGTAGTGTATGTACCCGTCTACCTTTAAGAGAACTATTGTATGTAACCGTTCACCTTTAAGAGAACTATTTTAGGTGTGGCACTACTTTGTTTGGCTTCTGTATACTGTAATACCGACGGTGACCACACCAGTATATAAGTGTTGTGTCAGGATTTATTGGGCAGATTCGCCCTGACCTTCGAATAGTAAAGTCCTGTTTTAAGTTACTCTGGTAGTCTGTGTATTAATTAACTAAACAACCCACAGACTTTACAGTGGCGACGAGTCCGATCGTACCCTGCGGCAACAATACTTCCGAAGCAGTTAACGAGCGTCGAGAAGAGGCAACCGCCCTCGTCGTTCTGCTGGGAGAAAACTCGAGGCTGCAGAACTAGAAAGGAGGAAGAATTTAGAGACAGACTTCCATCAGCAACAGGCACTGACTGTCCCTTCTGTCACGGTGAGGAGTGAGCCGATCAGCACGAGAAGCAAGCCGGCCACGGTGACTGTGAGTAAGGGAAAAGTAAAAAGAATAACCGGAGGATAAGGGCGGTGCACTCGACCACGGTCAAGGGGGAAAGGAGCCGGACAAAAGTCGGGTCCAGAGGCGCTGAGACTGGGGCAGCGTGGAGCAAGGAAGCCGCGGTACAGACAGGCTGGGGGACGCAACGGCGTCGTGAGACAGCTAGACCGCGACCGGCGAAAAAGGCCGGGCAGCGACCGAAGCCACGAAGCGCTGCGACCGGGAACGTAGGCGCGGGAAGAGATAAACTCAGCTGCAGCCGGGGAGGGAAGCACCGGACTGCGAGAGGGCTGGGAGGCGCGATTGGGAGCCAAGCGAGCGGGAGAGGCAGAGCCGACCAAGGGAGACTGAGCGAGAGCCAGTCCAGCGGTTGAAACTGTTCTCCGTCAACGGGGTGTAACCAGCGCCGGTAGAGCCGAGCGAGCGGGAGAGAGACAGAGCCCGAGCAAGGGAGACTGAGCGAGAGCCAGTCCAGCGGCTGAAACTGTTCTCCGTCAACGGGGTGTACCCAGCGCCGGTAGAGCCGAGCGAGCGGGAGAGAGACAGAGCCTGAGCAAGGGGAACTGAGCGAGAGCCAGCCCAGTGGCTGAAACTGTTCACCATCAACGGGGTGTACCCAGCGCCGGTTGCCCTGCCGAGAAAAGGGAAAGCACTGAAGCCGACGCGCAGGCTGTGAACCTGAAAGCCAGCGGCCGTCGCCCGTGGGGAAAGTGCACCCCTCCCGCCAGGGAAGAAACGCGGGAAGCCGCCATTAGGCGGGGAAGAAGACAGAAGCGGGAAACCACCATTGAAGTGGGCGGGGAGAGAAGATAAGCGCGGGAAACCGCCATTTTCGCGGGAACCGCCATCTTGAAAAAAAAAAAAAAAATTTTAAAGAAATAATTCGTGGTGTTTATCAGGAAGAGAGGAAGATGCCTAAGCGTGGTAACATCAACGATTTTAATTCTGAGGTAGAAGACTGGGCCACGTATGTGGAACGCATTGAGATCTATTGTGAGGCCAATAAAATAGAAGAAGATGACAAAGCTATAACCTTGCTAAACTTGATGGGCGCGAAGACATACGGGCTCTTGAAGCATCTACTATCACCAGCTAAACCGACGGATCAGACTTTCGATGATATTGTGGCTGTCCTGAAGGATCACTTGAACCCCACACCGTTGATGTTGGCGGAACGATTCAAATTCTATGCGAGAACGCAACGGAAAGACGAAAGCAACGCAGAATACTTGGTCGAACTGCGTAGACTAGCGAAATACTGCCAGTTTGGAGGGAATCTGACAGAGGCATTGCGAGACAAGTTCGTGTGCGGATTGGCAAAGGAAGGAACGCAAAAGCGACTACTCGAAGAGAACGACCTTACACTTGACAGGGCTGTCCTTATTGCAGCATCGCACGAAGCCGCAGCGAAGGGAACTGCGGAAATGCAGCTAAAGACAGCGGCACTCAGTGTGGATCAAATTACCTCGACAACAACAAAATGCTATCGTTGTGGGAAGACAACACACGACCAGAACCAATGCTGGTTTAAGAACTAGGAATGTAGGAAATGTGGCAAACTGGGTCACATAGCTAAGGTGTGCCGGTCAGGGAAGAAGACCAACAACCAAAGGACCAACAACCAAAGGAAGCCATCACAGGAAAAGTACAACAAGGTACACAAGGTGGCTGAGAAGAGTTCAGACGAACAGAATTCGGACTCAGACCCAAACGGCCAGGAGCTGGGTAGTCTGAGAATTCACAATGTGAGTAAGGAAGCTGACCTACAAACTATCTGGGTCATGCTAAAAATAGCTGGAGTCCAAGTGAAAATGGAGTTGGACACTGGATCAGCTCTATCAGTCATAAATCGAAGGGATTACCACCAGCTATTCTCACATATACCCTTAAGGGATACCAAGTTCGTATTGCAGACATACACGGGGCATAAAGTATACCCCATGGGAAAGATAAGAGTCAAGGTGAGAGATAGGGGTAAAGAACACCCAAGAATGAACTTATACGTACTACCTGAGGGAGGACCACCACTTCTAGGATGGGAGTGGATCAAGAAAATAGACATGGAATGGCACTATCTAAAAGCCATAACGAGTGAGGACTCGCTGCAGACAATCAGCTCAGATTCTGAATCGGATGACGATAAGACCAACCCAAATGTGAAAGACAAGGCTAAAATGGACTTGCCGACTAAGGTTGGAAAAACGAAGGCATGCAGAAAGGTTTATGCTCCAGAGAAGAACAAAGTTTCAGAACAGATCTCCACCGAACAACGACAACATAGTTTGACAGAGAATTCTGAGTCTGTTCAGTTTAAGGACATATCCATGACGGAAGAACACCGAGCTCGGACTCAACTTTATTTCAAATCACGACAACAATTAGAACAATTGAGTTACCGTCTCGTACAAGAGATGAAAACAATGAAAAAGTTCTATGACACCGAATGGGAGAATCTGGAAAGACAACAGAAGCAGCTAGCTCAAGCAGAGAGCGACCATAGAGCCATCGTGACCAATCACCGATCACATCTCCCTTATGATGTTCAGGAGTTAGAATATTTGCAGAAAGAAGCAAATGAAGAGGAATCTTCAGGAAGCCAGGATTTTATTCCAGTTCTTCTCTATGACTCCTTACAAGCAGAGTTTGAGAAGTTGAAGGAACAGTATGAACAGGCCCAGGCTACAATCCTGGAGGGGGTTAACTCGGCAACCTCCGAAAAGCTAGTTTCAGTGGAAGCATATGAGCAACTAAAGGTTGAACATGAACAAGAAGTCCAAAGGCTGCAGGAAATTCTTGATGAGCTCAAGGCCAAGACAGACTCATCGGTAGAAGTTCCATCCATAGATGAGAAATTAGAGTGAAAGACATGGCAGAACATGAAAGTCAAGATGTCCAAGAACTCATAAAAATATTGAAGGAAACCCAAGACAAATATGAGGCGGCAATGACCGAGGTTCAACAACTTGAAGAACAGATTCAACTGGGAATTCTTTCAGTGAAAGAAAAGGCAACTGTAAGAAACACAGAGACTGTAAGAATGGCCCTTGAACATGAGCTAGAGAGCATCAAGGCGCAACTTCTCCGAGCGCTTAAAGCCAAAGTACAAGAGGGAAAAAAGGTGAAAGCATTGGAGGAAAAGGTGGATGAAATGGAGAAGACTCTGATCCACAGGGTCCCCGTGGAAGAGTTAACGGTCAGCCAACTCCTTCATATGCTGAGAGACAAGACTCTGCAATGGGAACCATTTGAACATGAGCTTCAATCTTCAAAGGGAAGGGGTTCGGAGCTCTCAAAAGTTTGGGGAATAGTTGAGGTTGCAACACAGATTTTACGGGGCTGCCGAAAGTACGCCGAATCACGTCAATGTGAACTACAGAATGTTGAAACAGCTGCTCCAGTAGAAGGATTGAATAGCCCGATCAATCAATCCCCGATGGAAGGGGAAGTATTGGAATCACAAATGAGGTCATTAGTGAAGGATTGGCAGGAAACCCAGGAAGAGCGGGATGAATATGAACGCATGAAGAAGTCTCTTCAGGAAAGATGTCTAGGGAGGGAACAACAGTCGGCTAACGTCCAGTTGGGTAAGGAAGAAGTAGCAGGCCCTCTCGCTAGACTAGCTCAGGACGACACCGAATATTACCATGACCTGTTGAGTGACACGGAATATTACGATGACTTGGTCTGCCCAGCTTGTGATGAAAACTCCCAAAGTGCAGAAATCAGGATGAAGCACTTAAAGTCAAAGGAACATAGGGAGATGGTGGCGCTACAGCTGGCAGCGGATAAGGGAGCCCTGAGAGTCTCCAAGAAGCAGAAAAGAAAAAGACGAAGCAGAAGACGATAACCTTCTAAATCATTATCACTTCTATCAGATCATGCACGTGGGCCCTACGAAGGGGGCCAAATCAGTTGGAAAGTAGGAAAAATTACCAAGGCAGTCCAGCTGTTTGTAAAAGTCAGCACTGCTGGTTCAGCAGGACGGAAGTTCAAGCTGTTAAGCCAAGGGAAAGACTATTGGATGAGTCACGCTAGAAATGTGAACCGGCTACACCACAGAGATGTTGTTCGGACCGAGTCAAGACCAGAGACTGAATCGGTGAACTGTTCCCGCAGAGACTGAATCTGTGAACTGTTTCCCGCAGAGACTATATCTGTGAATTGTTTTACATGAAGTTGATTATATGTTATGTTTAATGGGGAATAAGTATGTTGTAAGCTAAAAAGGGAGGATTGTAGTGTATGTACCCGTCTACCTTTAAGAGAACTATTGTATGTAACCGTTCACCTTTAAGAGAACTATTTTAGGTGTGGCACTACTTTGTTTGGCTTCTGTATACTGTAATACCGACGGTGACCACACCAGTATATAAGTGTTGTGTCAGGATTTATTGGGCAGATTCGCCCTGACCTTCGAATAGTAAAGTCCTGTTTTAAGTTACTCTGGTAGTCTGTGTATTAATTAACTAAACAACCCACAGACTTTACAATTCACAGGACCCAGCCATCAAGGCATTCATTATTCCTTGCCAATTCACAGAATCACAGAAACCCCACAGTGCAGATAGAGGCCATTTCGGCCAATCGAGCCTGCACCGACACATATCCCACCCGATCCCCGTAACCCCTACACCAACACATATCCCACCCTATCCCCGTAACCCCACGTATTTAATCCCCCTAACACTAAGGGTCAATTTATCATAGCCAATCATCCTAACCCGCACATCTTTGGACTGTGGGAGGAAACCGGAACTCCCGGAGAAAACCCACGCAAACACGGGGAGAATGTGCAAACTCCACACAGACAGTCACCCGAGGCCGGATTTGAACCCGGGTCCCTGGTGCTGTGAGGCAACAGTGCTAACCACTATGCCACCGTGCTGCCTCCTATGCCACCGTGCTGCCTCGGCAATTGTTTTGCCTTTTATCTTCCTTTTATTTTCCTTTTTTCTTTTTTCACTTTTATTCCATTCTCTTTTCCCATCTTATGGCCACTCATGCACCATACTATAGATGGAAACAGTCTGTCTTTCCTCCACCAAAATGGCGGCTCACAAACCCGATCCCGTCACCGAGAAAATGCCTCACAGCTGCCACCAAACGGAGCACAGACGGGGCCGCTAGAACTCATTCAGGCCGGAGACCGTTCTTCAACTTTAGAAACCGTGCAGCATGCTCATCCACAGCATCTCCCGACTCCGCTTCTGTTGACCAGCCGCTCCGCCCTAGGCCTCCCGCCTGGGGTCCTCCGTGCTGGGCCTCCCACCTAAACTCTCCTCTGGGTCTTCCACTCTGGGTCTTCCACCCTAGGCCTTCTGCACTGGGCCCTCTGCACTGGTATTCCCCGTGAGCAGCCGGGGTGTGGAGCAGCCGGTTCACACAGCACAAAGCAGAGCTGAGCTGCTGAGAATCTTGCAGCCTGTGTGTCTCGCTCCACATTTACTGTGACTGTCTACTGTTTAAAATCTAAATTTCCCAGCTTTAAGCAGGGTTATAAAGGGATATACAAGACCTACAATTCAGAGCAGCTGAAGGCAGTTAATTAGGGAAACTAGATTAAACTGGTTCTCCTGTAGCAGGGCTCAGCAAGTCTCCTTTGTTTCAGGGCCTATAAAAACAGGCTTTGCAGTGTGATTTTGCACTGATTGTGGTTTAAACAGAGTGTTGCGAGTTGGGTGAGTCGGAGTTAGGTGAGGAGGAGCTCCCTTGCTTCGCCTTTGTTTTTCCTAACTATTCACCCTATAGGAATTGGTTCTTACTTTATACCGAGGAAAGAGTCTGAGAGCGGGAGCAGTCAAAAAACAACAACTGTGAAACTGCTAAAGTGATGTCACAACCAGGGAAGGAGCTGATTGGTAAGTAGGACCTGGTGAGTATTTCTACAGTCCAGTCCTTAAAGTGAAAGTAAGGTCTCTAGTTTAGAGTAAGTAGTGTTTAAAGGGAAGTAAGGTCTGTGATAAATCCATGTAGTGAGACAAGAACTCGAAGAGGCAATATCGTAGAATGAGCACGAGTACTTTATTAACAAACAGAGTAACAAACATCATGCCTGCATCCTGGCATTTCACCTTTGCCGACCTTGACAGGAAGCAAACCTCTGACCTTAACAGGAAGCAAACCGCTGACCTTAGCAGGAGCATTGGCTACAGCACCACCTGGTGGATAACCTTAATCATAACATCCCAGATTACTATATCTCCCTAGTGTATTTAATATTCTTTTCACTTATTTTTTATCCACACCTTTGTTTTGGTTTTTCCCCCCTCCCCCTTTCCTTCTTTTTTTCTCTCTCCCACATGGCAGCTGTCTCCCATTCTGCCAGTGCATTTCACACCTAATCTAGTGCTGTCTTTTGTCTCCACTAGTCCTAACACCATCTCGTCTCGTTTTGAATACCTCTTAATGGCTCTTCTCTTTTGTTCTCTCCCAGCCCGGCCTCTTAATCTATTTCATTCCCTGTGCCTCTTTAGTCTTGATAAAGGGTTTTGACCCGAAACGTTAACTCTAATCTCTCTCCACAGATGTTGCCTGGCCTGCTGAGTTTTTCCAGCATTTTCTGTTATTTCACTAAAACAGATGATCGGATCATTATCACATTGCTGTTTGTGGGAGCTTGCTGTGTGCAAATTGGCTGCTGCATTTCTCTACATTACAACAGTGACTACACTTCAAAAAGTACTTGTAAAGCGCTTTGGGACATCTGGTGGTCGTGAAATGCGCTATATAAATGCAAGTCTTCCTTTTTCTTTTAGAAATCTTGCTGATCCCTAAGGTAGCATTAGCTGCCACTTTAAGAAATGGGCTTGATTTCTCCGTGAACTCAGGAGGAGGAAGTGTTTATATAATATGGGCTGGGTGCTTGTTATGTTTATACAACCTACTCCTCAAAATTCAAAATTGTTTACTTCAAGTTATCTGATAATTCAAAAGTTGTGGCACTCAATTCCCACTTTGCTGTGTTATTTACATTGCTTTATTCAAATTATTGGATAATTCAAAATTTCATCACAAAAAGTGACTGAATTATCATTCAGTTGTAATCACAGCACAGCACAGCAACGTTAGCATGCTTCTTGACTGATTAAAAATGATTAATGAAGACCTAAAAACAGGAGTTTCTATGCATGGTGTCAGAAGAATGATTTTTGAAGAATTTAAAAAATCGTTTAATGCAAACTTTTTGAGACTGAAAATCCGAATATGTTCTATTCACATTGCTCAAAGCTTCTGTTCTATCAAGTGAGGTCCTTCAAAGACTTAAACATCACTGAGCAGGGAAGTCAAAATCATCCAATTTGCAAGGGGTGCCACAGCGGGAAATATGCTTTGAAGCCTCACAGTATTGTTTCAAGCCTTTGAATGAAGGATGCCTTCAGATTTGTCAAAACATTCCACCATCCGGACTGAGGGAAGGGGCATTGTTACCATAGTTATTTCAATTCATTACAGTGGTTTGCTTTGGGCAATGTTTTAATATGGTACTACAAAAATGATCATTGTGAATCAGACAGACCAGACAGAAAACAGCAAGTGCCAGTCTCTTTTCAGAACATGCAGTACCTCTGTTCAATCCAGTCATTTGAAGGCAGCTGAACTGTAGCTTATGTAAGATAGACTCACATGCTGTAAGTTCCTTCTAGATGCTATCACATGAACAAAATCAGCAGAAAAACAGATCTGCAACTCAAAATATATGATCAGAATACCAGGATAATAATAGTCATAAAGGGATCATATATAAAAGTAAAATGATTAAAGTGAGGTAAAATCAGTTAAAGTTTAAATATTTATTTATGTAGATAGAAATACAAAGAATTTACATTATGGAAACATGTCATTCAGTCCAGTAAATGGCTCCAGTTGACGAGCTAGAATCAACATAATGGGCTGAATGGCCTTCTCCTGTGTGGTAATTTCGAGGAATGTTTCTTCTTTTAAGCCTGTTAAAGTGTATAGATATAACTTGAATTTTGAGAACACGGCTCTGACGGCTCACTGCCAGCCCAACAATGGCAGTGCCATACTTCCCTGCTTTGCAGACATCCAGCTCAAATCCTGTGGAAAATCCTGGGATCAGCCAATTGAAATAAAGTGCAGGGTGGGGTGGGGGGCAGCATTGGGGGAGCCACTGAAGCCAGTGCCAGCAGATTAAAAAGTTCCCAAAAAATGGACCCCCTTCTAGGTAGTCCGGTTTCCTTACAGCAGCCAATTACTTTGCTGTGTGACTGCCAGGGCTTTTCCCACTTTGGTAGGCCCCACTTCCATCATTTGAGAGCACTGTATGCCTGATCATGCAGAGATGGTGTTAGTGGGAATTCCAGCTGGTGACATCAAGCCCCGAGTCCCGCCTTGCCTCTTTACATCACTTGGAGAGCAGATGGATACAAGAAGCATCCGCCCGCAACGCTTGAGGAAACCTCCGGCACAGGTGTTATGTGGCGGAGAGCGAGCCTTATTGTGTCCCTTCGCTCACCCCATCACACCTCAGATGCTGTAAAAGCTTGGCCCGGATTTTATGCAGCCGATGACAGCATACGCACACCGTCATAAGTCTTCAGAATGGCCCCGCAAGTTCCACCTTACCCGGAACTTGCGATCTGTCAGGTTTCTCCTTGACATCGTTCACATGCGCCCCAAAAGCACTTTCGTTGGTGCCGAGTCAACTTCTGCCCAGCGAATGCCCACAAAACCCTTGCACCTGGTAAAAGCAGGCATAGGGCCTGCTTTTGCTAGCGTAAGCGTTAAATAAATGTTAAATTAAAACTTTAAAAATGATTAAAACATACTGTGGCAGAACCACTGAATGGCTCTGGCTAACTGTACATAATTCTCTTTAATGATGTTCTAACACCAGCCTAAGCCTGTACCATTGTGTTAGGCATTACTGTGTTTTGTATATAGAGTTTGCATGTACGGGGCGTGGCCCCTTTAAGAACGCGGGCAAACGCGATGACATCACGTCGCAAACCACGTGACTGCCCAGGCAGTCCTCATGGCATCTCCGTTGAGTAAAGACCTGTTTCATTGTACTCCTGCGTCGATCTCAATTATTCGTAGGAATTCGGCAATTCCTACAATACAAAAATATTTAAAATTAGTTCATGTAAATTTTGGGCTGAATTAAACTGATTATTTTTCAAAATTTATTTTTCATTTTAAATGCTAATCAAAGGGACTTTTAATTAATTTTTAACATGGGAATATTTATTTTTATTAGAATTGTGTTAATTATTTATTTATTTATTTATTTGGGGATTTCTCATCAGCTTATGGGGATTCCACGAATGGAATCCCCATAAGCTTATGAGGAATCCTCTTTTTTAATTGGTTGGCCGGGCGCACGTGATCCCAGGGATGCTTCTGAACTGCCTGGGTCACTCAGATCGGTGGGCCCTTTCGCAGGCATACGCCTGCACACCCAGGACCCGAAGACTCCAAAGCTCTAGAGACAACTGGTACTTTGGTATTTTTCTTCGGGTCGGGTTGTACTCCGGAGGTATGCCTCCGACCGCAAATTCAAGGCCATTGTGGTTTTTTTTGGAGCCAACATTTCTCTGGATTAAAACATGCTGAAACCTGATTTTAATAATCCTCTAGCTTCTGAAAACAAAAAGGTATAGGCCGCAATTTTGTAAATGGATGTGGCTTGGGAGCGGGTTAGCTGGTTTCCGGCTTCCAGTCCTGCCCCCAACTGCATCCGGGTCATTGATGTGATTTTCCCTAGATTGACCTTGTTAATCCCGCCCCGCGGGCTTGCTGGCCAATTAAGAGGAAGCCAGTCAGATGATGTCATTTGATGATGCGTCATCTGCCAGTTTTCTTAAAGGGACCATGCACAAATTTTTTTGACAGCTCATTTCTCAGTGTTTGCGATCCCGCCTCCATGCTACTTTGGCAAACAGCAACTCCCAAACTGACCTGACACCAAACGGCGGGAGAGGCACTTAAGACAGTTAACATCTTGTTAACTGCCTGGATAATCTTATTTTAACTGCCTGTTCAGATTTTGCAGCTTTTTCTGTGTGCTGCCCGCCTTCAGATCAACACGCCAGCTGCATTGTGCCGGGTTTAGCGAGGACCTGAATTGTTGGCAGTTGCTCGAACAGCTTAAAAGCAGCCCTGCAATCTCTCATAGTTTCAGATGCCACAATTTAGTGCTTTGAGGTTTGGGAGACTTTTTTGCAGCTCTACTAATGTGTGTGCTCACGCTGAAATCCATCTGCAGTGTGACCTCCTTGGAATATCCTCTGGCCACTTTGTTTGAGCGCAAACAACCTCCATTCCTCGACTGAGACATATACCAGCAGAATGGGAACCATTTATATCCTCTCATCCTGGTCGTCGGATTCGGAGGAAGAGCAACCACAGCAGTAGCACCAACAGCAGGAGGGCCAACCTTCTCCTTAGCCACCTGATGATGCACAGGGAAGAGGGCATCAGCGCAGGCCTGCACCTCACCGCAGGAGAAACCCCCAACACCGGGTTTACAGGAAGAGGATGAGCTTCCTCCACATGAGTCAGCAGCAATGCCAAAGGAGGCTGAGACTTCCGCGAGACATAGTCACTGACATCTGCGCAATGCTGCACCAACACCTAGAGCCCAGAGGAGCGTGTGGACACTCCTTACCAGTGGCTATCAGTCACTCAACTTCTTTGCTTCCGGCTCCTTCCAGGGATCAGCAGCTGGCATCAGCGGCATCTCCCAGTTGGCCGCATGCACCTGCATCACGCAGGCTACCAATGCCCTCTTTCCAAAGTCGCACAATTGCATCCACTTCCCCATGGATGAAGCAAGTGTGACCGCGCGTGCGGTTGGCTTTGCAAATATGGCAGGCTTCCCAAGGGTGCAGGACGTCTTAGACGGCACACATGTGGTCATTAGGGCGCCCCATCACAACACAGCTATATTTGTCAACCGCAAGGGCTTCCACTCCCTTAACGTCCAGCTGGTGTGTAACCACAGGAAGATCATCATGCATGTTTGCGCAAAGTACCCTGGCAGTTGCCATGACTCCTTCATCCTGCATCAGTCTACTGTGCCTCAGCTCTTCAATCCGCCAATGCAACTTTCCGGATGGCTACTTGGCGACAAGGGCTATCCCCTGAAAATGTGGCTCATGACACCAATGAGGAGGCCATCAAATGAGGCTGAGGAGCAGTACAATATGAGCCACATTTCCACCAGAAGCATCATAGAGCAAATCAGCGGCTTGCTCAAAATGCAATTCCGAAGCCTTCAGAGATCTGGTGGAGCCCTGCAATATGCACCAGCTAGGATGTCCAAAATCATCATTGTCTGCTGTGTCCTGCACACCATCGCACAGCAGCGTGGCTTAGCACTGCCTGAGGAACAAGTGGCTCAGCGCAGAGCATCCTTGGAAGAAGGCACGGAGGAGGAAGAGGAAGAGGACGAGGATGAGGAGGAGACATGCCTTGTGGGGCCGGATGTGGCCAATGCAGCAGCACACGACCACATTGCTGGCCGTAAGGCAAGGGATGGCTCATCCATGCCAGATTCGCGTAAGCTTACGCTTCAACCACTGGTGGCTGGCACATGGCTATGAATGTGTGGATGACCTTCGTAAGACGCCATACATCATCTCTCCAATAAACGGCGCTTTCCTATCACCCTCAGTACCATCATTACAAATGCAAGTCACCCTGAGCCCTCATGGTGCAACTTCCATTTCCCAGAAAACATAGGCCAGAACTTCAACTCTTTGCCATCAGTTTTGTTTAATCACATCACAAAATGATGACTATCGATACTTTACAATAGAACAAAACACCCAAGTGACTATCCTTGTGACTATTTGTGTGTTAACTTCCTCTTACGCATGCTTCTACATGGTGCTTCCCCTGTGGCTTCAGCAGATGTAGAGGCACCTTGCTCACTTAGATGCTGCGTCTGTTTAGACGCTTTTGGCAGGTGTCCTCTGTGTTTGGGAGCTTGAGAGTGCTCCTCCACAGTCTGCTCTTCCTGCAGCTGTGCAGGGGCTGAGACGGCCATCTCAGTTGGGTGAAGCATCTAGGGCTCTGTCCGAGGGCTCCGCAGTGGCATGGTCATGTGAGTACTTGGAGAGGAGCCCACACTTCCTTGTTGTCTGCCACCAACGTCCCTCTCATGGGTCACCCACACTTCAGTGATAAGTGGCTGGAGAGCACCTTGCTGCAAATCAGTGGGGCTATGAGGACTTGTCTCTGTATTGACAATCCTCATAATGGGGACGTCCATGTACCTCTGGTGTCTCTCCTCAACAGATGCCCATCTATCCTCCATAGCAGACCATCTATTTAGAAGAGTTACCATGTTCTGGTGTGTCTGGTGACTTATGTCCTCCATGGAGGTTGCCACCCTTTCCATGGCGGCATGTTCATGCGCCATTGCCTCCACAAAGGCAGTGCTCATGTTTGAGATGGACTCCTCCATTCTCTCCACACACTCAGTTACCCTGGATGCAAACCCTGTCAGACTCCTGCACTTGTTCCTGGAGGTCCAGCACCGCTCTCTTTCTGAATGGCTCCAGAGGCACAGCGTCTACATGCAGCTGAGCAGAGTTAGGAGAGTCCTGCGACCTCCGACGAAGACTCTCCACTGCTGTCATTGTCTCCACCATCTGCTGATGCTCACTTGTGAGCTGTGATACACCCAGGTGACAACACTACTCTATGTCGCGAAGGTCCCGCTGCGATGTGCGTGTCTGCGCTGGTGCTGGGTGCACTGAGTCCTGGTGATTCTGCTCCCTCTGAGGCTACAGGTCCCTCTGAGGAGTCATCCGGCTCTTCCTCCTGGACAGTGGGGAGGGGGGCTGACGATGGTCCTGTGGGAGAGTAAAGACATGAATTAGCATCTGATTTTTAGGTAGCAGACACATCCTTTGGGCAGATGATCAAAAGTCAATCTCTATGAACATCATATGCCATTGCAGTCAATCATGTAATCTAAATGTGAGGGTTGAAAATCTATTCTGTCACTAGCTTCGTCTATTGCGCCTGTCTCTCCGTCCCCCACTTCTAGCTCCTCACCACCTCCCACGATCTCGTGAGCAGCCTCCTCATCGCTTGTCAATGTTACCAGGTATGGTGGGCCTCCTCCTGTCGACGCTCTCTTCCTCTTATTGTGGGCTATCTTCTCCTGCAAGGGGGTACACAAGTGCAGTTTCAGTGTGAGAGATGGAGTGATTGTGAAGAATCCATAACATAGAAGCTTAGGGGGAGACCAAGATGGAGTGAGGTGCCAAGTGGAAGCTGCCTCCCTGTGCGTTGTTAGTTGTTGTCATTGCATAACAGTGAGAGTGAGTGTGAGGGGTGCATAGTAGGATGGTGAAGTGATTCAGTACAGAGAGATGGATAGGTAAGGGTGCAAGGGAAGTAAGGGTAAGGCGGGATGTGGAGGAGCAGGCTTACAAAGCAGAGTGCTGGTGATGAGAAGAGAAGGTAAGCAGATTGAAGGTAAGTGTGATGTGATACTCACTTTTGATGATCGCAGAAGATCATTAAACTGTTTTCAGCACTGGACCCAGGTGCGTGAACATAAGGACCTTGCGCTGACCTCAGCAACGTGCAGCCAGGCTGCCTTTGTTTGCTGAGGAGGCTTCCTCTGGCCATCAGGAGGGAACAGAATCTCCCTGTGCCCTCTTACTCCCTCCACAAGAGCTTGGAGGGAGTCTTCATTGAATCTTGGAGCAGCCTTGGCTTTGGCAGCAGTCATTGTAGCCTGGGCCCATTCAAACAGCAGCAGAAAGGAGAAATGAGAGGCTGAGGCTACATGAGCCTCTTAAAAACAACTGCAGCAATGATGTTTTCAGTGGAGAGCAACAGACCTGATCCCACTCATTGGACCGGCCAGCACGCACAACAGGACTAATTAGGCTCCTTAAACTAAAATCGCAAATCAGGAGTGGCTGAAACCAGAACCCGCCCACCAGGCAACCCGACTCCAACCCGCCGCCTCTATTAAGTTCACAGCCTAAGCTCCTCCACCTCCATCTCCATTTTAAGACCCTCCTTAAAACTAATCTCTGACCCAGATTTCCATCACTCCTTCTATTACCTCCTTTTGGCTCAGCAGCCATTTATTGATTACGCCTTGTGAAGCGCTTTGGGATGCTTTTCTATGTGAAAGGTGCTATACAAATGCAAGTTGTAGAAAATGTCTGCATTGTAGTAAAGCCATTTGGGGATTTGGCTGCAAGATTAGAATTTGTATTTGGTATATTAGAGGTCTAATCAAGCAATAAAATTGACAAGAATTGTTAAAGAAATTATGATAGGAACGTCTTTATATATTTTTAATACAGAGTCATTCATGTGTTTTATTTTCCTTAATCTTGGATCAGTACGTAAGATATCATTGACTTACTTCAGATTGACAGACCTTAAAGAGGCCAAAGATAAGCCTGTGTATATGGAAAGTCATATAAAAAGTATTGTGTATCACTGCTTTTCACAGTAATGAAAATTCATATTTGACTTTCCTTACTACTGATAGCATTTAAGTAGAAAACATTGCTAAAGTGCACTCTGCTGTGCTTATTTTGAAAAGAATGAGGTGTTGCTTTCAAGTAGGCTACTTCAATTAACCCTTCAGATCCTACAATAATACAGAATGAAATGAAAACTACTGGAAAACATGACCTTGTGGAAACTTGGCACTAGAATTATACAAACACCTTATCAAGTACGGCCAAAATCTAGCTCTGATTCTGTGTGCAATATAATCACTCAGTACTTTCATATGGATACAAAAGAATTTGGGAACAGCGATGATTTATTTCTCTGGTTTAAAAATGCAATCAAATCTTGAAGTTGTTTTAGATCTTAAAAATTAAATTCAAGCATTTTATATTGCACATGTTAAATGCTCTTAAGATTTTGGATACAAACCATATGACCGGTTCCCCAACACAATATCTGAGACCTTTGATTCAATAATAGATTGAAATAAAACATTAATTAGGCTTATTATAACTTTACACTTCTTTTCTCTTCATCCATCCAAGGAAAAAACACGCATTAAAGCTCTTTCAGCCCTTCTAAAAAGCGCAGAGTGCATTAGAGCCACCAACTAGTAACCATAATGCCAGTCCGACAGCTTTCAAGTCTTCAATTAACAGCAGCTGTGAGCTACCTCATGCTACAATTTTATTCAAATATTTTAATTGACTACCCAAACACAAAGGGGCAAGTAAACTTAAATTATATAACTGTTGGGAGCTAAACATTAACTGCCATTCTAGTAATTTTGTTTGTGTCCTATTAATTAAGCTTGCATCAGAAAGTACATGTCGCTCAACTGCGTTATGAGAACCAGGTTCTATTTACTTTGTTTTATTTGTAGGTGTTGTTGAAACAATGGATGAGAAGCTTCTGTTGGCAATATTCCCAGTACCATGCAGAATATTTATCTAAATGGTAGAGATTTGTTAAGTATTTTCCTTATTTCCTTTGAGATACTCGCAGCAGAATTCTTTTTCAGTAAGGGCATTTACCCTTTCAAATTTCAGAGCCAGGTATACATCTTTTGGTTGGCTGCTAGGAAGTTAAAGAAAGCAGCCTGTCAAGTACTTGTCTTCCAATTTTACCACCTTGGAAGATGCCTGACCTTCATTTCCTCAAATAGCAAGGGGACAATCAGGGATTCCATAGAGTGGGGAAATGAACTTCCATCCCTCCACTTGATTTGCTTTGTGTTGTTGCTTTAATGAACTTTGTCACAGTGTTTGCTCACTGTAAAAAGTTTCTGAGTAAAGAAATTGTGCAAGTTATATGCCTTCGTAGGTAAGTGTTCTGTGCAATGTTGTGCCGAACCACAGAGCAAGAACGTCCCATGTTTAATCTCTCATCTGGTCTGAATTAGCTGAACTCAGCCAAGAAGATGGTAGGGCATTAACATTGGTCTCAAGACCCCTCCCCTCCACTCGCCATACTAGAGAGGAGAAAAATTAACCGGTGCATTCCTGATTTGTATTGCCTACTGGAAAGTACGTGTGTGGATGTCAGTTGAGGGCAGAATTGGGTTGACTATAATACTTCCAACAATTGAATATCTTAATCAAATGCAAATTCACAATGGTATACAAATAGTATTGAAGTGCTTAAAATCATTTATATTCTACTCATGAATCATTCCAAACTTTATTACTCATGAATGATGGTGTCAGTTTCACTCATGGACTGTAATAATCTCTTGATGTATATCTGACAAAAGGCAAGTCTATGCAACCCATAATAATGAAGTTCTAGTTGTTATCTGGTACAGTATATTAAAAATTATATATCTTTTGACTTAATTCATTTTTTAAGCTATTGGAAAATTGCTAATACAGACTAGAAGGAAATCAGCTTATTGTAATGTGCTCACGATATATTAACACTGACATTTCTGTTTGTCACAGTTCAGTTAACAGATGTTTATGCTGATAAGTGACAACAAATATGTACTAGACGAAGATAAGAAGATAAGAATTAGGAGCAGGAGTAGGCCATACAGCCCCTTGAGTCTGCTCTACCATTCAATAAGATCACGGCTGATCTTCAACATCAACTCCACTTTCCTGCCCAATCTCTATATCCCTTGATTTTCCCCTAGAATCCTGAAATCTATCTATCTCCGCCTTGGATATACTCAACAATTGAGCATCCACAGCCCTTTGAGACAGAGAATTCCAAAGATTCACAACCCTCCGAGTGAAGAAATTCCTCCTCATCTTGGTCTTAAATGGATTTCCTTATCTTGAGACTATGGGCTAGATTTTCAGTATAGGCAGTTTTGGGGCGCTAACCTTAGCGCCCGCCCGAAGTTAGCGCCCGCCCCAAAGTAGCGCCCCGTTGCCGGAAATTCAGTGGCTTCGCCCTAAGAGGTTGGTGGAGCGCTAAAAGAGGCGTTCCACTACTATCTTTAGGCGCTAAGCCGGCGGTCCAGAGGGATAGCGCCCAGGCGGGGCGCAGCGCGGGTGCGGTCATTTTTGGACTGACAGCAGACCCCGTGGCGCCGACCAGCTCTTAAAGGGGGAAGGGACGAATTGGTCTGCTGCCACGCCCTGCACACTGCAGCCTTGCAAAGAGGCCTCAACACTGCTGCTCAGCCCCAGGGAGTCATGGCAACGGCAGAGAAGGCCCGTCAGCGTGCCCTGTGCTTCTCAGAGGGTGATCTGGACATAATGGTCACAGCTCTGGAGGTGAGGCGCAAGATCTTGTTCCCAGAGAGTGGGAGGAATCCAACCCACCACGACTACACCAAAGCCTGGAAGCAGATCGCCCAGAGGGTGACGTTCACCGGCGATGCCCCCAGGACCCACAAACAATGTCGTAAAAAATACAACGACCTGACCAGGATTGTCAGGGTGAGTACCCTTTCCAGTCTCCTCCTCATTCTTGCATGTACACCTGACATGATGGGCAAAGGGAGCTGAAAGTCCTATTGGCCAGCCCTCAGCCAGCAGCATTGGGACAGTCATGAGCATCAATTGGCCATTCGGCACTCTACACTCTGGCCAAGCTATTCCACCATGGGAGGCAGTGCACACTACATCAGGGCTTCACTCTGGCCAAGCTATTCCACCATGGGAGGCAGTGCACACTACATCAGGGCTACACTGCGCACTTACAGCCCGTCCTTTCTCTTGCAGGCTAAAGTAGCCTTTAATCGCCAGGCCCGTGCCAGGGGTGGCCGCGCCAAGCTGCAGAAGCTCACTCGGCTGGAGGAGCGCGTGTGTGTGCTCATGGGAGCCCGTGTGCTCGTCCCCACAGCGTGCGGAGTAGCCGACCCTCCACTGCCCGGCAATGGTAAGGTCCTCGCCTTTTGGCCCTCTCGCGTCGCACTGGCCCATCCGAGCTACCTCCTTTGCCACTGTCCCACCAATGCGCTGAATGCCACCAGTCCTAACTCCCTCGCTGACGCCGTCTCCTCACTCTGAAGCTACTCTTGTGCATTCCTGCTTTCAGCTGGTGACGACCAGGACCCTGAAGCTGCCAGTGACAGCACCTCCGAGCAGGAGGAGGAGGAGGAGCAAGCCGGACCATCGGGGGAACAGTCACGTCCCGCAGGAGAGGAGGAAATGCTTGACACCTCCTCACTGGACGAGTGCCTGGAGGAACTGTCACAGGGCAATGCAGCTTCTGGGACCAGTGGCGTCCAGCCACCCAGGAGCCGTGCGCGTGGCCCGCGGCCTTCCCCCCAAAGGGGGGAAGGATCAGAGGGGAGTGCTGCTGATCGGCACACTCGCCGCCACCAACGTGGCAAGGGTCCCCTAGTTCGGCCCCCTCCTCCCCAGCGGGAGAGTCGCGATTCCAGTCCGGACACCTTCACCTCGGAGGAGGTGCGGAAGCTGGATAAGATGGCCGAGGGTTCGGACCGGCGCCACACGGAGCTCATGAGCATGGTGGGGCGCATGCCTGAGGCCATCGAGTCGCTGGCGACCAGTGTGCGCGAGTTCGGGGCAGCAACTGCCGCGAGCGACCGCATGCTGACTGATGCCGTCAAGACCCTGGCGGATGTGATGCGGGCGCACACCAGGACAACAGGGGCACTCACTGCTGCCACACGCGCTGTCTCAGGCAGGCATCGCCAGGGCAGCCGCCGCGCTGGACCATCCCAGCAAGCCGCCCCTCGGCTGATTGTTGCGGATCCTGCAGTGCGGGCCCGGCCGAGTGCCACCGCGCCACAGCACCAGCCAGCGCATCCCAGACGCCAGCTGGCCCACATTGTGCCATCCGTCGCCGCCATTCCCCCACTGGGGCGTCAAGGGCAAGCGGCTGCAGCTGATGGTGGCCAGGCTCAGGTGCGCCACTCAGCAGATGGCCCCTCGAGGCCCAAACGCCATGTAGGCCGCCCCCCAGCGGCATCTGGTGGAAGGGCATCTGAGCCTCAGGCGCCTTCCCCCAGCCTCGCAGCAGCCACTGGGCAGAGCTTGCGAAGGAGCAGCAGGCCGGGCAGGGGAGGCAAAAGGCTGGGCAAGGTCTCGCCCTCGCGGGCCACTCAGTAGAGGGTGTGGCCAGCTTTCCTTTTATATGGCGGTGGCCATCTTTATTTTGCCCATGGTTGTGTTGTTGGAGGGCTTATTTTTTGCGTTAGGCCGACGTTGAGGCCCGGTTTGAAGAAATGTGGAGTGACTCCTCCCCAGTTTGTTGGAGTGAGTCGTTTGTTGGGCTTTTTGTGGGGCCCGTTTATTGTTTTTGGGGATTCATGTGGGAAGGGCTTTTCATTTTTGTGTAATAAATATTTATCTTTATTCATGCAGTCTCCATGGTTGTTCTTCTTAGTGTTTGTTGGCTTCGCCGGCTGAGGGCTTGCGGAGCGGCTGCATTCATCTTCCCTCATGGCCCCTGGCCATTCCCTGACAGGGGGCTTAGAAGTACCGTGTAATAAGGTGGCGTCGTGCGGCCCTTGGCCCTGGTCGTTCCCTCCTGGGAACGTACTCCTGCTCCTCCGCCTCCTCCTCCTCCTCATGCTCCTCCTGCTCCTCCTCCTGAGGTGCTGGTCCAACGTCAGGTGGCAGTGCCTGAGTCCTGCGGATAGCCAGGTTGTGTAGCATGCAGCAAACCACCACAAATTGGGAGACCCGGTCCGGCGAATACTGGAGAGCTCCTCCGGAGCGATCAAGGCAGCGGAACCGCTGCTTGAGGACCCCAATAGTTTGCTCGATGATGTTGCGGGTGGTTTGATGGCTCTCGTTGCAGGCCTCTTCAGCAGCGGTCCTGGGCGCGTGGAGCGGGGTCATGAGCCAGGTGCACAAAGGATAGCCTTTGTCCCCGAGTAGCCATCCTCTTGGGGGAGGCTGTGCCTGGAACATGTCATGCACAATACTCTGCCGCAGGATAAAGGCATCGTGGCTGCTGCCTGGGAAGCTGGCATTGACTGCCATGATGCGCTGCTTGTGGTCACACACCAGCTGCACATTCAGAGAATGGTAGCCCTTCCTGTTGCAATACTGCTCGCCATGCTCCAGAGGGGCCCGCAAAGCCACATGCGTACAGTCAATGGCGCCCTGCACCAAGGGGAATTCCCCGAGTCTGGAAAATCCCAATGCGCGCTGATGCTGGCTCTCCAGGGCCATGGGGAAGGAGATGAATTGGCTTCTCCTTCTGAACAGTGCTTCGGTCACCTGGCGGATGCAGCGATGTGCGCCGTACTGGGAGATGTTTGCTATGTCCCCAGCAGCGTATTGGAAGGAGCCGGTGGCATAGAAGTTCAATGCCACCGTCACCTTCACTTCCACCGACAGAGACGTCCTGCACCTGAGCTTTGGCCGCAGATCTCGGCGAAGCAGGTGGCAGATCTCTGCAATCACCTCCTTTCGGAATCAGAGCCTTTTAACACATCGCGCAGCACTCATGTTTAGGTAGGAGCGCTGCTGGCGGTATAACCTGACTGGGTAAGGCCTACGTGGCCGACGCCTGTAGCCCCCTCTGCCTCTAGCCAGGGCTGCCCCTCTCACAATGCGTCTGCGAGCCCTACGGACATGGAGCTGCAGCTCCGCGTTGGCACCCCATGCAACCCCCATCAAATCCTGGCAAACACTCAAATTTCCAAAAGGCCACTTGCAGCGCTCTGGCCTGAGTCCAAAAATACCTGAGCTCTTGCTGCTTGAAACCAGTTAGCTATCCTCCTTGTTGTGTCTCCAGAAATGCGTTGCACAAGAGTGTTTTCTGAAAAAAGGCTGGCCTTTATACTGGAGAGCACGTCCCCTTTAATTTGCGCCCCCCGGGGCCCGTGCTGGTTGTGTTGCGCTCCTTTTTCCAAACGCTCCGGCCGCCAGCCGCACAATGGGGCGGTCCGACTGAAGTTTGGAATCGGGGCGGCCAAAGGGCATTGCACGAGGATGTGACGTCATTTTCTGCGCGCGCATCCGGGCGGGCGCTAAACTTTGCGCCGGCGCTAATGGGCAACTTAATTTGGGGCGGGGCGCAAACAGCGCTGCGCACGGGCGCTACACGTATAGCGCCCGAAAATCACTTCTCTTAAGGCGCTAACTGCTGGCGCTAGCAACTGAAAATCTAGCCCCATGCCCCCTAGTTCTAGACTCTCCAGCCAAGGGAAACAATCTCTCAGCATCTATCCTGTCAATTCCCCCTCAGAATCTTATGTTTCAATGAGATCACCTCTCATTCTTCTAAACTCCAGAGAGTATAGGCCCAATCTACTCAATCTCTCCTCATAGGACAACCCTCTCATCCCAGGAATCAATCTAATGAGCCTTTGTTGCACTGCCTCTAAAGCAAGTATACCCTTTCTTAGATAAGGAGGCCAAAACTGTGCACAGTACTCCAGGTGTGGTCTCACCAAAGCCCTGTACAATTGTAGTAAGACTTCCTTACTTTTGCACTCCAAACTCCTTGCAAAAAAGGCCAACATGCCATTTGCCTTCCTAATTGCTTGCTGTACCTGCATGCTAACTCTTTTTCTTGTACTAAGACACCAAGGGGGAAAAATTTAGTTGCTTTGCGCCTCCCGTTAGCGCCCTCTTACGGCGCTAATGGGAGTTAGTGCCCGGGCGCGGTGATGTTTGCGCCGCTCGCGAAATTGACCAGACATTTTGTGGCGGCACTAAACACTACCGCCACAATCTCCTGCGCCCACAGATTGAGACATCAGTCGAGTGTGCAACGCCCCGGTAGTGCCCCGGACCGGATATTGAGTGGCTCCTCCTGCCTTTTTGCCTGTTGCTAGCAATGACCAGTTGAGGGGAATGTTTTGCAGTCAGAAAACAACTGGGGGAGCGACATTTAAAGGCGACCGCTTCCTGCCTTGATTTGTTGGTGACATTTTTGCACCACGCATTCTGAGAGAGAGAGACTTCTGGAGAGATTCAACGCTATGTGAAGGAGTTTTGGGTACTGAGCAGCACTTTGCAGGTTCATTTTGATTTGACCTTCCTTGTATCTATTTAGAAGAGACTGTGGGGGCTGCACTCTGAGCTCTTTCCCTGGGCCTCTCCATTGTTCTTTCCAGCAGATTTGATGTACAGGTCTCTCCAGGCTGAGATTCAAGGCTGCAATGAGCAGGGTGTGGATGGAGAGCAAAATCAACCCTCCCCTTTGAGAACTGGCTGGTGCCAGTGTGTCTGTGTTCCATTGCTGACTGACATCACACAAGCTTCGCCAACGCTCTGAGGTAGCGCCTCGCTCCTAAGCGTTGCGCCTGATTTAGCACTCCAATCACTTCCAGGGGCGATAGAAGCCAAGTTTGCAGTTGGAGGCGATAATTAGCGCCAGGCGCTAAACTTTGCACCCAGCCGATAATTGCGCCTCAAACGGGGCAATACTGAATTTCTCCCCCTAAATCTCTCTGAACTCCAACATTTAATAGTTTCTCACCATTTTCTCTGTACACTGCATGTAACACAATCATAAACTTGTTTATAAGGATGGCACTTACAATATCATTACACATAGAAGAAGAAGAACAAGAAGGACACATAGCACAAAGTAAAAATATTTCCCTATAACTACCACACAATTTACATTTTGTCAGAATAAAGCCATTCAATATTCCAATGTAAGCAGCAAATTCTATATTATAAATTTTCAGAAATATCTGAATAGAATTTGTAAGCACTACTTGTAATGTATGGAAATGGTTGTCCACTGATTTTCATAATTTGCAACTTAAATTGGTGAAGGGATAAACATAATAATTTGTGATGGGAACTCTGGAACATTGGATTCCGCGATGTACAATTTCATAATTGGCCTTATTCTGACAGAATGTAAATTGTGTGGTAGCTATAGGGAAATGTTTTTGGTATGTGCTATATTTAATGATATTGTAAGTGTGATCCTTATAAACAAGTTTATGATTGTATTACATACAGTGTACAGAGAAACTCTTAATATCGATATATACTCTAATATCTCAACACTGCAATATATGGACTGAAGAGAAGATATTTGGAATAACTTCTCTAGATTGTTATTACTGAGCAGATACTCATACTATTTTTGGTCCATGTCCTTATAAAAGACTCAATTTCAACTCAAGGTCATTTTCACTATTGATCAGAATTTAAATTTTTTACAACAATGTATATGAACTGCTGGATCATCAGTTTCTAACACAAATTCTAGTGTTTGACAGCAAACTAGTGGCTATGTTTAATAATAATTCCTCCATGTCATTTATAGCTGTACAGGGGCATGTTGTTCAGACTGTATCTCGCAAGTATAGTGTGAGGATAATCAATACTGTTTACACCTTTCAACGGCAGTCAGGTTACTGCACATAAAATATAATTGTTTATTTTTATGATTAATGTCAATGCTCAAATATGATTTAATAACAAAATCAAATATAATAATTGTGCGAAGTAAAAGTGCCAGCAATGCTTGAATTTCCAGCATTCATTTAAAAAAAGCACTTCAGATTTTACCAATAATCTTAACTCCTAGAGCAAACATATGAATCATAAATTGTGAATTCCTTACATATATTGTTCCATAAAAAATATTCCATAAAACATCGTTACAACTCTGTAGGTGAATTGTCAGTCTTTTGCACTCAAGAAAGAATGACTGTTGACAGAGAATTACACAGCAAGATAAGATTTACTCTTGCGGAGGTGGCTTCATCTACCATTAGGTATCACTACTAGAACAATACTGTCCTCAAGAGATCTCCAAATCCAAAAGGAATAGAAAAAAACCTAAAGTTCATATTCTGAGTTCTTTCTGCAGCTTGAACTTAATCAAAAGTTTTTTTAATTAAATGAATGAGAGCTAGAAGCTGAAAATGGGACAGCATCCAATGTATCAAGGTGAACACATGAAGTGAAATGTTATACAGGTTCCTCATGGAAATAGAGATGAATTTGCCACCTGTGACATTGACATTAAAGAAATGTGGTTATTGTAATTAGAAAGTTAAAGTAGAATATCTATCATATTTATTTGAAAGCGTTGTGCCACTAACCACAAAGACCATATGTGACAAATTTTACATTAAAAATACAAAGAAACCCTGTTATAGGAAAGGTTGTAGAAATATGTTGGAGAATGAAGGAAAATAAAATATTTGCAAACTAACAAAGCCTGGAAAGGAAATGGAGCTCCATTCTCACAAGCACATGGGAGAAGCCTTTGCATGCATTTGTTTAAAAAGTTGTTAGAATATTGGTGTGTCAAAGCATAAATGTCAGTTTCTTAATTCTACATGTGGGGTATTTCCAAGTGCAAGCCATATTAAGAATATTATACAGAGTCATTGATGGCATTTAGGATTGAACAATTACAGATGTTGTCCCCCACAGCATCATCTATCTTGAAGCAGTCTTCTCCCTACTACCGCTCCTCATGTTTGCTGCTTCCCCACCCCACCGTAATTGGATTTTCAACTTCATGCTGTCTGCTGGTGCCCCCTGCCCTGGCTGGACATCCCAGCAGCCTGCCTCCCCCTCCGCACTCATGATCAGTAGCCCTGTCACAACCATACTCCAAGCTGCAAATCTTGAGCCCAAGCCCCAGTCCCAGAATAAACATGCTGAAAAAGCACTTAAGGAACACTTAAGCTGCTTCCTGGCAAAGGAGGTGGGGATCTTGGTACTCAAGGTCAGGGGTCTGAGTGCTTTCTAGTTGGTGGAGGTCTGGTTGCAGCCTGATTATAGCAGAGGAATTTGTTGAAAGCACTTCCCCCAGTGCTCTTGGGAAACCTGTATTTATAAAATAAACACTCGGCAGTATCTATTTTAAATACCACGTTTCCCTAGATCACAACTGGAAAACAGATCTCTCCCATTCTCCCTGCACTTGCAGCCACAGCCGCATTGATCTCCCCCTCCTAAACACTGCACTTCCCCCTTCTGCCTTTTGCCATGCTTGCCCGCCATTTTTTGCACACATGCTGCCAACCCACCCCAGAGAATGCCCCATCACCTTATTTTTATGTGTAGCACTCTGCAGACCCCCTATCAGTACTCCCTCACCCATAAACCCCTCTCAATGCTCCCATACTCCACTACTGCTATGTCAGTGCTGCCACACACAAATTGCACCATCCCATCACTAAGGCAACCAGCATCCTCCTCCAGTACTCCCGCATCTCACAACCCCCCTTTACTTTTAATCCTGACTCTCACACGCTCCAAATGCTCCTGTACCATGTGACACCCACTCCCAAGCCCTGTGATTACCCTCTTAGCACTACCAGCCAATATGGCCCCCTAGCTCCTCACGCTGTTGCATGCAGTTCTTTGATCTTACCTCCTACCTACCTACCTACAACCTAAAACCTCATACTTACCATCTTCCTCTGTATCCTGGGCTTAAAAACATAAGGGATAAAATTAGCTACATAATTAAAATAACTTAATAATCAAAACCACGGATTAACATAAAAATAATACCAGAGAATTTGAGCCTGAAAACTTAATTAACATTCCTACAATACTGTTATTCCTTTGCTTATTACTTCTTCCCTCCTCTGCCCTGTCATGTCTAGGTCCCCCAATGATCCATATGTGTCTCGTACTCCTAAACTACATGCTGCCCCTTGGTAACATTAGCTGCAGAGATGGATCGGCTCCCATGTGTATATTGATGATGTCCAGCTTTATCTCTGCTACTTCTCTTGGTGCCTTGACTGCTTCCATGTGGTCAGACTGTTTTTCTGATATTGAGTCTTGGATGTCACGACTTTCTCCAGCTAAATGTAGAGAACACCAAAACCGGTGTCCTTGCCTTACACCACAAACTCTATTCCCTTGCCATTGATTCTATCCGCCCCCAGAGGAATGAATGCTTGCCATCACATAATCATGCCATCTATGTTACATGATATACAACACTTCTGTCATTATAAAGCAGTATATCTATGACTCATTGTGTGAAAGCTCTGTCAGTAAATAATATGAGAATGTTCAGCAATAGGAAGGGAGCTTTTTTGATGGATTGCAAACCCTATCTACCTACCGTCACATCCTATCCCTCAATCCCTTCTCTCCAGAAACCACTTCAAGATAATGAATATGTCTAAGCCAGCAGACAATTATCTGATACGAAATTAAATTTAAATGCACAAATCCATCAAAGTTGCCCTTTTATATAAAAAAAATCACCCAATTGTGACCACGAAGATTTTTTATGGGCTTTACCAAACATTATTCTTTCAATAATGTGTTGACTGGCTTTGAGATGTTAACTAAGACATGATAATTGTAGCTTTCCAAATTACAGGAGGAAAAATGAGCTTTCACTTTGGTTGCCCTTGTTACTTAGCTATCTTACTTCTGGACATGAGCTTAATCCTCATTTGGTTAATCCTCTTAATGATTATAACTAATACAAAGCCAATGATTATAACTAATACAAAGCCAAAGTATCAGGTGCTGCCATTCACAGTTTCATACTGTCTGTGCAATGATTTCATCTGTGTGGAACTGTTTAAAAAACACGAGATAGAAAATATTTAGCGGCTGATTTTCCAGAACTTTGCACAATTTGTTTACAGAGTTTTCTGGTGCTTCCATGGTATAAATGTTGAGAATTGTTATTGTTAAATTTATGCATAGTGACAAATCGGTACAAATAGAGAATATTCAGGCACAAATCTCCTCAGAAAACTGGTTTCATCGTGTTCATCCAAATACTAATTGTGGATATAGCAGTTAAAAATAAAGATATTAATGTTTTTACTTTAAAATATGCTTATTAAAATTTTTATACAGTTATAGGAACTGGCATCATTGGGTTTGTCATTTTTAATTCTGTTTCAAATAGGAATCAATGCAGTTGGTGTGCAGTACTGACAAATGCAATCCATTCCTAATTAACATATCACGCCAGTGTGCACACAAAATAATTGCCCTGAAGAATACACAAAGGCTTTGAAAATTCAGTGGCATGACTGCAAACTGAGCGGAAGAAAATACATTTTTGAACATAGTATCCCTAGTCACTGGGTTCACAGTTGTTTGATAAAGTTAATTGCAAACTTATTTTTAATAATTGATGCGGAAAGAAAACAATTTATTGGAATTACAGTACTTTGCTTTTGCTGGAGTGCTTACATAGAACTTAAAAATATAAAAGTATTGCATCTAGTGCAGACTGTTACACCTCGAAATGTCACACTTGAAAGCAACACAAATTAAAAGTATAAGTCACACTTGCACCTGATGGATTTAAATATATTCATAAAAAAGTAACAAATTACAACTGAACAAGTAGGAAACCTACCAATCAGGAAGTAGCAAACCACTATGAAAACTACCAATCAACGAACAAATAGCTTGGAAAAAAGGGGGAGCCAACAAAATCTCTTGTAATCTATGTAAATATAATAAAAATGGAACAATAGTGTGACTATCTGCATTAGACTTCAATACCATAACTGTGGATTCAGTCGTACTTCAGGGGCTTTCTGATTCACTCAATTTTTGATTCACTTTCTGATTCACTCAATTTTTGATTCACTTTCTGATTCACTCAATTTTTGATTCACTTTCTGATTCACTCAATTTTTTTCCAGGGGCTACAAAAGCAACTAAAATCTGTGAATAAAGCAAAGCAGAACCAGAACCGTAACAAATCAGAATTCAGTAAGTGCAAGGCTAAGCACAATCTAACAATAAAAAGTAGAATTTGAAACAACCAAATTGCTCAAAGTACACTTTGAAATTCTTTTTATGGCTTTCATTTATTCACTTAGCAAACTAATTATACCCTGGTATAAGTATAACCTAACCAATGTAAAATAATGCTAAATAATTTTTCAACATTTTCATACATAACCTATGGATCTCACGCCAGCTGTCTCATCTGCATTGATCCTGTGGATTTATCATTCATCGTCCCCTGACTCCCTGGGCTTTATTCCTCTTGGCCCTTGAATTTTACTCCGACTGGTTTTTACTCGTCGACTGGTATACTGGATCTGCCGGTGTGCCATTACTCTCCTCCGTTGGACCCCTGGATTAACCTAGACTGGCTCATTGGTCTAATCTCCATTTTCCACCGGACAACCTTCAACAGTGTACCTATGATACTCTGCTCCCAAACAGCTCCTTGACTCACTCACCCGCCACAACTGTCTCCAAACCTGGAACTAGTTCATCTATGCTCCAAGCTGACTCCATCCTGTCTACAAGTTAGCTTCATTCCACCACAGGATCTCTGACTTGAAATTTGGACTCTCTCATATAATTTCCTCCCTAGCCTCTGTTTACAACCGGGACATCCCAATCTTTGAGATACCTCTACATGCATTTGCGTGTGTATTTTGGCTGCCACTGTAGACCTGAGCTCATTACTACTAGCTCCCTTCCCTACTAGTTTCTCTTCTATTGACCCATCTTAGGGCACTTTTTCTCCTATCTCCTTGCCTTGCTATCACCCAGTTATGCCACCTTTCTATTATATTTATTATTTTTGGTTGTAAAATGCTTTGAGATGTCCTGAAACCTTGAAAGGCACTATATAAATGCAAGTCTTTCTTTCTTTCATTTCTCCCCTCTCAGATACTTCACTCCCCCAAACTATACACCAACCCATCACTATTCCTATGCCTTCCTACTCTCCTGCTGCTGTTCCAGATTTGAAACTCCTTGAATAAGCCCACAACTATCCTCTGTGCCTCACTTGGCATTCTCCGAAGGGCCCATCAGGGCACCTGTCACTGTCTCCTTAACAGCAGCAACCACAACTGCCCCAGCCGCTGCTTTAACCGACATTCTGATCCAGCATGCTCCCTGGGGGCTAATCTCGTCAACCTGCTTCCCGTCGAACTCACTCTAGCTAATGCTACCCCCTTGGACCCTGCCATTGGATCAACCATCTCCTTCCCTCTCTGAATTTCTCTCCAGAATATCTGTCCACTTGTAAAAATGTCCCTTGGCACTCGTGACCTTATTGAGGATGATCGCATTGACATCATGGGCTGTATTTTTATTGAGGAGTCGGGTAGGAGACAGGACTACAACTTTTGAGGTTGTAGTCCTGCCTCCATCGAGTTCTAGCCAACCCACGCGACTTTGACTTGATTGACCTTGTTGAACCCACCCAGCGGGCTCAGCAGGCCAATTAAGGGCCACCTGGCAACAGGTGATGTCACAGATTGATATTTCATCTGTCAAGACCGTTTGATAGTATCGTCCCATTTGGGGCGCAATTATCGGCCGGGCGCAAAGATTAGCGCCTGGCGCTAATTATCGCCTCCGACTACAAACCTGGCTTTTATCGCCCCTGGAGGTGATTGGAGCGCTAAATCAGGCGCTTCACAACTGTCTTAAGGCGCAAAGGCTGAGGAGCGAGGCGCTACCTCAGAGCACTGGTGAAGCTCATGTGATGTCAGTCAGCAATGGAACACAGACACAATGGCGCTGCCCAGTTCTTAAAGGGGAGGGTTGATCTTGCTCTCCATCCACATCCTGCTCATTGCAGCCTTGAATCTCGGCCTGGAGAGACCTGTACATCAAATCTGCTGGAAAGAACAATGGAGAGACCCAGAGAAAGAGCTCAGAGTGCAGCCCCCAGAGTCTCTTCTAAATTGATACAAGGAAGGGTAAATCAAAATGAACCTGCAAAGTGCTGCTCAGTACCTAAAACTCCTTCACACAGTGTTGAATCTCTCCAGAAGTCTCTCTCTCTCTCTCAGAATGCGTGGTGCAAAAATATCACCAATATAAAAAGGCAGGAAGCCTTTAAATAGAGCTCCCCCAGTCCCTTCCTGACTGCAAAACGCTTCCCTCAACCTGTCGTTGCTAGTGGCAGGTGGTAAGGCAGGGGGCGCCACTCAATATCCGGTCCAGGGTGCTACTGGGGCGTTGCACACTCAACTGGCGTCACAATCTGCCGGCGCAGGAGATCATGGCAGTAGTGTTTAACGCCACCGCAAAATGTCTAGTTAATTTTGTGAGCGGTGCAAACATCGCCGCGCATGGGCGCTGGTTGCTTTGCGCCCCATTAGCGCCCTCTTAAGGCATGAACGGGAGGCGCATACCAACTGAATTGGTCCCCCTCAATATATATTGGCCCAGAAATTCATGTCGGGGGCTTCCCGCGGGTGCAAGCCCCCGACCTACACTTACCTAGCGCGCCGGCAGTTGAAGCCTGGGCCTGCGTGGATTTCCTGTCTGTGGCCTGGTTCAGCTCCCAGTGCGCTGTGCTTGCGTGATCCAGCGGCGTACTTAGTGCGATGCGTCGGCTGGGATCACGTGAGCACTGGGCAACCAATCGGAGGATGCAAAAGTTCATTCATGAGTTTGACAGTAAGAACTGTCAAACTCATGAAAACTCCGGGTGCCCAAAACAGTACTTAAACTTGAAATAATTTTTTTTTTAAATCACACTATTTAAATGAACTATAAATAATTTAAATAACTATTTTAAACAATAATTTAAATTTTTGAAAAAAATAATTTTATAAAAAATCGGGGCTAAAAATACACTTACCTTATTGTAAAGTCTTTAAAAATAATAAACCTGTGGAAAAAAATTTCTAATTTTAATTAATAGACCACTTACCTTTTAAAATTAAGTCCTTACGTCTGCTTTTTTAAAGTGTAAAAAGTGGAGGCCTACACGCACGGGCAAACCTGGGGAAAAAAAGGAAGTTCAACGCGCACACGCAGACTCCTGCGCACACGCGTTCGACCTCTGAACCCCTTGGTTCAGAGGATTGGAAATGCCGGTTTCCCGCGCATGCGCTGTGCATGCAGAAAATCGGCAATTCCATCGGTCCCACGCGTGAGTACATGGTGCTTACTCGCGCGTTGGGACACTAATTTCTGGGCCAATACCATTTCTCCTTCCTCTCCCACTTTCTGTATCATAATTTTATCAACTGCATCACTACAGTTATACAGAGCCTTGGTGAGACCACACCTGGAGTACAGTGTGCAGTTCTGGTCTCCTTACCTAAGAAAGGATATACTTGCCATAGAGGGAGTGCAGCGAAGGTTCACCAGACTGATTCCTGGGATGGCAGGACTGTCGTATGAGGAGAGATTGGGTCGACTAGGCCTGTATTCACTAGAGTTTAGAAGAATGAGAAGGGATCTCATTGAAACGAATAAAATTCTGACAGGGCTAGACAGACTGGATGCAGGGAGGATGTTTCCCCTGGCTGAGGGGTCTAGAACGAGAGATCACAGTCTCAGGATATGGGGTAGGACATTTAGGACTGAGATGAGGAGAAACTTTTTCACTCAGAGGGTGGTGAACCTGTGGAATTCTCTACCACAGAAGGCTGTGGGGGCCAAGTCACTGAATATATTTAAGAAGGAGATAGATAGATTTCTAGACACAAAAGGCATCAAGGTGTATGGGGAGAGAGCGGGAATATGGTATTGAGATAGAGGATCAGCCATGATCATATTGAATGGCGGAGCAGGCTCGAAGGACCAAATGGCCTACTCCTGCTCCTATTTTTTTCTAACTTGCTCAAATATTGCATTATAGCACACAATACATGTCATTAAATTCTTTAATTTTTGTGGTCTTTTGTCTCAATCATCGGCACCTGAGCGAAGAAAAATAAAACGTAATCATTTTTGAAATGAGTTAAGCTTTGAATGTATTCACAATAGATTCTTATTCAGAAACAGTAATCAAGTATGACAATGGTTCCAGCACAATTTGTATGTCTGTTTTGCCTGCACATTCTGTTGTGATATTGATGTTTCTAATAATGTTCTAAGCTATGTAGGTACTGTAGTGGTGGTAGATAAATCTTTTTCCAGTGCTCCTTGTGTATACATATTTTCCATACAAAGATTCACAGTGAGGCATATTCAGTTCTAAATGTGCTCCACGTTCCAAAAAGCATGGTAATAGTATGTTTAGTGCATGGACCTTTTACAACTAATGTGTCCTAGGCTCATTAGGTCCCTGGTTTAAATGCAAATTATGCCAAGGCTTCATAATGTGGTTGAATTGGCTGAGCAGTGCTCCAGATACTTAGAATCCCATCCAAAATATAAAAAGTTTCCTCCTGGTTAGCCCTCTCCTTGTTATATGACCACAAATTTGTTTTATTGTCTGCCGTCTACCCTACATTAAAACAGTAACTAAATTTCAAAAGTACTCTATTGGCTGTAAAGTGCTTTGGGACGTCCTGAGGTTGTGAAAGGCATTGGGCCAGAAATTCGTGACCAAAGGCGTGAGTACGGCCGGGGTACTCACGCATCTGGCCATTGGAAATGCCGGCGTTCAGCATGAACAGCGCATGCGGGGAACGCCGGCATTTCCAGACCTCGGAACGAAGGGGTTCATAGGCACAGCGCGTGCAACTGCACAGGCAGCGCTTGCGCAGTGAACTTCGTAGATTTCATTCATGGATTCAGTGAGGGTAAGTCCTTACAAGTTACACTTGAAAAAAGCAGGTGTAAAGTTGTTCCAAGGCTGCGGAGGAAGATATATTTTATCATGGAGCTTCTGAAAGGCAATATTTTTGTTTGGGAAAGGGAGGGAAGTTATTTTAAGAAATTTTAAGTAAGTTTTAAAATTTAAATTTTTTTTTTAAACGGGTTTTCAGAACAGTAGGTAGAAGGAGCAATTGTGGCTGTGTGAATGGAATGTGAAAATGAGTGTTCTAAAATGAGTAATGTAACATTTCCAGCACTTTTAAGAAAGAAACTTTTCATCAGTAATAAGTAATTATGTATGTATGTCCACATATATTCCTTTACGTATATGTATGTATGTTTTATATTCCTTTACTAATGTGTATGAATGTATGTTTTTAATTATGATTTTCCAATAAGTTACTTTCTCTGAAAGTCATAATTAAATAATACATTCATACACATAAGTAAAGGAATATATACATAACACGCAAAGGAATATATACAGACATACATACTTTCAGAAGCTCCACGATAAGAAATATCTTCCTCCGCAGCCTCTGGAGCAACTGTACCCATGCTTTTTTCATGTGTAAGTTGTAAGGACTTGACCTCACTGAAATCATGAATGAAAGCGGCGAATTTTACTGCGCACGCGTTTTGCCTCTGAACCCCTTCGTTCAGAGGACAGGAAATGCCGGTTTTCCCCGCATGCGCTGTGCATGCTGAAAACCGGCATTTCCTCCGGCCAGGCACGTAAGTACCCCGACCGTACTCGCGCATTTGGAAGGGAATTACTGGGCCAACATTTTACATGTAAAAAAAATGAAAAATTTAACAATTGCACGATTTGCCCCCTCGCATCTGCGACTGAGGGTCCAAGGAGGTGCATTGCGCAAGAGGTCATCGTCGTACATATCCTCACACTGTTCCCTTTCGGGAACTGTATGAAGTGGTGGAAGGATTTATGGCCATGATTAACGCTCATTCCGTGACCGTAACCATCTTTGAACCAGCCATTAGGGTGGTTAGTCCTATGGCGTGAGGGTTTTACGGGCTCCCACAACCCATCTGAGGGGGGGGGCCACCCACACCCACGGACGCAAGTATCCCGCTGGATGTCCACCCAGAATTTATAGTTGGAGCTCCGACTCCACTTGCCGGGACTGTCTGGAGTGGGGTTCGAAACCCTACTCCTTCTGGCCCAGCGGCGGGGATGCTTACTGCTACGCAGAAGGCCCACTCCGCACAAAAGGTGACACTCATACGTTTCCTGCACCTTTTCCCTCCCCGTGACTGGAGCCCTATGCTGCCACTTGAAAGACCAAGCTCTCATCTGCCCTTTTTGCGGCGCCTTTGACTTCTCATTACCAATGATGAGCAGGCGCTGCGCCTCCACCTCCTTGAGGAGATTGCTGAGGTCATCATCAGTTCAATTGTGAGTTCTTTTAATGCTGTGAATTGTGCTCATTCCAGCCATTTCACGTTGCTAATCGGATTGGGCCTTTGGCATAGCGGTAGGATCCCCGCCGCTGGGCCAGATCAGGGTAGGGTTTCGAACCCCGCTCCAGACAGTCCCGGCAAGTGGAGTCGGAGCTCCGGCTCTAAATTCTGGGTTGACATCCAGTGGGATATTTGCGTCCGTGGGTGTGGGTGGCCCCCCCTCCTTGTATAGCTTGTGGGAGCCCGTAAAACCCTCCCGCCATAGGACTAACCGCCCTAATGGCTGGTTCAAAGATGGTTACGGTCACGGAATGAGCGTTAATCATGGCCATAAATCCTTCCACCACTTCATACAGTTCCCCAAAGGGAACAGTGTGAAGACACGTATGACGACGACTTTGCTAAATAAATACATGGAATTTAAAAAATTCTTTTAGGGCTTTTAAAAGTCTTTAAATTGCTTTAATTCTGTTTAAAACTACTTCAGATTCTTCAAAATAATGTAAACGTTTTTAAAATTTTATAAAAGCTCACAAAACATTCATAAAATAGCAGATAACTTACTTTCCCTGCAGCTGTGTAACTACAAAGTCCTCTGCAGCTGCTTGGAGAGATTGGGGGCGTGTCCTACTACAATGAGACTTTAAGGGGCGTGTCTCACTTGCACTGCATGCTCCAGGCTTCGCGCTGGCTGCACTCCTGGGCGGCGTGACGTCATACGCTGCCCGGGATTCTTCTTTTTGAAACACCAATTCCAGGCGTCCCTGGAGGTGATCGGCAGGAGCGTCGGGTAAGTGCATATACGGGGCTTGCACGCGCGGCAAGCCCCGTTCACGAATTTCTGGCCCATTATATAAATGCAAGCCTTTCTTTTCTTTTCACTCTTCTTTGCTGACTTTTTGTTTGGTCTCCAACAGATAGATCCTAAATAGGTACCAAGGTCCTCACTGTCTTAATATAAAAAAAATAGTTGGCCACGGGCCCCTCACCACTTAGTGTCAGAATCAGTATCTGCTCCTGTAAGCAGGTCAATCTGCAATAAATTTCCTGCACAGCACTCATTTTACCAGTAAGTAGCAAATAGGTAAAGCTACACTGTATTATAGCGATAACTCTCTCCTAATCTGAATTGAATGTAGTGTTGAATAAATGCATGTCTCTTACAAAATCACTTTTAGCACATTTTTCTGCAACTCCATATCTCTTTCTTCAACACGGCAATCCTCTAAGAAAAAATGATATCCATGATAGCAATGCTAAATATTGTAACACTGCTAGAAGGCATTTGAAGGAATAAGCCATGATATACCTATCAATTCGTCCAATAAAAGGCGACGAGTTAGGAACGTAACTAAAGGTTTTTATTGACTAAATAACAGAGCCCACCCTCGTGGGTGATCGGGTCCAACAAGGAGGAATACCAGCCAGTCGACTACCTTTATACCTGGGCAGGTAGGTGGAGCCATGGGCGGAGTCGGAGGTGGTCAGCCCAGGTATAACAGCGCGACAAGAGGCGACCTCGTATCGTGATACAACAGTGATAACGGTGATAACAATACAACAGTGATAACTATAGTGTAACGATAAAAGAGGTTTACCACATTCACCCCTTGTTTAGATTTGAGTCCGGCGGGGTGAAGTGTACTACCAGTTCTGGTATGTCAGTCTGTCCGGAGGCCTCGTAAGCCTCTCCGATCGTCGCAGCGGCGGTGTTGCATTATCCGATGTTAGTGCTGGTGTCTGCGTGGTCGGCGAAGGCTCGTGGGGTTCCGGCATGCCGTCTACCTGGGCTGGAATTGGGGGGGTGGTGGGGGGGGGTAAAGGTGGTGTCTCCGGAGTGCCCGAGGGTGCGAGGTCTCGTAAGGAGACAGTGTCCTCCCGCCCGTCTGGGTAAGCCACGTAGGCGTACTGGGGGTTGGCGTGCAGGAGGTTCACCCTCTCGACCAGGGGGTCCGTTTTATGGGCCCTCACGTGCTTTCGCAGCAAGACGGGCCCCGGAGAGGTCAGCCAGGTTGGTAGAGTGGTTCCCGTAGTCGACTTCCTGGGGAAAACAAACATTCGTTCATGGGGGGTGGCGTTAACGGCAGTGCAAAGTAGTGACCGGATGGAGTGCAGCGCTGTCGGGAGGACTTCCTGCCAGCGGGAGGTTGGGAGGCCCTTAGACTTTAAGGCTAAGAGGACGGCCTTCCATACCGTCGCGTTCTCTCTTTCCACCTGGCCGTTCCCTCGGGGGTTGTAGCTGGTGGTCCTACTTGCTGCAATACCTCTCGCTAGTAGGAACTGACGGAGATCCTCGCTCATGAAAGAGGAGCCCCGGTCACTATGTATATAGTTTGGGAACCCGAACAAGGCGAAGAGGTCGTTCAGGCATTTAATGACCGTGGTACTGGTCATGTCTGGGCAGGGGAAGGCAAAGGGGAAACGGGAGTACTCATCAACAATGTTGAGGAAGTACACATTACGGTCAGAGGACGGGAGGGGCCCCTTAAAGTCGATGCTCAGGCGCTCGAAGGGGCGGGTGGCCTTGATCAGGCTTGCTCTGTCCGGCCTAAAGAAGTGCGGTTTGCACTCGGCACAGGTCTGGCAGTTCCTGGTTATGGTCCTGACCTCCTCGATGGAGTAGGGCAGGTTGCGGGCCTTAATGAAGTGGTAAAGTCTGGTGACTCCGGGGTGGCAGAGGTCGTTGTGGAGGGTCTGAAGTCTATCACTTTGCGCGCTGGCGCATGTAATTCGTGACAGAGCATCGGGGGGTTCGTTCAGCTTACCTGGCCGGTACAAGATATCATAATCGTAGGTGGAGAGCTCGATTCTCCACCTCAAGATCTTGTCATTCTTGATTTTGCCCCTCAGCTTGTTATTAAACATAAAAGCGACCGAACGTTGGTCGGTAAGGAGGGTAAATTGTTTGCCTGCCAGGTAGTGCCTCCAGCGTCGTACCGCCTCCACAATCGCCTGGGCCTCCTTCTCGACCGATGAGTGTCGGATCTCAGGGCCCTGTAGGGTCCTTGAGAAGAAGGCCACCGGTCTCCCCTCCTGGTTAAGGGTGGCGGCTAGGGCGAAGTCGGATGCATCGCTCTCGACTTGGAAGGGGATGGACTCATCCACTGCGTGCATAGTGGCCTTGGCAATGTCTCCCTTAATGAGGGAGAAGGCTGCGCACGCTTCCTCCGTAAGGGGGAAGGATGTGGACTTCATGAGGGGTCTGGCTTTGTCCGCATAATTGGGCACCCATTGGGCATAGTAGGCGAAGAGCCCCAGGGTTCTCTTAAGTGCCTTAGGGCAGTGGGGGAGGGGTAGCTCCATGAGGGGGCGCATTCTTTCGGGGTCGGGGCCGATGAGTCCGTTCTCTACTACACAGCCAAGGATGGCAAGGCGCGAGGTGTTAAACACACATTTCTCCTTATTGTAGGTGAGGTTCAGCCGTTGGGCTGTACGGAGGAATTTCTCCAGATTCACGTCGTGGTCCTGCCGGTCGCGGCTGCAGATGGTGACGTTATCTAGGTAGGGGAATGTGGCCTGCAGTCCGTTCTGGTCAACCATCCGGTCCATCTCCCTTTGGAAGACCGAGACCCCGTTGGTGACACCGAACGGGACCCTAAGGAAGTGGTATAGGCGCCCATTCGCCTCGAAGGCGGTGTACTGGCGGTCCTCGGGGTGGATAGGGAGTTGGTGGTAGGCCGACTTAAGGTCGATGGTCGAGAATACGCGGTATTGTGCAATCTGATTGACCATGTCAGATATGCGGGGAAGGGGGTATGCGTCCAGCTGGGTGTATCTGTTTATGGTCTGGCTGTAGTCGATGACCAGGCGATTTTTATCGCCGGTCTTAACGACCACGACCTGGGCACGCCAGGGGCTGTTGCTCCCCTCGATGATGCCCTCCTTCAGGAGACGCTGCACCTCAGAGCTAATGAAAGCTCTGTCCCCAGCGCTGTACCGCCTGCTCTTGGTAGTGACGGGTTTGCAGTCGGGGGTGAGGTTAGCGAACAGGGAAGGTGGCGGCACCTTGAGGGTGGATAGGCTGCAGGTGTTACGCGGTGGGCGGTTTAACCTTCGCTGGTTGTCGACTGTGAGTGGGGGGAGGGGTCCACCGTATGCTAGGGTTACACTTTGGAGGTGGGATTGGAAGTCCAGCCCTAGTAGGACGGCAGCGCAGAGCTGGGGGAGGACGAGGAGTTTAAAATTTTTATACTCTGTACCCTTAACCGACAAGGTCACAGCACAGTAGCCGCTAATGTCCGTGGCGTGGGACCTCGATGCCATCGAGATTCGGTTGCGCGTTGGCAGGACAGGGAGGGAGTAGTGGCTCACCGTGTCTGGGTGGATGAAGCTCTCCGTGCTTCCGCTGTCGAACAGGCAGGTCGTGGCGTGGCCGTTTACTTTGATGTCCATCATCGACTTGGACAGGTGGTGTGGGCGGGCTTGATCCAGAGTGACGGAGGCTAGTGTGTAGGTAAGCGAGTCGTTGTCGTCTGCGGGCGAGGCGGTCGTCGGGTCCGGGGGCCCGGTGGCAGTCGGGCGTGGTGGGTAAAATGGCGTCTCCCACGAGGTAGGACAAAATGGCGGAGAAGATGGCTGCCCCCATAACTCACATGAGGCACTATTGGGGTTGGTTGCCTTGATCAAAGATGGCCGCCCCCATGACTCACGTGTGGGGATGCTGGCCTCAGTTGCCGTGAAAGAAGATGGCTGCCCCCACAGTTCGCATGAGGCACTGCTGGCCTCTGAAGATCTGCTCCTGCAGGCCTTAGAGAAGTGGCCTTTCTTCCTGCAGGTTGCGCAGGTAGAGTTCCTGGCTGGGCAGCGCGACCTCGGGTGCTTCTCCTGGCCGCAAAAGAAGCAGCCGGCGGCCCGATCGCAGGTGCCCGATGTCAGAGCTGGTACCGGGGGTGGCGGGCCCGGTCGGGTCCGGGACGCCGACGCTGAGGTAGGTCCCGGGGGCGGCGCTGCGAAGGGTATTGCGGTAGGGGTCGGGCCCGAGTCCCAGGGTCGCGAGCAGTACCTGGAAAACACCTCCTGGTCCTGATGGGCCACCTCCAGGGAGAGAGCGAGGGCTTCAGCTTTGTCCAGGTCGAGGTCTTTAGCTTCAAGCAGTCTTTGCCGTGAGTAGTCGGACCGTAGGCCTTTCACAAAGGCATCGCGGATATTATCTTCCGTATTTTCAACAGCCGTCACCGCTTTAAAGTCACAGTTCCTGCCGAGTGCTCTTAGCGCCCGTAAAAATTCAGCTACAGACTCTCCTGGCTGTTGCGGGCGGGATCTTAGGAGGTGCCTGGTGTACATGTAATTTACCGGGCTGCGGTACTGCTGTTTCAGTAGGTTGATAGCGGCCTCGTATGTAGTCGTGTCCTGGATGAGTGCGTATACTCTCGGGCTCGCTTGGGCGCTCAGAAGTCTTAGTTTGGATCTCTGCGGGACGCCGGATTCTTCCAGGTAGGATTCGAAGCAGTCCAGCCAGTGTTTGAAGTTGAGGGCTGAGTTTGCTGCCTGTGGGTTTAGATCCAGGTACGGTGGTTTGAGGGCTTGCAGCCAAGCCGGCTGGTGTGGCTGGCGTAGCCCGGTGTCTGAAAGCTGCTGTGGCTGTGCTTCTGGGAGGGCTTCTGGCTGGCCAGTAGTAGACATCTTTAAAATTTAGTCAATAAAATTGATATACCTATCAATTCGTCCAATAAAAGGCGACGAGTTAGGAACGTAACTAAAGGTTTTTATTGACTAAATAACAGAGCCCACCCTCGTGGGTGATCGGGTCCAACAAGGAGGAATACCAGCCAGTCGACTACCTTTATACCTGGGCAGGTAGGTGGAGCCATGGGCGGAGTCGGAGGTGGTCAGCCCAGGTATAACAGCGCGACAAGAGGCGACCTCGTATCGTGATACAACAGTGATAACGGTGATAACAATACAACAGTGATAACTATAGTGTAACGATAAAAGAGGTTTACCACATTCACCCCTTGTTTAGATTTGAGTCCTGCGGGGTGAAGTGTACTACCAGTTCTGGTATGTCAGTCTGTCCGGAGGCCTCGTAAGCCTCTCCGATCGTCGCAGCGGCGGTGCTGCATTATCCGATGTTAGTGCTGGTGTCTGCGTGGTCGGCGAAGGCTCGTGGGGTTCTGGCATGCCGTCTACCTGGGCTGGAATTGGGGGGGTGGTGGGGGGGGTAAAGGTGGTGTCTCCGGAGTGCCCGAGGGTGCGAGGTCTCGTAAGGAGACAGTGTCCTCCCGCCCGTCTGGGTAAGCCACGTAGGCGTACTGGGGGTTGGCGTGCAGGAGGTTCACCCTCTCGACCAGGGGGTCCGTTTTATGGGCCCTCACGTGCTTTCGCAGCAAGACGGGCCCCGGAGAGGTCAGCCAGGTTGGTAGAGTGGTTCCCGTAGTCGACTTCCTGGGGAAAACAAACATTCGTTCATGGGGGGTGGCGTTAACGGCAGTGCAAAGTAGTGACCGGATGGAGTGCAGCGCTGTCGGGAGGACTTCCTGCCAGCGGGAGGTTGGGAGGCCCTTAGACTTTAAGGCTAAGAGGACGGCCTTCCATACCGTCGCGTTCTCTCTTTCCACCTGGCCGTTCCCTCGGGGGTTGTAGCTGGTGGTCCTACTTGCTGCAATACCTCTCGCTAGTAGGAACTGACGGAGATCCTCGCTCATGAAAGAGGAGCCCCGGTCACTATGTATATAGTTTGGGAACCCGAACAAGGCGAAGAGGTCGTTCAGGCATTTAATGACCGTGGTACTGGTCATGTCTGGGCAGGGGAAGGCAAAGGGGAAACGGGAGTACTCATCAACAATGTTGAGGAAGTACACATTACGGTCAGAGGACGGGAGGGGCCCCTTAAAGTCGATGCTCAGGCGCTCGAAGGGGCGGGTGGCCTTGATCAGGCTTGCTCTGTCCGGCCTAAAGAAGTGCGGTTTGCACTCGGCACAGGTCTGGCAGTTCCTGGTTATGGTCCTGACCTCCTCGATGGAGTAGGGCAGGTTGCGGGCCTTAATGAAGTGGTAAAGTCTGGTGACTCCGGGGTGGCAGAGGTCGTTGTGGAGGGTCTGAAGTCTATCACTTTGCGCGCTGGCGCATGTAATTCGTGACAGAGCATCGGGGGGTTCGTTCAGCTTACCTGGCCGGTACAAGATATCATAATCGTAGGTGGAGAGCTCGATTCTCCACCTCAAGATCTTGTCATTCTTGATTTTGCCCCTCAGCTTGTTATTAAACATAAAAGCGACCGAACGTTGGTCGGTAAGGAGGGTAAATCGTTTGCCTGCCAGGTAGTGCCTCCAGCGTCGTACCGCCTCCACAATCGCCTGGGCCTCCTTCTCGACCGATGAGTGTCGGATCTCAGGGCCCTGTAGGGTCCTTGAGAAGAAGGCCACCGGTCTCCCCTCCTGGTTAAGGGTGGCGGCTAGGGCGAAGTCGGATGCATCGCTCTCGACTTGGAAGGGGATGGACTCATCCACTGCGTGCATAGTGGCCTTGGCAATGTCTCCCTTAATGAGGGAGAAGGCTGCGCACGCTTCCTCCGTAAGGGGGAAGGATGTGGACTTCATGAGGGGTCTGGCTTTGTCCGCATAATTGGGCACCCATTGGGCATAGTAGGCGAAGAGCCCCAGGGTTCTCTTAAGTGCCTTAGGGCAGTGGGGGAGGGGTAGCTCCATGAGGGGGCGCATTCTTTCGGGGTCGGGGCCGATGAGTCCGTTCTCTACTACACAGCCAAGGATGGCAAGGCGCGAGGTGTTAAACACACATTTCTCCTTATTGTAGGTGAGGTTCAGCCGTTGGGCTGTACGGAGGAATTTCTCCAGATTCACGTCGTGGTCCTGCCGGTCGCGGCCGCAGATGGTGACGTTATCTAGGTAGGGGAATGTGGCCTGCAGTCCGTTCTGGTCAACCATCCGGTCCATCTCCCTTTGGAAGACCGAGACCCCGTTGGTGACACCGAACGGGACCCTAAGGAAGTGGTATAGGCGCCCATTCGCCTCGAAGGCGGTGTACTGGCGGTCCTCGGGGTGGATAGGGAGTTGGTGGTAGGCCGACTTAAGGTCGATGGTCGAGAATACGCGGTATTGTGCAATCTGATTGACCATGTCAGATATGCGGGGAAGGGGGTATGCGTCCAGCTGGGTGTATCTGTTTATGGTCTGGCTGTAGTCGATGACCAGGCGATTTTTATCGCCGGTCTTAACGACCACGACCTGGGCACGCCAGGGGCTGTTGCTCCCCTCGATGATGCCCTCCTTCAGGAGACGCTGCACCTCAGAGCTAATGAAAGCTCTGTCCCCAGCGCTGTACCGCCTGCTCTTGGTAGTGACGGGTTTGCAGTCGGGGGTGAGGTTAGCGAACAGGGAAGGTGGCGGCACCTTGAGGGTGGATAGGCTGCAGGTGTTACGCGGTGGGCGGTTTAACCTTCGCTGGTTGTCGACTGTGAGTGGGGGGAGGGGTCCACCGTATGCTAGGGTTACACTTTGGAGGTGGGATTGGAAGTCCAGCCCTAGTAGGACGGCAGCGCAGAGCTGGGGGAGGACGAGGAGTTTAAAATTTTTATACTCTGTACCCTTAACCGACAAGGTCACAGCACAGTAGCCGCTAATGTCCGTGGCGTGGGACCTCGATGCCATCGAGATTCGGTTGCGCGTTGGCAGGACAGGGAGGGAGTAGTGGCTCACCGTGTCTGGGTGGATGAAGCTCTCCGTGCTTCCGCTGTCGAACAGGCAGGTCGTGGCGTGGCCGTTTACTTTGATGTCCATCATCGACTTGGACAGGTGGTGTGGGCGGGCTTGATCCAGAGTGACGGAGGCTAGTGTGTAGGTAAGCGAGTCGTTGTCGTCTGCGGGCGAGGCGGTCGTCGGGTCCGGGGGCCCGGTGGCAGTCGGGCGTGGTGGGTAAAATGGCGTCTCCCACGAGGTAGGACAAAATGGCGGAGAAGATGGCTGCCCCCATAACTCACATGAGGCACTATTGGGGTTGGTTGCCTTGATCAAAGATGGCCGCCCCCATGACTCACGTGTGGGGATGCTGGCCTCAGTTGCCGTGAAAGAAGATGGCTGCCCCCACAGTTCGCATGAGGCACTGCTGGCCTCTGAAGATCTGCTCCTGCAGGCCTTAGAGAAGTGGCCTTTCTTCCTGCAGGTTGCGCAGGTAGAGTTCCTGGCTGGGCAGCGCGACCTCGGGTGCTTCTCCTGGCCGCAAAAGAAGCAGCCGGCGGCCCGATCGCAGGTGCCCGATGTCAGAGCTGGTACCGGGGGTGGCGGGCCCGGTCGGGTCCGGGACGCCGACGCTGAGGTAGGTCCCGGGGGCGGCGCTGCGAAGGGTATTGCGGTAGGGGTCGGGCCCGAGTCCCAGGGTCGCGAGCAGTACCTGGAAAACACCTCCTGGTCCTGATGGGCCACCTCCAGGGAGAGAGCGAGGGCTTCAGCTTTGTCCAGGTCGAGGTCTTTAGCTTCAAGCAGTCTTTGCCGTGAGTAGTCGGACCGTAGGCCTTTCACAAAGGCATCGCGGATATTATCTTCCGTATTTTCAACAGCCGTCACCGCTTTAAAGTCACAGTTCCTGCCGAGTGCTCTTAGCGCCCGTAAAAATTCAGCTACAGACTCTCCTGGCTGTTGCGGGCGGGATCTTAGGAGGTGCCTGGTGTACATGTAATTTACCGGGCTGCGGTACTGCTGTTTCAGTAGGTTGATAGCGGCCTCGTATGTAGTCGTGTCCTGGATGAGTGCGTATACTCTCGGGCTCGCTTGGGCGTTCAGAAGTCTTAGTTTGGATCTCTGCGGGACGCCGGATTCTTCCAGGTAGGATTCGAAGCAGTCCAGCCAGTGTTTGAAGTTGAGGGCTGAGTTTGCTGCCTGTGGGTTTAGATCCAGGTACGGTGGTTTGAGGGCTTGCAGCCAAGCCGGCTGGTGTGGCTGGCGTAGCCCGGTGTCTGAAAGCTGCTGTGGCTGTGCTTCTGGGAGGGCTTCTGGCTGGCCAGTAGTAGACATCTTTAAAATTTAGTCAATAAAATTGATATACCTATCAATTCGTCCAATAAAAGGCGACGAGTTAGGAACGTAACTAAAGGTTTTTATTGACTAAATAACAGAGCCCACCCTCGTGGGTGATCGGGTCCAACAAGGAGGAATACCAGCCAGTCGACTACCTTTATACCTGGGCAGGTAGGTGGAGCCATGGGCGGAGTCGGAGGTGGTCAGCCCAGGTATAACAGCGCGACAAGAGGCGACCTCGTATCGTGATACAACAGTGATAACGGTGATAACAATACAACAGTGATAACTATAGTGTAACGATAAAAGAGGTTTACCACATTCACCCCTTGTTTAGATTTGAGTCCGGCGGGGTGAAGTGTACTACCAGTTCTGGTATGTCAGTCTGTCCGGAGGCCTCGTAAGCCTCTCCGATCGTCGCAGCGGCGGTGCTGCATTATCCGGTGTTAGTGCTGGTGTCTGCGTGGTCGGCGAAGGCTCGTGGGGTTCTGGCATGCCGTCTACCTGGGCTGGAATTGGGGGGGTGGTGGGGGGGGTAAAGGTGGTGTCTCCGGAGTGCCCGAGGGTGCGAGGTCTCGTAAGGAGACAGTGTCCTCCCGCCCGTCTGGGTAAGCCACGTAGGCGTACTGGGGGTTGGCGTGCAGGAGGTTCACCCTCTCGACCAGGGGGTCCGTTTTATGGGCCCTCACGTGCTTTCGCAGCAAGACGGGCCCCGGAGAGGTCAGCCAGGTTGGTAGAGTGGTTCCCGTAGTCGACTTCCTGGGGAAAACAAACATTCGTTCATGGGGGGTGGCGTTAACGGCAGTGCAAAGTAGTGACCGGATGGAGTGCAGCGCTGTCGGGAGGACTTCCTGCCAGCGGGAGGTTGGGAGGCCCTTAGACTTTAAGGCTAAGAGGACGGCCTTCCATACCGTCGCGTTCTCTCTTTCCACCTGGCCGTTCCCTCGGGGGTTGTAGCTGGTGGTCCTACTTGCTGCAATACCTCTCGCTAGTAGGAACTGACGGAGATCCTCGCTCATGAAAGAGGAGCCCCGGTCACTATGTATATAGTTTGGGAACCCGAACAAGGCGAAGAGGTCGTTCAGGCATTTAATGACCGTGGTACTGGTCATGTCTGGGCAGGGGAAGGCAAAGGGGAAACGGGAGTACTCATCAACAATGTTGAGGAAGTACACATTACGGTCAGAGGACGGGAGGGGCCCCTTAAAGTCGATGCTCAGGCGCTCGAAGGGGCGGGTGGCCTTGATCAGGCTTGCTCTGTCCGGCCTAAAGAAGTGCGGTTTGCACTCGGCACAGGTCTGGCAGTTCCTGGTTATGGTCCTGACCTCCTCGATGGAGTAGGGCAGGTTGCGGGCCTTAATGAAGTGGTAAAGTCTGGTGACTCCGGGGTGGCAGAGGTCGTTGTGGAGGGTCTGAAGTCTATCACTTTGCGCGCTGGCGCATGTAATTCGTGACAGAGCATCGGGGGGTTCGTTCAGCTTACCTGGCCGGTACAAGATATCATAATCGTAGGTGGAGAGCTCGATTCTCCACCTCAAGATCTTGTCATTCTTGATTTTGCCCCTCAGCTTGTTATTAAACATAAAAGCGACCGAACGTTGGTCGGTAAGGAGGGTAAATTGTTTGCCTGCCAGGTAGTGCCTCCAGCGTCGTACCGCCTCCACAATCGCCTGGGCCTCCTTCTCGACCGATGAGTGTCGGATCTCAGGGCCCTGTAGGGTCCTTGAGAAGAAGGCCACCGGTCTCCCCTCCTGGTTAAGGGTGGCGGCTAGGGCGAAGTCGGATGCATCGCTCTCGACTTGGAAGGGGATGGACTCATCCACTGCGTGCATAGTGGCCTTGGCAATGTCTCCCTTAATGAGGGAGAAGGCTGCGCACGCTTCCTCCGTAAGGGGGAAGGATGTGGACTTCATGAGGGGTCTGGCTTTGTCCGCATAATTGGGCACCCATTGGGCATAGTAGGCGAAGAGCCCCAGGGTTCTCTTAAGTGCCTTAGGGCAGTGGGGGAGGGGTAGCTCCATGAGGGGGCGCATTCTTTCGGGGTCGGGGCCGATGAGTCCGTTCTCTACTACACAGCCAAGGATGGCAAGGCGCGAGGTGTTAAACACACATTTCTCCTTATTGTAGGTGAGGTTCAGCCGTTGGGCTGTACGGAGGAATTTCTCCAGATTCACGTCGTGGTCCTGCCGGTCGCGGCCGCAGATGGTGACGTTATCTAGGTAGGGGAATGTGGCCTGCAGTCCGTTCTGGTCAACCATCCGGTCCATCTCCCTTTGGAAGACCGAGACCCCGTTGGTGACACCGAACGGGACCCTAAGGAAGTGGTATAGGCGCCCATTCGCCTCGAAGGCGGTGTACTGGCGGTCCTCGGGGTGGATAGGGAGTTGGTGGTAGGCCGACTTAAGGTCGATGGTCGAGAATACGCGGTATTGTGCAATCTGATTGACCATGTCAGATATGCGGGGAAGGGGGTATGCGTCCAGCTGGGTGTATCTGTTTATGGTCTGGCTGTAGTCGATGACCAGGCGATTTTTATCGCCGGTCTTAACGACCACGACCTGGGCACGCCAGGGGCTGTTGCTCCCCTCGATGATGCCCTCCTTCAGGAGACGCTGCACCTCAGAGCTAATGAAAGCTCTGTCCCCAGCGCTGTACCGCCTGCTCTTGGTAGTGACGGGTTTGCAGTCGGGGGTGAGGTTAGCGAACAGGGAAGGTGGCAGCACCTTGAGGGTGGATAGGCTGCAGGTGTTACGCGGTGGGCGGTTTAACCTTCGCTGGTTGTCGACTGTGAGTGGGGGGAGGGGTCCACCGTATGCTAGGGTTACACTTTGGAGGTGGGATTGGAAGTCCAGCCCTAGTAGGACGGCAGCGCAGAGCTGGGGGAGGACGAGGAGTTTAAAATTTTTATACTCTGTACCCTTAACCGACAAGGTCACAGCACAGTAGCCGCTAATGTCCGTGGCGTGGGACCTCGATGCCATCGAGATTCGGTTGCGCGTTGGCAGGACAGGGAGGGAGTAGTGGCTCACCGTGTCTGGGTGGATGAAGCTCTCCGTGCTTCCGCTGTCGAACAGGCAGGTCGTGGCGTGGCCGTTTACTTTGATGTCCATCATCGACTTGGACAGGTGGTGTGGGCGGGCTTGATCCAGAGTGACGGAGGCTAGTGTGTAGGTAAGCGAGTCGTTGTCGTCTGCGGGCGAGGCGGTCGTCGGGTCCGGGGGCCCGGTGGCAGTCGGGCGTGGTGGGTAAAATGGCGTCTCCCACGAGGTAGGACAAAATGGCGGAGAAGATGGCTGCCCCCATAACTCACATGAGGCACTATTGGGGTTGGTTGCCTTGATCAAAGATGGCCGCCCCCATGACTCACGTGTGGGGATGCTGGCCTCAGTTGCCGTGAAAGAAGATGGCTGCCCCCACAGTTCGCATGAGGCACTGCTGGCCTCTGAAGATCTGCTCCTGCAGGCCTTAGAGAAGTGGCCTTTCTTCCTGCAGGTTGCGCAGGTAGAGTTCCTGGCTGGGCAGCGCGACCTCGGGTGCTTCTCCTGGCCGCAAAAGAAGCAGCCGGCGGCCCGATCGCAGGTGCCCGATGTCAGAGCTGGTACCGGGGGTGGCGGGCCCGGTCGGGTCCGGGACGCCGACGCTGAGGTAGGTCCCGGGGGCGGCGCTGCGAAGGGTATTGCGGTAGGGGTCGGGCCCGAGTCCCAGGGTCGCGAGCAGTACCTGGAAAACACCTCCTGGTCCTGATGGGCCACCTCCAGGGAGAGAGCGAGGGCTTCAGCTTTGTCCAGGTCGAGGTCTTTAGCTTCAAGCAGTCTTTGCCGTGAGTAGTCGGACCGTAGGCCTTTCACAAAGGCATCGCGGATATTATCTTCCGTATTTTCAACAGCCGTCACCGCTTTAAAGTCACAGTTCCTGCCGAGTGCTCTTAGCGCCCGTAAAAATTCAGCTACAGACTCTCCTGGCTGTTGCGGGCGGGATCTTAGGAGGTGCCTGGTGTACATGTAATTTACCGGGCTGCGGTACTGCTGTTTCAGTAGGTTGATAGCGGCCTCGTATGTAGTCGTGTCCTGGATGAGTGCGTATACTCTCGGGCTCGCTTGGGCGTTCAGAAGTCTTAGTTTGGATCTCTGCGGGACGCCGGATTCTTCCAGGTAGGATTCGAAGCAGTCCAGCCAGTGTTTGAAGTTGAGGGCTGAGTTTGCTGCCTGTGGGTTTAGATCCAGGTACGGTGGTTTGAGGGCTTGCAGCCAAGCCGGCTGGTGTGGCTGGCGTAGCCCGGTGTCTGAAAGCTGCTGTGGCTGTGCTTCTGGGAGGGCTTCTGGCTGGCCAGTAGTAGACATCTTTAAAATTTAGTCAATAAAATTGATATACCTATCAATTCGTCCAATAAAAGGCGACGAGTTAGGAATGTAACTAAAGGTTTTTATTGACTAAATAACAGAGCCCACCCTCGTGGGTGATCGGGTCCAACAAGGAGGAATACCAGCCAGTCGACTACCTTTATACCTGGGCAGGTAGGTGGAGCCATGGGCGGAGTCGGAGGTGGTCAGCCCAGGTATAACAGCGCGACAAGAGGCGACCTCGTATCGTGATACAACAGTGATAACGGTGATAACAATACAACAGTGATAACTATAGTGTAACGATAAAAGTGGTTTACCACAAGCCATATTCAAAAAAATACACCATTCTATGAAAGAATTCTGGTCTTTGTAACATGACAAACTGGGCTTGAAAATCTAAAAACCTAACAATGGAGAAGCTGTAAACAGCATACAGGCTACTGAGATAAGATAAGTTGTTGACACTGAATCAATAACCTTATTGAAACAGGAGGTTGGAGGTTCCTGATAGTCTGAAGCCTTGGAAAGAACACAATGATACACCCTGTTAAGGTGTTCTAAAGTACATTTCGTAAACAGGCACATAACAGAAGAAGAAACATATGCCTTCGTAAAAATGACATCAAGTAAAAGAAACACCTGCCGTTAAATCATTTTTATGTTAAACTTAGAACACCCACAGACAAGAGACATGATTCTGTGTTACAACCAGCTGAGGTAAATAAGAATTGCATAGATCACCCTAGTTGAGGAGTTTTAATTTACACATCATAAAAAGATACAAACAGAAGACCTTGGTAAGAATGACATCAAATAGATGCACTGCTGTTACACTTTTTTCTGATAAGCTTCAGAGACATAATTCTTAATGCTACCAGCTGATCTAACTGTAAAAATAGCAGTGGTCAGCAGAAAAATGACTAGAGATAATTAGTTTACATCAGCAGAAAACTTCAAAGGGCATACCACTGAAAAAGGATATAAATATTGAACTTTCAAATGGGATGATAGATTCGCTGTAAAGGAGCAAAGTGATTCTCAGCTTCAGAGCTACCTCTGTAAGTCTTCAACTCTTTGTATCTCGGGGATCAAGGTATTGTATTTGATTTTGGTGGAAATCCTGGAATAAACTAAGAACTGTAAAACTAGTGAAGTTAAGATTTGAGAATAAGGATCTCTGATAATAGAATTGTAAGCTTTTTGTATTTGGAACTGTTAATGTTGCGACTGAATCACCAACTGTAAATTACATGTCGGTTCTTTAATAAATCTGTATATTTTTAGAATTGTCTCACATAATACCTCTGTATCAAACTCGTGAACTCAATCTCTGTACGCTCTATGGTGAAGAGTTGCAGAATTCTGAGGGAGTTTTCTGGACCCTCATAATATCCAGAACATTACAGTCTAGCTGAACTTATTAAAAGTGCTATCTGGAGGATGGTAACATCTTCAGGTTGTTCCTTTCCTTTAGGGAGAGACAGTGTGGCCCTTTAGACCCAATAAGCGTCTTTAGGATTCGGCTACTCAAACTTTAGTTGAAAGTGAACGTCTGGGGAATACGCCTGATCCGGGGTAGCCCTAAAGGGCCTAGGACTAGTAATAGTCCCTTCAGGCAGAATAAAAAGAGAGGACAGCAACAAAAGCGGTGAGATAAGATAGTATATAGAGTATTGTGGCAGAACCACTGAATGACTCTGGCTAACTCTATATAATTCTCTTTAATGATGTTCTAACACCAGCCTAAACCTGTACCATTGTGTTAGGCATTACTGTGTTTTGTATATAGAGTTTGCATGTACGGGGCGCGGCCCCTTTAAGAGCACGGGAAAACGCAGGCAAACGCGATGATGTCACGTCGTAAACCACGGGGCTGCCCAGGCAGTCCTCGTGGCATCGCCGTTGAGTAAAGACCTGTTAATTGTTCTCTTGTGTCGATCTCCGTTATTCATTGAAATTCATTAATTCCTACATTGGTGACCCCATTTTTGTGAACGTTTTCACAAAAGAAGAGCACAGCATGGAAGCAAACGCCATTTCGCTAAAGCTACCGCAGTTCTGGGAGCAACAAGCGCCCTCGTGGTTTATTCAGGTCGAGGCCCGGTTCGCCCTGAGGAACATCGATGCGGATCAGACCAAGTACCTTTATGTGGTCTCCGCACTGAACAGCTCTACCGCCTCTCGGATCGTCAGCCTCCTCGAAAACCCCCCAATGGAGCGCAAGTATGAAACTGTCAAAGCGCGGTTACTGCAGGTTTTTGAGCTCACAAAATCGGAGCACGCCCGTCAATTACACGCTATGCCCGGGCTCGGGGACTCCAAGCCTTCAGAGTTGATGAGCCAAATGCTTACACTCCTGGGCTCAGAACGGGAATGTTTCCTATTCCGCGAGATTTTCCTCAGCCAACTGCCTGAACAGATACAAGCTGCCCTGGCCAGATCTGAAATTGAAGACTGTGCAACACTTGCTGCGGAGGCTGATAAAATTTTCGCTGTAACTCGGCAGGACTGCGCTGCCACGAGGCACCCATCCCCCACAGACGCTGCCCCAGCTCGTCAGCCTGCTGGGCTGTGTTTCTACCACGTGCAGTTCACCGCAAAGGCGAAGCGTTGCCGCCCTCCCTGCAGTTTTCCCCAAAAAAACAAACAACAACTGACACTGCGACCACCGAGGAACGGGTCTAATGGGCACCCCGCGGCGGCGATGGCGATCGGCAACGCGGGAAAATTGCTGTTCATCACTGATACTCTCTCCGGTCGTCGTTTTCTGTGCAACACTGGAGCGCAGTGCAGCATTTTACCCGCGTCCGCCCTCGATGTGCAGACGGGGAATCGCGGCCCCATCCTTGAAGCGGCCAATGGCGGAACAATTTGGACCTTCGGCAGATGGCGAGTGGAGGTGTGCCTCGGGGGGCAACATTTTCACTGGGAGTTTGTTATGGCCAAAGTTTCCCAGCCCCTCCTCGGCGTGGATTTCCTGTGTGCCAACAGCCTCCTGGTCGATGTTAGGAACCGGCGGCTGATCAATGCAGCAACTTTTAATTCTCTTCCGTTTTACCGCAGTAACACTACGTCACGCACCGTCTCCTGTGCGTTCCCGACTCCTGATGAGTTCGCTCGCCTGCTCGGCGAATTCCCCAACCTGACGAGACCCACGTTCTCCTCCACAACCACGAAACATGGTGTGGAACACCACATCACCACCAACGGCCCCCTTGTCTATGCGTGGGCCCGGCGCATGGAACCTGGCAAGCTGGCGGTTGCAAAGGTGGAGTTCGCAACCCTGGAATGGTTAGGGATTATTCGCCGGTCGAATAGTCCCTGGTCTTCACCCCTCCATATCATCCCGAAGCCTGGCGGCGGATGGCGGCCATGCAGCGACTATTGACGCCTCAACGACGCCACCACTTCTGATCGGTACCCGATCCCCCACATCCAGGATTTCTCTGCCCATTTGGCAGGGAACACCGTGTTCTCAAAAGTCGACCTCGTCCGGGGCTACCACCAGGTCCCAGTTCATCCACAAGATGTCCAGAAGACCGCAGTCATCACCTCATTCAGCCTCTTCGAGTTTTTACGAATGCCGTTTGGGTTAAAGAACGCCGCCCAGGCTTTCCAACGCCTGATGGACTCCGTGCTGTGGGACCTCAAGTTCCTCTTCATCTACCTGGATGATATTCTAATTGCCAGTCCTACTAAGGAAGAACATACCTGTCACCTATGCACCCTTTTTCAACGCCTCAGCCAACACGGCCTATTTATCAACCCGGCCAAGTGTCAGTTTGGCCTGCACCAAATTGACTTGCTGGGGCATCACATCACCTCAGAGGGAGCGGCGGTTCCTTTACCTTCGAAAGTAGAGGCGGTGACATCCTTTCCACACCCGCAGAACGTAAATGCCCTGCAGGAATTCCTAGGCATGGTAAACTTTTACCACCGTTTCGTGCCTAAGGCGGCACTACTCATGCAGCCCCTGTACGAGGCCCTCAAGGGCAAGACTGGCAAGAACCGGTAGACTGGACGGATGACATGGCCCGAGCGTTCGCCGACACCAAAAGCGCCTTAGCCAACGCGACTATGCTGGCGCACCCGCTGCCAGGAGCCACCATCGCCCTCACCACCGACGCATCGGACTACACAGTCGGTGCCGTGCAACAGCAGTGGGTGAATGGGACGTGGCAGCCGTTGGCATTCTTCAGCTGTCAACTACGGCAGAACGAGAGAGCATATAGCACGTTCGACCTGGAGCTGCTCGCCCTTTTTCTGGCCATCCGCCATTTTCGCTTCCTCCTGGAAGGACGTCCTTTCACCGCCTTTGTGGACCATAAGCCGCTGACCTTTGCGATGTCCAAGACCACCGAACCGTGGTCAGCCCGACAGCAGCGTCAACTGACCTACATGTCCAAATTCAATAACAACAACAACTTGTATTTATACAGCACCTTTAACGTAGTAAAACATCCCAAGGCGCTGCACAGGAGTGTTATAAGACAAAAAAATTGACACTGAGCCACATAAGGTGAAACTAGGGCAGGTGACCAAAAGCTTGGTTAAAGAGGTAGGTTTTAAGGAGCATCTTAAAGGAGGAAAGAGAGGTAATGAGGTGGACAGGTTTAGGCAGGGAATTCCAGAGCTTAGGGCCTAGGCAACAGAAGGCATGGCCACCAATGGTTGAGCGATTATAATCAGGGATGCTCAAGAGGACAGAATTAGAGGAGCGCAGAAATCTTGGCGGGGGGGGGGTGGGGTTGTGGGGCTGAAGGAGATTAGAGTTAGGGAGGGGTAAGTACATGGAGGGATTTGAAAACAAGGATGAGAATTTTGAAATCGAGGTGTTGCTTAACCGGGAGTCAATGTAGGTCAGCGAGCATAGGGGTGATGGGCGAACGGGACTTGGTGCGGGTTTGGACACGGGCAGCCAAGTTTTGGATAACCTGAAGTTTATGTAGGGTAGAATGTGGGAGGCCAGCCAGGAGTGCATTGGAATAGTCAAATCTAGAGGTAACAAAGGCATGGATGAGGTTTTCAACAGCGGATGAGCTGAGACAAGGGCGGAGCCGTGCAATGTTACGGAGGTGGAAATAGGTGATCTTTGTTATGCTGCGGATATGTGGTTGGAAGCTCACTTCAGGGTCAAATGTGACACCAAGGTTGTGAACAGTGTGGTTTAGCCTCAGATGTTAGGGAGAGGGATGGAGTCAGTGGTTAGGGAATGGAGTTTGTGGCGGGGACCGAAAACAATGGCTTCGGTCTTCCCAATACTTAATTGGAGAACATTTCTGTTCATCCAGAACTGTATGTCGGACAAGAGGGGTCGAGAGAAGTACTTTCTGTCTGATATCGAATCCTGGATAAGGCAGCACTTTCTCCAGCTTACCGTCCACACAAGCAAAGCCATCTTGTTCAGCTCCTGCCAGAAACTTACTTCAAGTGTCAATTCCATCCCCCAATCAAGCTGCTCACAATGCCTGACCTTCAGTATTCTGTCTGATCCTGAGCTGAGCTGAGCTTCAACACTCTACAACTGGTCCATTGCCCAGATTGCTTACTTTCATCTCTGCAACACTGCCTGTCTATTCTCCTACATTAGCCCTTCTGTAAGGATATCAGCAAATAGTGATGATATTTGTCTGTGTTTGATTACTTATGCCTTACAGCATATTTGTCTGTGTTTTTGATTACTTGTGCCTGACCAGCAGAGGTCATGTGAGAGACAAAGAGTCCAGAGAAGTTTTACTTTCAGTTTCATTCTAGATGCATCACAGCATAGTGTGTTCTGTAAAAAGCTGTAGAAAGTCTTGAACAAGACTTTAGATTAAACAACATTCTCTTTCATAAATGAGTTGTTATTGAACCCACAAAGAAATCAAAACATGATGTCAGAAGTGGCTGAAAGAGAAAAAATCTGAAGTTAGCAACTTGATGGGACAGTGAAAGCAGTTGTGGCAAGTAAGCGAAATCAGCTCTCCACATATTAGCAAGCCAAAAGAGAACATCGTTGCTTACCATTAGAGAATAGCTAACAAAGTGAAAGAATGGAAGGTTTACACCCACCGGCGACGCTTCAATTGTCAGGTAATGTGGCTGAAAATTGGAGAAGGTTCAAACAACGTTTCGAGTTGTATTTAGCGGCAATCGGAGCTGACAAGAAAAGTAATAAACAGAAATCGTCACTGTTCTTACATGTCGTGGGTGATGCAGCGCTGGAGGTGTATAATAATTTCATATTTGCTGTTGATGGAGACAAAATGAAGCTAGATAAAATAATGGAACAGTTTGAGGCCTACTGCATACCTAAACGCAACGTGACCTTTGAGAGGCACAAATTTTTCACGTGTACAGAAAATCGGCGAGACTATTGATCAGTATGTGACTGAACTGAGAAACCGGAGCAAATCGTGTGAATTTGGGGGACTCACAGACTCGCTGATAAAAGACAGACTGGTGTGTGGTATTCGAGATAATGGTCTAAGGGAAAGACTGCTAAGAGAGCAAGATCTAGACCTGGGAAAAGCCATAGCACTGTGTAGGGTTACAGAGACTGTGAAGTTGCAGGCAAAGGAGCTGTTCAGTGACAGTAGCTGCAACGTGGGTGCAGTGAGAAAGAACGGATACAAACCGTTTAACAAAGAGAGCGCCAATGTGAAAAAAGAGACGTGGCCAGCAAACGAAAATGAAAGGGACAATTGGAAGTCATGTAGTCGATGCGGTACACAGCATCCACCAAGAAAGTGTCCAGCATATGGTAAAACTTGCAATAGTTGCAACAAGAACAACCATTATGCCTGTTGCTGTAAGAACCAAGCGCAACAAAGCAAGGTCCATACAGTAGATGAAAGCGAGATAGAGGAATTCAATGTAGATGTTGTGTCTGAAAACAAAAAAGAGACTGGATGTTGACACTAAAAGTGAATGCCATACACATTCCATTTAAATTGGATACTGGAGCACAAGTTAATGTGATATCAGAGACCGATTTTAAGAGAATTAGACCCAGACCAAAGTTACATGGAATACAAGTGAAAGTGACCGGATACTCAGGTACTGATATACCAGTGAAAGGAAAAGGCATTGTCAAAGTAACACACAAGGACAGAGAGCACACGCTAGCATTAATCGTGGTGCCAAAGGATGTGAAAGCCATACTAGGCTTAAAAGCCTGTGAGACACTGAACCTGGTAAAGAGAGTCCTCGTTGTGGAAAGTGAAAGAGAGACAGTCTATGATGAACTGAATGTTGCGTACACACCGGGTAAGCTGATGTATACAGCAGACACGTTGTCCAGAGCTGTTGACCCAGGAGAGCCCGCAAACACAGTGAAAAGACTGAAGTACAAGGCAAAAGACAGTGGAACTGACTTCTACCAAAGCATGCTTGTATACCGCACAATGCCGCTTGAGTGTGGTATGTCACCAGCCCAACTCCTGATGGGACGTCGGCTAAGGTCAAACCTACCCATCCCGGAGAACCTCCTGAAAACAAAAGAGGGGGAGAAAGTGAGGAAGTTCAAAGAGCAACAGAAAGAAAAGCAAAAGTACTACTATGACAGAGGAACACAAAACCTACCTGAACTCCACACTGGTGACCAAGTAAGGTTGAAAGACAAAACAAACACATGGACTCAGAAGGGAACTGTCCTGAGTGAGGTTCAACCAAGATCATACACCATTCAGACAGATAAGGGTGCTGTTCTGAGAAGAAATCGTCGAGATCTTCTCATGGGACCAGCCACAGCAGGTCAAGAGACTGATACTGGTGAACAACCTGATCACACAGCTGAGAACCAATCATCTGAGGCAACAACTCAGATTCAAGGACAATCAATCAGAAAATCCTCAAGACACGTGAAGCCTCCTGAGAGACTCATTGAGCAAATTTAAGGACTATTGTTAAAGAAGGAAGTAATGTTATCTTATTCTTTCTTCAAGTTCTAGTGTATTGACATATTTCATGTGAACACACAAAGCAAGGGTAAAAAACCTTGATCATGATAATGATGATGTAAGTTCATTAAATGTTGTTAGTTAAAAGTAAAATACTTTTGTTTTAAGAAAGGGAGATGTAAGGATATCAGCAAATAGTGATGATATTTGTCTGTGTTTGATTACTTATGCCTTACAGCATATTTGTCTGTGTTTTTGATTACTTGTGCCTGACCAGCAGAGGTCATGTGAGAGACAAAGAGTCCAGAGAAGTTTTACTTTCAGTTTCATTCTAGATGCATCACAGCATAGTGTGTTCTGTAAAAAGCTGTAGAAAGTCTTGAACAAGACTTTAGATTAAACAACATTCTCTTTCATAAATGAGTTGTTATTGAACCCACAAAGAAATCAAAACACCTTCTATCACTGAAATCTTCAACCATATCTTTGCCGACTCAAAGCCCTTCTAGACAACCTCCTCAGCTCTACCATACAAAACTCCAACTAATCCAAAGCTGCTTTCCTGCAAAAAATCCCACTCACCCATCATCTTTGTTCTACACAACCTTCACTAGGTACTTGTCCCCTAGTGCATCAACTTTAAATTCCTCTTCTTCAAATCCCTTCTTGTCCGCTTTCCATCTTACCTTGGCAAGCTTCTCCAAGCCTACATGCAACCTTGTACCCACCATTCTTCTGGCCTACAGCATGTCCCTCCTACCTACAGTCCACTATCAGTGGCTGAGCCTTCAGCCACAACACTCCTACATTCTAGAAAACTTTTCCTAAACCTAATTGCCTTGCTACCTCTCTTTCCACTTTCAAAAGGCTTTAATGGTTTTAACCCTTTAATTTCTCTCCTTTCTACTGTGGGTCCCCTAGTCCCATGCAATGCACCTTGGGATATTTCTTTACTGAAAAGCACTATATCAATGTGCTAGTATCAATCTGGTTTGCAACGGCCATGAATCTGCAAACCAAAACTGCCAATAATCAACATTAACTGGCAATCTCACTCATGTAAGGAGTGTAGGAATTAGAATTGTTACACTGGTCCAGTAGGGGGTTCTCTTCTGGCACTGGGGTTAACAGAAGGGAGGAAGTTTTACCCTGCATCTGACCCACACTATGACTGACATGTGAATGCTTTTATGCTGACGGTGAATATAAATAAATGGAAAAATGCTCATTTCCCAGGGACCAGATCAAAGATTAAAGAATGTAAAGCCGCTAAAATGCACCCTACTTAATGATGTAATAAAATGACATTTAAGAAAGAGTATTTCTAGAAAGCAGAAGCTCAGTCAGCCATCTTGTCTTTTATCACACTTGATTCCATCACAAGGAGAACAGAAGAGATATTTAGGTTTGCTCTTTAAATATCTCTCCAGAGCACAATAATATTTGACTTAACTAGAATGTCAGGGCATCGTCGGGTGCATACAATCCAAGTACAAGGATGTTTGATTAATCATTTGAAAATATACTTGAAATAGAAGTGATATTGAATGGTTCCTGGATTTGGATCTCTGGGCTGTGGAAACACGCTGAGGGAATTAAGGTGACTCTCTTTAGTAGAATACAATGTGTGAGGATATTTTTTTGAGAATGAGACAATTAGATAAAGTACAAGAAATAAATCCTTTGAACTACATTAGAATTGTATGATAACAGCACACACTTTGAAAACTTATGGTGTGGAGATGCTGGAGTTGGACTGGGGTGGACAAATGTAAGATATCACACAACACCAGGTTATAGTCCAACAGCTTTATTTGAACTCACAAAATCGTCGAGCAGAAACTGATAGCCAAGTTCCGCACCCATGAGGACGGTCTCAACCGAGATATTGGGTTCATGTCACGCTACATGTAACCCCACCTGACGCAGGGTCATCCAGACTCGAGTCGACATTGGCTTGTTCTCTCTACACAGATGCGGCCGGACCTGCTGTGATTTCCAGCAAAAAAAATGTTTTCTGTCTGTTTTTTTGTTTTTCACACAGACCCTAGCATCTGCATGTTCTTTGATGTAATGTTTTCCTGACTGACCTGTTTGGACACCATTCACACCTTTGACTGCTATGATTATCTCTCTGCCTAGGTGCGATAAATGGCAGTTGGAAAGATTACCTGTAAACATCTGACATTATTCTCTGATTATATAAGCTGTGTCTTTATGCATTTCTCCACTTCACTTGACGAAGGAGCAGCGCTCCGAAAGCTTGTGATTTCAAATAAAGCTGTTGGACTATAACCTGGTGTTGTGTGATATCTTACATTTGAAAACTTAAGAAGCTATACGCTAAATAAGAGTTTACAAGAAGCCTCTATTTATATGTGAAACAAGCTGTCATCTAATATGAGATTCTTTCACATGGAAACTGGACAGACTTCTGTTGTATGATATTGGTCTAAATGGTGGGATGATGCTGGCTGAAAGAATTATAATTGTATTTGATAGATAAAGGAACCTGAGGACGAGGGTTCATTGCAGCACAAATCCAGATGGAATGACCTTTTAAATTTTCAGGGTTTTTATATTTCAGAGTATGTTGTCAGATAAGTTTGTGCACCACAGCATATTGATTCACAAAATTTCACTTGTGACATTTAAATAAAAATGCCCGCAATATTTCTGGGGCAGAGGGGACAGAAAGCCTGATTTCAAGCCTGATTTTAATCCATGGAATAACCCGGTTACACTGGGAATTCACTCTGCTTGCTCTGACCCATTCATTTCTGGTGGGAGCAAAGTGAGCAGATCTTCTCTCCATCTGTCTCTGCACCTCCCCACCCCCCACCACATCCAGGTGGCGTGTCTGGAAGAGTTCTTGGGCTACCCCAGGAATTCCACACTCCATGTCCTAGATAGGCCTCAGCAGAACTCACACCAGGCGAGAGCAGAATATGCGAACAGAAGGATTTTCTTGGGCTCCTCAAGAGACAGGAGGGGAAAAATTGGGTCACGCCCCGAAAAAATTAGTGCCCCCGTGCCCGAAATTCACTGGTAGCGCCCCAAGAGGGAGGCGGGGTGCTACTGGAAGCGCCCTGCCTCCCTCTTGGGGCGCTGTGAGAGAATATCACGGCGCTACGTGCCGCAGCGCCACGTCGCGCCGCGGTACTGCAGGCCTTCCTCCCCTTATTAAAGGGGAGGGGCCGAGCGCAGCACAAGCCGGGGCCCAGCTGGGCCACCAAGGATTGGAGTGCCGGCAAAAGAGCCTGGCACTCAAGAGAAGTGCTGGGCTTACAGAGCGCAGCTGGCACCCCGCAGGGGGGGCTACACAGAAGGTCGGGGACAGCAAAGGGTGCAGGTGCTGGCAGGCGGCCAGCAACAAAAATGGCCACCCGGCACCTCCCCTTTAATTTTCACCGACCCGGCTGCAGGTAGGCCCCCCTGACCTCGTTGGACATAGCGTCCGGCGGTAAGTCAGGGGGCGCTACTGAAGATCGCAGCCGGGGCGCGAGCGTGCCGCTGCACACAGCGATGAAGTCATCGCCGGAGGTGCAGCGCCACCGGGTGCTAACGGTTACCGCTGCCGCTAACCTCCCGCTGAATTTCACGGGAAGCGTTGGCGGCACCGTGCCCAAGCGCTAGTTGCTTTGCGCCTTGTTACGGGAGGTGCAAATCAACCAAATTTTTCCCCCATGCTCACTGCTATGGAGGTGGCATCACACCAATGTTCCCTCTAAGCTGCGTGGCCACGTGGGTGTGCAGTAATGGGAACGGTTTCGTGCAGGTCACTTACCAGCTTTTACATTGTAAATACTGTGCATGCACAGAAATTTAAATGGACTGCGTATAAAAAGAGACAGGCCGCCCAGAACAAAGCGCAGCTTCCAGGGAACATTGCCTGACACTACCCTGACATTACAACCAACGATTTGGAACTGGTGCCTGCAGATTCAATACATTCTCCCCATCTCTGCAATTTGGGGTGCTGTCTACTAGCTACCAGCATGGGGGAATGGAGGTTCTGCTCTGCTGCACTTGTGCTGGGAGAACAGACTCCCAGGAATTTCGGTGCCAAAAGGTCTGATTTTCCCAGATCCCCACTGCCCACGCACTAAAGCGGTGGAACACTGCAGAAGTTCGGTCTGCCCATGAATGATGTTGATCACCGGCATTTCCTGTGGACTCTAATTAAATGCAGAGGCTATTGATTTGGCTGCCACTTTGGGAAGTGATTGGGCACATTATTCTGTCATATAGGGCACTGTTTAAAATTCCAGGCCTGCTGATTGTTAAAAGGCTCAGGTGTTATTTTCCTTTGAATCTACACAGCACAATGAGGGTAGATTGGAGTGGTGAGCCTATTGCTGTTGTAATGTAAAAGTCATTAACATAGATAAAATAGTTGCCAGTAGAATCCAGACTTGCATGAAGGATTAGAGAGTTGTATATCCAAGTTTGCAAATGACATTAAGTTAGGAAGCACAATAAATGTTGCAGGTGGGAGTAAGAGGTTGCAAAGGGACAGATTAAGCAAGTGAGCAAAACTGTGACAAATGGAGTTCAATGAAGTGTGAGGTCATCCACTTGGGATCCAAGAAAGACAAAGCAACATTTTCTTAATGTTGAGAAACTGCAGCCTTCTCTTTTCTAGGGAAAAGAACCCCAGCCTTTTCAATCTTTCCTGATAGGTATAACCTCTCAGTTCAGGTATCACCCAGCATCTTGAATCTGAACACTTGATGATGACAGAATGGAGCACCTGCTTCATCTATGTCATTAATATAGATTGTAAATAGCTGAGGCCAAAGCACTGATCCTTGTGGCACCCCACTAGTTACAGCCTGTCAATCTGAAAATGACCCTTTTATCCATACTCTCTGTTTTCTAACCAATCCTCTATCCATGCCAATATTACCCCCAACCCCATGAGCCCTTATCTTGCATAGCAACGTTTCATGTGGCACCTTATCGAATGCCTTTTGGAAATCCAAATATGTTACATCCACTGGTTCCCTTTTATAGAATCTCACAACAGGCTGCTGCCACCTCCTTCTACACTCATTGCCTGAATGCTTCACCTTTCACCCTTTGCAATCCCACAGGAGAACCATTAGATTATGGTATCATTTGGTGTACAGGCATTGACAACTAATCAGCAGCTGCCTTTGTTTCTGCAGGAGAAGGCAACTCACAAGAGGCAGAGTCTGCAAAAGGAAGGTGGCCAATAACACAGCATGAAGTGACTCCATTCAAGAACCATGCCCTTCAAATACAATAGAGGTATTTGGAGGAGGAGGCCAGTGATGGGACGAAGGACACTTGTCCCCAGCCCAAGGGTTGGTAGAAAACAGCTGAAACCCTCAACCTTATGGCTCTTCATTCATAGGAGCAGCAATCCAGTAGTGTCCATTCAGCTTTAATTCTATTGTCAGCTGATTCCTTAGCATTGCTTTCTGCATAGTTATTCCCAGGAAGCCATCCAAAATTTCACTTTAATGTCCCTACAGATACCATGGAAGAACCAAGAGCTTGGCCATCCCAGACCACACACCAAGCACCTCCATAACTATTTGCAAATAATGTTGGTGATGGTGAACAAGAAGGGTAATAGTGCTTCTCCTTATTCTTGATATAGATCTTGTGAAAGTGGCAAGAGGGTAGAAGAATGTGAGGATATGTTTAGAATCATGGTGAATCTTGGGAGAATGTTTTGTTGAGTAGAGATGAATGGGTGGTAGTGGCATTACGGTAGTAAGCCAGCTGAATCAGAAACCTTAGCCTATTCGACCTCCTCTATTGCATCATGCTGCTCCTCATCAGAGAACTCCTGGCCAATGGTGAATTTATGCAGAATACAACAGGCCACTGAAATCCGACTTCTTTTATTGTGGTCAAAGCAGCAGAAGTGCTATTTTAGGATAGTAATGGTCTGCTCTGTACATAATTTGGAGGGTCCGGTAGCCTAGTGGTTATGGTGCTGGACTAGCACTGCAGACTTCATGGGGGCTAAATTGGATATCCTCAAAAACTGGTGCAGGGATCACATTGCGCGATTAACCCACTCCCGTTGATTGAAATGCAGGTAGCATGCCAAGTTCGTGTTGCCGGCTCATTAGAATGATTTCTGCATGCAGCCAGCACTAACCGTGCTGTTCATTGGTAGCACGCATTAGCAGGGGGACCAAAATCATAACTTCCTAGCACTTCTTAAAGCTAGCCTACACCTCTTAAAGGGGAGGTGCTTTGTGGGTGGAGCAGGTGCTGGGAGCGGTGCAGGAAGTGAGTCTGACCTGGGAAACAGTGAAGAATGTCATAACAGGGGAGAGAACAGGCTCCAAGGTTTTACAACATCTTGGTGGAGAAGGTGGAAAGGAGAGAAAGGAAGAGAGTTGTCCTGTATCTGCAGGGGGCAAGGAGGTCCTCCAGACATATGGTCAAAAGGCAAGGGGAGCAAATAGCCATGGAGGTCAATGCCAGGAGTCTAGACTTGAGGACCTGAATGCAGTGGCACAAGAAGTTCAATGACCTCACATGAGTGGTCAAGGTCAGTAAATTGCTGCAGGGCATTCTGAAGGGGGAGGGTGAACAGTCAGAGGTCGTGGCTCACATTGGGACCAATGACATGGGTAGGAAGAGGGATGAGGTCCTGCAGCAAGAATTTAGGGAGCTAGGTAGCAGATTAAAGAGCAGGACCTCAAAGGTTGTAATCTCTGGATTACTCCCGGTGCCACGTGCTAGTGGGTATAGGAATAGGAGGATAGAGCAGATGAATGCGTGGCTAAAGAGTTGGTGCAGGAGGGAGGGCTTTAGTTTCCTGGATCACTGGGCCTGCTTCTGGGGAAGGTGGGACTTGTACAAGTCGGACGGGTTGCACCTGAACCAGAGCGGGACAAATATCCTTGCAGGGAGGTTTGCTAGCATTGTTCGGGGGGGTTTAAACTAAAATGGCAGGGGGTTGGGAACCTGAGCAGGGAGACAGAGGAAAGGGAAACAGGGATAAAAGCAAAAGATAGGAAGGAGAAAAACAAAAGTGGCAGTCAGAGAAATCAACGGTTTAAATCAAACGTGGCCACAGTAAATAATAGTTCTAATAGGTCTAAGAGCATTAAAAAAACAAGCCTGAAGGCTTTGTGTCTTAATGCGACGAGCATTTGTAATAAGGTGGACGAATTGGCTGCGCAAATAGAGGTAAATGAATATGATTTGGTTGGGATTACGGAAACGTGGCTCAAGGATGGCCAAGACTGGGAACTCAACATCCAGGGGTATTCGATATTCAGGAAAGATAGGCAAAAAGGAAAGGGAGGTGGGGTAGCATTACTGGTTAAAGAAGGGATTAACACAATTGTAATGAAGGATATTAGCTCTGATGATGTGGAATCTGTATGGGTGGAATTGAGAAATACTAAGGGGAAAAAAACATTAGTGGGAGTGGTATATAGACCTCCCAACAGTAAGGCGGAGGTTGGGGATGGCATGAAAAGGGAAATTAAAGAAGCGTGCAATAAGGGCACAGCAGTCATCATGGGTGACTTTAATCTACATATAGATTGGGCCAACCAAATTAGTAACAATACTGTGGAGGAGGAATTCCTGGAGTGTTTACGGGATGGTTTCCTGGACCAATATGTCAAGGAACCAACCAGAGATCAGGCCATCTTAGACTGGGTATTATGTAACGAGAAAGGATTAATTAGCAATCTTGTTGTATGAGGCCCCTTGGGTCGGAGCGATCATAATATGATCGAATTCTTCATTAAGATGGAGAATGAAATAGTTGACTCAGAGACTAGGGTCCTCAATTTAAATAAAGGAAACTACGATGGCCTGAGGAGCGAGTTGGGTAGGATTGATTGGGGAATGGCACTCAAAGGGTTGACGGTGGATAGGCAATGGCAAACATTCAAAGACCGAATGGATGAGCTACAGAATTTGTTCATCCCAGTTTGGCATAAAAATAAAACAAAAAAGGCGACTCAACCATGGCTAACAAGGGAAATTAGGGATAGCATAAGATCCAAGGAGACGACATATAAATTGGCCAGAAAAAGCAATAATCCTGAGGATTGGGAGCAGTTTAGGATTCAACAAAGGAGGACAAAGGGATTAATTAAGAAAGGGAAAATAGAATATGAGAGTAAGCTATCAGGGAACATAAAAACTGACTGTAAAAGCTTTTATAGATATGTGAAGAGAAAAAGATTGGTGAAGTCAAGCGTAGGTCCCTTGCAGTCAGAATCAGGGGAATTTATAATGGGAAACAAAGAAATGGCAGACCAACTAAATTTACACTTTGGTCCTGTCTTCACAAAGGAGGAGTCAAATAACCTCCCAGAGATGCCGGGGAACATAGGGCCTGATGAAAGGGTGGAACTGAAATAAATCAGTATTTGTAGGGAAATGGTGTTAGGAAAATTGATGGGACTGAAAGTCGATAAATCCCCAGGGCCTGATAATCTACATCCCAGGGTACTTAAGGAAGTGGCCCTAGAAATAGTAGATGCATTGCTGGTCATCTTCCAGAACTCGATAGACTCTGGAACAGTACCCATGGATTGGAGGGTAGCTAATGTTACCCCACTATTCAAAAAAGGTGGTAGAGAAAAAGCGGGGAATTATAGACTGGTAAGCCTGACATCGGTAGTGGGGAAAATGCTAGAATCTATTATAAAAGATGTAATAACTGAGCACTTGGTAAGCAGTGACAGGATCGGACAAAGTCAACATGGATTTAGAAAAGGTAAATCATGCTTGACTAATCTACTGGAATTTTTGGAGGATGTAACTGGTAAAATAGATAAGGGAGAACTAGTGGATGTGGTGTTTTTGGACTTTCAGAAGGCTTTTGATAAGGTCCCGCATAAGAGATTAGCGTGCAAAATTAAGGCACATGGGATTGGGGGCAAGGTATTGACTTGGATAGAGAACTGGTTGGTGGACAGAAAGCAAAGAGTTGGAATAAACGGGTCGTTTTCCGAGTGGCAGGCAGTGACTAGTGGGGTACCGCAAGGATCGGTCCAAGGACCCCAGCTGTTCACTATATATATTAATGATCTGGATGAGGGAATTGGATGTAACATCTCCAAATTTGCAGACGACACAAAGCTGGGTGGGAGGGTAAGCTGTGAGGAGGATGTCGTGAAACTCCAGTACGATTTGGACAGATTGGGTGATTGGGCAGAAACATGGCAAATGCACTATAATGTGGATAAATGTGAGGTTATCCACTTTGGTGGCAAAAACAGGAAGGCAGATTATTATTTGAATGGCAATAGATTGGGAGAAGGGGAAGTGCAAAGAGACCTGGGTGTTCTTGTGTACCAGTCACTGAAGGTAAGCATGCAAGTGCAGCAGGCGGTTAAGAAGGCAAATGGTATGTTGGCCTTCATAGCAAGAGGGTTCGAGTACAGGAACAAGGATGTCTTGCTACAGTTGTACAGTGCCTTGGTGAGACCGCACCTTGAGTATTGTGTGCAGTTTTGGTCGCCTTACCTGAGGAAGGACGTTCTTGCCATGGAAGGAGTGCAGCGAAGATTCACCAGGCTGATACCTGGGATGGCAGGAATGACGTATGAGGAGAGATTGTGTCGATTGGGCTTATACTCACTGGAGTTTAGAAGATTGAGAGGGGATCTCATCGAAACCTATAAAATTCTGTCAGGCCTGGACAGATTAGATGCAGGAAGGATGTTTATGATGGCCGGGGAGTCCAGAACCAGGGGTCATAGTCTAAGGATAAGGGGTAAGCCATTTAGGACTGAAATGAGGAGGAATTTCTTCACCCAGAGAGTGGTGAACCAGTGGAATTCTCTGCCACAGAGGGCGGTGGAGGCCAGTTCATTAAATATATTCAAAAAAGAGTTGGATATATTTCTTAAGGCTAAAGGGATCAAGGGATATGGGGAGAAGGCAGGGACAGGGTACTGAATTTGGATGATCAGCCATGATCTCATTGAATGGCGGAGCAGGCTCGAAGGGCTGAATGGCCTACTCCTGCTCCTATCTTCTATGCTTCTATGTTTCTATGTCAATGGATCTTCAAATGCCATATCCCACCAACTGCACCACCAGCCTCAGATACTCTTCAATTCACCACACCCACATCACTCTCTATCAATCACGACTCATAGCTAACATTCATTACTCCATTGCACCCTCACACACTTTCCACTGCTGCAAGCCTAGACGCACATCTCACAGCTTGCACACACTGCCAGCTATTCAACCATGACAGCCACATCACCCAAACAGATTCCACAACACTCACTGACACACTTCCATCTCTCTTGCAGGAGAAGGTGGCGCTCAACCGGAGGCAGCTGGAACGAGCCAGAGGGGGACAGGCGCGCCTGCATGTGCTAACCCCCATGGAGCAGTCAACACTGGTCATTATTCAAATGGCCATTGCTGCGTCTGTGGCCAGCAGCAGGGCTGAAACCATTGAAAATAATGGCATCCTCATACCTAATTCGCCTTCTCTCATCCCACATCCCCCTCATCCCACAATCTCTTCTGACTTACAAGCTGCAGATGTTGTAAGCATGCACCTCTTTCTTTCCGCAACCCCCCACCCCTGCCCTGCCCCACCCCTCACCACAACCTTACCCTTGTGAAGACACACCGGCACTTGATTTCACATGCACAGCCATCAGCTCAGACACTGCGCGTACCTTAGAGGATAGCATAGAGGTGGAATCTGCAAGTGGTGAAACACCGGGCACGAGTGCGCTGCAGCCAGAGCAGGGGTCAAGGATAGTGCAGGTGCCAGCTCACTGGAGGGTGAGATTGCACACAAGTTCTGCTGCAGAGGACTCCAATGAGGATTTTGTTGGGGCAGGCTACAGAGGGAGGCTGATGGGCATACACAACTGAATGCTTGGTGCATTGGAAAGTCTGCCAGAAAGCCTGCGTTCAATATCAAGGAGCGTGGAGGAATCTGGCATCAACTTGGCACAGGGCTTTGGGCATAGCTTGGAACCCATCTTTTCCAGCATGGAAGTGATGGCCACCTCCATGAGCACACTGGTGGACCCAACTGTGATGCAGTGCCTGATGGCCGATGTCTCAGCTTCCATTACAACACAAGCAGCATCCACCCAACATCTGAGTGCTGCAGTGGAAGCTCAGACTGCTGCCATCATGGCTCTGGATATCAATGTGCAAAGGGGCTCCCAGGGCATTACAGCACTCCTGCAATCTGTTTTCCAACAGATCTGCTCCCTAAAAACCCTCTGCATGCATGGCCTCCTGCTGAGAGCTCTTCTCCCCCTCCTCCACCTTGCTCTTCTAGCAGCTTGTCCTGCTCTGCGTGGCCTCTGCTCATTCCTTCAGTCATGCTCAATGCCAAGAGGAAGCACTACAAGGCCTCCCATGTCTGGGAACAACTGGTTAGTACAGAAGCCTTGCAGTCAGCAAAAAGTCCTTCAGCACCTGCCACACCACTCCCTGTAGACTTTTGCAGCTTGAAGCAACTATGGAAAGCACCAAACACTTGTAGAATTGTACCAACAGCCAGAAGAAATCAGCCAGCAACTAACCTGTAAGTAGTTGATGATCCCTTTAAATAGCGCTGGGGCAGTGGGGGGAAGAGGGGGGAGGATGTACTTCCTGCTGCTTAACACGTATTCAGCTGTGCGAGCTTAAGAGAGGGCATTGACTGGAGTGCTGAGCTCCAAAATGGCAGCGCTGGCATCAAATCAGCATTGTACGCTGATTGACATCATGATCTGCCTGCTCCGCATACTTCCGATGGACGTTAGCTTCACGCACACTAACGCCTTCACCAATATGGTGTCCAGCGCTATTCATGGCAGGAGTCTGTGCGCTGTGGACACCATTTTGGTCCCTGAACAGCATCCATAGCACCCAAACAACGGGCTCTACTGAGCCTAATTTCGCACCCTCTGAGTTCAAATCTCACTATGACAAGTTGTGAAGTTAACTTTAGTAAATCTGATAATATGTGGGCTAGCACAAATGACCATGAAAGCTGCCAGATAGTTGTAAAAATCCAACTGGTTAACTGATGCCCTTTAGGGCTAAATCCCTAGGGTACAATTCCCCTACCCCTTCACCTGGTCTGGTCTACATATGACTCCAGTTCCACGCTATATGGTTGGCCCTTAATGCCCTCAGGGCAAGTAAAGATGAGTAATAAATAATGACTTACCAGTGTCACTCACATCCCAAGAACAAATAACAAAATAAGACATGGGCTTCATGGCACTTGCTGGACACTGGAACCAGATCATCACTGGTCAAATTTGGTTACTCAGCAGCTATCTCTTTACTTTCATGTTGTCCTGGAATAACAAGGGAACTGCAGACTGCATCACTATAAAGACATCACAGGAGCTGCCAGAGAATCATGAATTGGCATGCATTATCTCGTGTCAGTGTTTGCACAGGTAGAATTGTATCCCTTTCTGTTCATATAAGGGGCATCCTGATTATATGGAGCAAGAAGGGCTACACTAATTCCATCAATCACCCCTGTAATTTGAGCAAAGCTGCCATTTGAAGTCTAGACCCATGTGCTTGCTGCTTCTGTGGCTCCACATGGGGAAGGAATGTATTGGTGTGCCTCGGCGAAAGGCGTGTCAGTCACTTGCTTAATGTAATAATGCACTGCTGGCTAACAAATGCTGGCAATGTCACCAGTGGCCTCCTGAAAGCTTTCAAAGCAAAGAGATTCAAGTTGTTAGTGACTTTTGTAGAGCTGCACCAGCCCTGCAATATTGCTGAAGATCACCCCTCGACAGGTCACGAATCTCCCAGATGACCTTCCTGTTGAACTGGGGATGCTGAATGTACTGCTCGTCCAACAGGTTTAAGAAGGTCCTCTATGGCCAATAGATATTTCTCACAAGTTGATGGCATACAGAGGCCCTCCTCCTCTGTTGCTGCTTTACCTCTTTGACATCTAAAATGGCCTCCAGCTCAACCACCTCCTCCTCCTCTAGATAACACTCATGGGGATTGTTATATCCGTGTATCTTAATGTTGTGTCCTTCAATAATCAGACAATAGACTGCAGGGAACGATCAACAGGTGTTTACTGAATGAGGGTTCAAACTGCAACTGACTGTACAGATCACTACTCAGGGTTTGTATACAGGTGTGGTCATTGCCGGTACTACAGGATACAGGAGCTGTAAAAAGTAGTTCTCCCCCTTAAAGGTACATACATTACAATTCCTCCCATTTTAGATTAACAGTACCATAACACTCATTTAACAATTAAATATCAAACTAATTACAATTAACACTTTTAACATGCAACATTAACTGAAAATAGTCTATTTATAAATTCAGTCTTTGGGGAGGCTTCCTGATTCTTTCTGGATAACGCCTTTCCCAAGTGTCTCGCTCTTGGTGCGGAGGCGATTCTAACACCCTGTCGTCAGTTGATTCATCAGCTTCCAATGCTATTATTTCTGAGGTAGACGCGACCTGTACGTCGGGTTCCTCACCAGGTACGTATGGCCGAGACATGGGGTTGACTCGTTCCTGTGACTCTAGGATCTGGTCAGCATGGCGTCTCACAATGTTCTCCCCAACATCCACGGTGTACATTAGTGGCCCCTGCCGTGCGCATATCATTCCTGGTTGCCATTTCTCTGTTCGGTAGTCGCGGGCCAAGACTGGTTGCCCTACATTGAAGCTCCTTGTCGGCTTCTCATTGATGTGCTGGAATTGCTTACTCTCAACATCTCTTCGTACATTTGGTCTGAGCAAATCCAGACGAGATCTCAACCTTCAGTTAAAGAACATCATGGCCGGGGCCTGGTTGGTGACTGCATGTGTCGCATTTCTGTAGGCTAACAGGAAATTGTCCACCTTATGCTGCAGTGGAATGTCGTCATCGCACATGGCCTTTACTGCTTTTTTAAAGGTTTGTACGAACCTCTCAGCCAATCCATTTGTGGCTGGATGATACGGGGCGGATGTGTAATGCCTTACCCCATTCCTTTTCATAAATCTTCGAAACTCTTCGGACACAAACTGTGGTCCGTTATCAGAGCGAATCTGCTCTGGCAAGCCGTTCCTGGCAAAAATGGTCCGTAGGACTGCAATAGTTTTCTCCGTGGTGGTGGAGGACATTTTGAACACCTCAGGCCATTTCGAGTGCACATCCACGGCTATTAAAAACATTGAGTCCATGAATGGACCAGCAAAATCAATATGCACCCGTTGCCATGGAGATGAGGGCCACTCCCATGGGTGTAGAGGGGCATGTGGTGGTGCATTTTGGACCTACTGGCATCCTGAGCAGCTCTTTGTCAGGTCCTCAATTTGCTGATCGATCCCCGGCCACCACACATAAGCCCTAGCAAGGCTTTTCATTTTCACCCCTCCCAGATGACCTTCGTGAAGCTCATTGAGCACTCTCTCCCTTAACTTGGGTGGAATTACCACTCGGGATCCACACATCAAGGTCCCCTGGCATACTAACAGCTGTTCTCTTCTGGATGAGAATGCTGGCAACAGTGAGTCGCCATGTGCTGGCCATCCCTTCACCGTCAAATCATACACCCGAGACAGTGTCGGGTCATTTCAGGTCTCCTTCTCTATACCAGCATTAGTTACTGGCAAGCATTCAATTATAGTCGAATTAAATATTTTGACAGAATCCACTGCTGGTGCTTCCTCCGCAGTAGGCAGTGGCAGGTGTGATAGCCCATCAGCGTTTCCATGCTGTTTCGTGCCCTTATACTCGATTTCATATTGGTGCGCCCCTAGAAAAAGGGACCATCTTTGTAGCCGTTGCGCAGTCATCACCGGAACGCCCTTCTTTGGATTAAAGATGGAGACAAGTGGTTGGTGGTCAGTCAGCAAGCTGAACTTCTGCCCGTGCAGATAGTGATTGAACTTTTTCACTCCCCACACTAGGCTGAGGGCCTCCCTGTCAATCTGGGCGTAGTTACGCTCGGCTGAGGTTAGTGACCGAGACGCAAAGGCTACTGGCCTCTCCGAGCCGTCCGGGAATTTGTGCGACAGCACCACTCCAAAGCCATAGGGTAATGCATCACACGCCAACCGAATTGGTAGTGCTGGGTTGAAATGAGCCAACACCTCTTTTGATGTGATCAATGCTTTGCTCTTCTGGAAAGCTCATTTACATTCGTCACTCCACTTCCATGGTACCCCCGTTTGCAGTAGGGTGTTCAGTGGGTGTAGTACGGTGGACAAATTCGGCAAGAACTTATGGTAGTAGTTCACCAGCCCGAGGAACGACCTCAGTTGTGACACATTTTCTGGTGCTGGAGCCTTGACTACTGCCTCAATCTTTTCAAGGGACTTATGTAACCCCTCTTTATCAATAACTTGGCCACAATATGAGATCTGCTTCTGGAAAAACTTGCATTTGTGGTGATTAGCTCAGAGCCCATATTCCTTCAAGCTAGTGAGCACCTGCTCCAGGTTGGCGAGGTGATCACTGTCATTTTCGCCCGTGACCAGGATGTCGTCCAAATAACACTGGGTCCCTGGAATCCCTTGCAGGACTTGATCCATTGCCCTTTGCCAAATAGCCGGAGCTGATGCTACCCCGAACACCAGCCGGTTGTATTGGTAGAGACCTTTATGAGTGTTGATCGTGAGGTACTGTTTCGAGGCTTCTTCTACCTCCATTTGCAGGTACGCCTGGGCCAGATCACTCTTAGTGAAGCGTTTCCCTCCAAATAGCGAGGCGAAAATATCTTCAATCCGCGGAAGCGGATATTGTACAGTGTGAAGGATTGGGTTCACTGTCACCTTAAAGTCCCCACAGATGCGAACCTTCTTTGGTTCCCCAGGCGTATAACTCAACGACCTCTTCATTACAGGAATGATGGGTGTAGCCCACTCGCTCCAGTCCACTTTGGACAGTACTCCTGAACGTTCCAAACCTTCCAGTTCTGCTTCGACGGCTGGGCGGATCGCATAAGGTACCGGTCTGGCCTTAAAAAACTTTGGGCTTGCATTTTCCTCTATTTTGATCATCGCTGTTATGCCTTTTAGTGTTCCTAGTCCCTGCTGGAACACTTCTTGTGCGTCAGTTAGGCATTTTTGACAGTCGTCCAGGTGTGACGTCGTCATCCTTTTTGGCATTTACTGTCAGTGCTTGTATGGAATGTCAATCCAGCTGTATCTTCCGGATCCATTCACGTCCTAGCAGTGGTGGTCCTCCATCTGGCAATACATATAGGTCCATTTTTGGTGTTTCCTTGCCGTTATATATAACGTTCACCCTTATTTTTCCTTTGGGGTAGACTTTTTGCCCCGTGTGCGTCTTCAAGACAATCTTTGTATCTCTCAAGGGTATATGTGAGAATAGCCGCTTGTAGTCCCTTCGGTTTATGACTGTTAGGGCTGATCCTGTGTCCAATTCCATTTTCACTTGGACTCCTGCTATCTTGAGCGTGACCCAGATAGTTTGGTGATCCTCCGTTTTGATCACATTATGTAGTTTCAGACAGCCCAGCTCCTTGCTTCCGGAGTTTTTATCACTCTTCTGTTCGTCTGAACTACTCTCCGTCACCTTACGTACCTTCTTGTACTTCTCCTGTGGAGATTTCTTGCTGCTGGTTTTCTTTCCCGACCTGCAGACTCTTGCTATGTGTCCTACTTTTCCACACTGTCTGCACACTTTGTCCTTGAACCAGCAATCATTATGGTCGTGTGTTGTTCTGCCGCAGCGATAGCACTTCACTGTTCCGTATGACATTTCATTTGTGCCATATTCTTGCGGTCTCCGTTGTATCTCTGCAGCACCCCGTGCTGCTGCTTCATGTGATACTGCAATGCTGAAAGCCTTGTCCAGCGTAAGATCCTTTTCTGATAGAAGCCGTTTCTGGGTTCCTTCACTTTGAAGCCCACACACAAACGTGTCCCTTAAAGTATCTGCTAGTCCCGTTCCAAACTGGCAGTGTTTCGATAGCTTGCGCAGTTCCGTTAAATACTCAGCATTACTTTCATCTTTATGCTGGTTCCTTTTGTGAAACTTAAATCTTTCTGCTATCAGCAGTGGTGTGGGGTTTAAGTGGTCCTGTAGGATTGACACTGATGTAAGAAAAAGGAGACTTACCATCAAGTAACTTTAAAGTAAGCTTTAAGTAACTTATAAACGCACTATATACACAAGAGAGGTCTTTACCATGCCTCTGGTAGAAGCCTCTTACAATACTGAACAGACCAGTATTTATACCAGTCCAACAGGAAGTGACATATGACAGGAAGTGAGGTATGTACACAGTTCATAGTTCATAGTTCATAGTTCACAGGAAGTGATGACATAACTTCCCGGATGTTATCATTTTTATCACATTCTTCCCTCCTGCAGGATTAGGAGGCTGTGGTCTACCTTTTGGTCCGCAGCCGCCGAACAAGGAAGAGTCGCACCCGTTTGGATTCCCGTCGTAGAGGGTCGCTGGTCCGCTTACATGCGGTTGGCCATTGGTCAGAGTCTGTGTGGCCTGGATTGCCCTGTGAAGGGTCGGGGAGATCATGGCTTCGAGTACAAGCCCCAATAGGTTCAAAGTCGGACTGCCTCTGTTCAGAGGGAGGTGCAGAGCTGGTCTGTGGTGGATCAGTACTTTCATGCGCGGTACTGGGAGGGTCGCAACCTTGAGCACGGGGTTCTACCGGCACCAAGCTAGTTGGTGTCCGATCAGGATCCTGGAGAGGGGTACCCGATAGGTCCCAAGAGTTTCCTGGTGAAATGCCATCACCCGATGTCCCACTAGGTCCTGGTGGGCAGGGAGCCAGATCCCGTAATGATACGGTAGATTCTCGGCCGTCGGAATATCGTATGTTTGCATAGGTGGGGTTGGCATCGGTTAGTTCGACCTCGTCTACAAGAGGGTCATTTTTAGACGTCCGAACGTATCTTCGGAGTAATACAGGTCCAGGAGTAGTTAGCCATGACGGGAGTGATGTCCCATGAGATGAGCGACGCTGGAATCCAAAGAACCGCTCATGAGGTGTAGTATTTGTGGCTGTAGAAAGCAGGGACCGTATAGAGTGCAATGCATCCGGAAGCACTGTTTCCCATTGCTGGTCTGGTAGGCCCCGAGATCTTAAAGTGAGACGTACGGAATTCCAGATGATACCGTTATACCTCTCTACCTGCCCATTTCCGATGGTATGGTATGGTGTTGTTTTGCTTGTAGCAATTCCCCGTTCTGAGAGGTAGTCCTTGAGTTCCCTTGACATAAAGGATGGACCCCGATCTGAGTGAATATAAGCCGGCATGCCACAGAGAGAAAATACCTGCTCAAGGCAGCAGATTACTGTGGACGCCAGCATATTGGAGCAGGGGAAGGCAAACGGAAAACGTGAATATTCGTCGATCATGGTGAGCAAATATGTGTTCCGAGTTGAAGAGGGCACTGGGCCCTTAAAATCGATGCTAAGTCATTGCATCGGTTGGGTTGCATGTATGAGTATACCATCTGAGGGGCGGAAGAACTGAGGTTTTAATTCCGCACAAAGCCGGCATTCTGAGCATATTTTCTTTACATCTCCAGTGGAAAAAGGGAGATTCCGTGATCGTACGAAATGTAGCATGCGCGTAACGCCAGGATGACACAAACCATTGTGGACATCCATGAGAGCGGAGGATGACATAGTGGAGCAGAATGCCCGTGTGAGGGTGTCCGGGGCCACATTCTCCTTGCCAGGCCGATAGAGAATGGTATAACCAAAAGAGGCCAGTTCCATCCTCCAAAGTTGTATTTTATTATTCTTAATTTTGGTTCGTTTTCGATTATCGAGCATGAAGGCGACTGATCGTTGGTCCGTGATCAATGTAAAGTGCTGGCGAGCTAGAAAATGGTTCCACTTCCGTACTGCCTCTATGATGGCTGTGGCTTCTTTCTCAACCGGAGGATAATGTAGCTCGGCACCTTGTAAGGTCCTGGACATAAATGCTACAGGACGACCTTCCTGATTCAGAGTAGCCGAGATCGCCACCTCCGAGGCATCACATTCAACCACGAAAGGGAGATTCTCATCAATGGAGTGAAGAGCCGCTTTCTCCAACTGTTTTTTGAGAAGGTTAAAGGCTGCAACAGCCGCTGTTCCCAGTGGAAATGATCTAGCATGCAGCAAGGGTTGGATTTTGTCCGAAAAATGAGGAATCCATTTAGCGTAGTATGCAAACAGACCGAGAGCCCGACGTAAAGAAGCCGGATTCTTAGGTGACGGGAGCTCTTGGAGCGGGCGAAGTCTTTCTGGGTCTGGCTTAATGATACCATTGCCTACGCAGTAGCCAAGGATGTTGATGGTCGGTTGCGACTCAACAGATTTGGATTCATTCAGGGTCAAATTACGGCGATGGAGGGCATCCCGAAATTTTTGGAGGTTGGAGTCGTGTTCCTGTTGATCGTGACCTGCAATGGTAATGTTATCAAGATAGGGAAAAGTGTCCCTTAGGTTTTCCTGCTTAACCAGGCCATCCATTGCCCGTTGAAAGACAGCCACTCCATTAGTAACCCCGAATGGGAGGCGACAAAATTGGTACAGCCGTCCATTAGCCTCAAAGGCTGTGTACTGCTTATCTGAGACCTTCAAGGGTAACTGATGATAGGCACTTTTTAAATCGTAAGTTGAGAACACTTTGTATTCGGCCAGTTTATTAACCATATCATCAATGCGTGGCAATGGGTAGGCGTCCAAGTCGGTATATTGATTGATGGTTTGCGAATAATCGATGCATAGTCGCTGTTTGTGAGGTTTTAGAGGGTTCTTGACAATGACGACTTGAGCCCGCCAGGGCGACGAACATGGTTCAATGATATCCTCTGCTAGAAGTCGAGAGATTTCAGCCGCAATAAAAGATTGGTCTTCCTGATTAAAGCGCCGCGATTTCGTTATTATCGGTTGGCATTGAGGCGGAATACTGGCAAATAATGAGGGTTCATCAAGTGAAGCTGCTGATAATGCACAAAATGGTAATTTAGATGGTATATTAGAAATAGTAAGTCCGGGTTTGGATCCACCAAACTCAATGGTGAGTTTCTTATGCTGTTTTTGGAAGTCCAGCCCTAAGAGGAGATCACTACATAAGTCTTTGAGCACCGAAAGTCGGGTGGAGGGATACATACGACCATGAAGTGTCATATCAACAACACAAAAGCCGGAGATTCTGGTATTAAGTGATGACTGGGCCATCGCAATTGCCTGGTCCGATGGGAAGACATGTAGTTTCAATTTCGCAACAATCTGTTCCTTAATGAAACTATCAGTACTTCCTGAGTCAATTAAGGCATCTAAGGTATGCCCTTTAATTGAAATTTTTGTGGCTGCCTGAGACAGGTTCTGTGGGCAAGCAGCTGTAATTGGTGTCGTTGCACAGAGAGTGGCTAAAACTCTCGGTGTGCTTCTTCGGGAGAGAGCTCGAGAGGAAGCTTGATAGGTCCTAGCTGGAGCATCTTGATAGGCCCTAATTGGGGCAGTTCGGTAGGCCTTAGCTGGATTGGCCCTCGTAGAGGCCCTTGATAGGCAAACTTTAGCAAAGTGTCCTTTTTTCCCGCAATAACTGCAGATTGCATTGCGAGCAGGGCAGGTTTTCCTAGGGTGAAAAGCATCTCCACAAAAGAAGCATTCCTTCCTAGATTGCCAAGAGGCTGCTAAAGTGGGGTCGTCCTCCTCTTCTTCATCAGAATTATCAGAATTAGATTCCCCCATGATAGGGTTCACCTGAGACCGCTTGAATTGTCTGGTTGCAGCTACAGCAGCAGATCGAGATCTGGGCAGCTGATAGAGGTCTGCATTTCTCTTTGCCAAATCCAGTGAACAAGCTAGGTCAAAAGCTTTTTGTAGCTCAAGTGTTTTACTTTCTAGTAGACGCTGGCGTATAAATGGAGAGGCAATCCCGCAGATGAAAGCATCACAAATCATTTCTTGGCGGTACAGCTCAGCTGAGGCTGCCTGAAAGTTACAATCTACGCTGAGCCTGCGAAGTTCTTGCAGGAATTCGTCAATTGATTCCCCTGGCCCTTGTCGGGCTGTGGCCAGTAGATGTCTAGCATAGACCTCATTTGGGGTCTTCGCATACAGTTTCTTAAGTGCCCGAATCACCTCTTCGTAACTATCCCAGTCATCAACATATTCGAACACTTTTGGGGTCACATAATTGACAAGTATCTTCAATTTAGCAGGAGCATCCACTTTACATTCATCCAGAAAATTCTCAAAAGTACGATACCAATGCTTCCATACCCTGCCAGCTGCTGGTGTATTCGGGTCCAAGTCCAGACGAATAGGTCTAAGGATTTTCTCCATGATGGGTGGTTCCCTGGATCCTTAACTTCCGAGTTTGTCTGAAGGTCTAGTATTTGTCAGTGTAAATACTAAGTTACTTAAATTGATGTAAGAAAAAGGAGACTTACCATCAAGTAACTTTAAAGTAAGCTTTAAGTAACTTATAAACACACTATATACACAAGAGAGGTCTTTACCATGCCTCTGGTAGAAGCTTCTTACAATACTGAACAGACCAGTATTTATACCAGTCCAACAGGAAGTGACATATGACAGGAAGTGAGGTATGTACACAGTTCATAGTTCATAGTTCATAGTTCACAGGAAGTGATGACATAACTTCCCGGATGTTATCATTTTTATCACAGACACTATGTTTTCAAAATCCTTTTCTACTGGCTTCTCTGGGGTTACTAGGTTTTGTAGTAAGTCATATGTTTTTGCACCCATTGAATTCAACAATACCAGCGCTTTCTTGTCATCTGGCACTTCATTCGCCTTGCAGTATACTTCTATGCGTTCGACATATGTCGTCCAATCTTCGACTTCATTGTCGAACGCTGTGATACTGCCACTCTTCGGCATTTTTGGGTGTGGTTAGACTGGCTTAAAATGGCATCTCCCGCGCTGCTGCCAACGCTGCTCTCGGCGGTCCTCGTGGCAAATGGCGACACCCTGTGGGTTTCGTGCGCTGCTCCTGCCCGTGCTTCTGGACTCGACCTCCTTCCACTGTTCTCCAGGAGCGAATCCCTGGGAGGTGATACAGAGTTGCAGTTAGGTTCAAATCTGCGTCGTTGCCAATGTTATATCCGTGTATCTTAATGTTGTGTCCTTCAATAATCAGACAACAGACTGCAGGGAACGATCAACAGGTGTTTACTGAATGAGGGTTCAAACTGCAACTGACTGTACAGATCACTACTCAGGGTTTATATATAGGTGTGGTCACTGCCGGTACTACAGGATACAGGAGCTGTAAAAAGTAGTTCTCCCCCTTAAAGGTACATACATTACAGGGATCACCCACAATGCTACACTGACTGCCAATCTCTGTAAGGATTGAAAAGACCCAGAACAGCAATTCCCGAGAAAACGCCAAGTTTTGTGAGTTGAAATTTCAAAGTGCAACCAGACACTCCCACCGACTACCTCAGTGCCAGTGATTCAAACACTTCCCTAATCCACTTCCTAAACCAAGTTAAAGGGGGGCAAGCAGCACATGACCTGCAACTGGTAGAAATACAGGATAAGGGTCACAGATAAGGATAGCGTCACTGGAGACCAAATAGCATCAAATTTAAATGTGAATGTCTACTTGAGATGTAACAGTTTTATTCCCACCCAAATTGCAATCAGAAAAATGGAGGCACTGCGATGGGGGTAGAGACTGATCAGAATGGAGTGCCTCGTATTTTCCCAATGTGTTGAGACCTTGAAATGGGCATTGCTGGAGGGCAGCTGCTAGGAAAATTGGCCCCATAAAATACGATCCAAAATGGCATAGAATTGTTTTAAGTTTTCTTTGTTTAAAAATAATTGTACTTTACTTCATAACTTGGGACCAATATTTAAATTAGATAATAAAACTTAGTGACATGAGTTGCAGAAGAAATAATTCAACTTTAGTGTAGTGTCCGTGTGTAGATAAAGACACTGAAGACAGGAGTTGGTTCATAGGTATTTACTAAGCAAGTCTGGGGGGGGGTTTCTAAAGGATATACACAATACACAGGCTTATATAGCCCAAGTGGCAATTACCGGCATTACTCACACCTGGGGCTCTTAAAGGCACATACACCACAATTGCTCTTAAAGGCACATACACCACAATTCCTCCCCTTCTAGCTAACTAGTACATCATATTTTAAGTAATTATTAATTACATGTTATATGCAAAATAATATACATTGCTCTATTAATTAATTATAAGTTAGTCTCTCAGGAGGCTTCCTGACTCGGTCCGGATAACGCCTCGGGGGTGTAGTAGTTTCTGGTGGTGTAGTAGGTTCTTCGGGCAAGGCTGATTCGGCTTGAAGGCCAGTGTCGGGTTCATTGGGCTCCAGTATCACCGGATCGGAGGTAGATATGGGTATCTCTACTTCATCGTTAGATGTATAGAGTGGTGGTGCAGGTTGTCCCTTTTCGGATGACTTGATGATTTGGTCAGCATGGCGCCTTATTATGCTGTCTCCGATGTCCACGGTATACATCAGTGGTCCTAATCATGTGCAGGTAGTTCCAGGCTGCCATTTCTCGGTACGGTAGTCCCGGGCCAAAACCGGTTGGCCTATCTGGAAGGCCCTAGTTGGCCATTCATTCATGCCCTGAAACTGCCGGTTCTCCACGTCCCTTCGGATGTTGGGCTTGACCAAATCCAGCCGGCATCTTAGGTTTCTATTGTAGAACATCATGGCGGGAGTTTGGTTAGTAACCATATGCGTTGCATTCCTATATGCAAATAAGAAGTTATCCACCTTGTGCTGAAGTTTTATGTCTTCATTACCCATGGCCTTGATGGCCTTCTTGAAGGTCTGGACAAACCTTTCAGCCAATCCATTGGTGGCGGGATGGTATGGGGCGGACGTGTAGTGCTTTACCCCATTGTTCTTTAAGAACTTTCTGAATTCTTCGGACACAAATTGCGGTCCATTATCAGAACATATCTGCTCTGGCAGCCCATTCCTGGCAAATATGGTCCTTAATACTGTGATGGTTTTTTCCGTGGTGGTGGAGGACATCTTTATTACCTCCGGCCACTTGGAGTGTGCATCAACTGCGATTAAGAACATTGAGTCCATAAATGGACCAGCAAAGTCGATGTGCACCCTTTGCCAGGGAGATGAGGGCCACTCCCATGGATGTAGAGGGGCCTATGGCGGAGCATTTTGGACCTTCTGGCATCCTAGGCAGCTCTTGGTCATGTCTTCGATGTCTCCATCGATACCTGGCCACCATACAAACGCCCTAGCTAGGTTCTTCATTTTCACTCCACCCAGATGCCCCTCGTGAAGCTCCTTTAGCACTTTATCCTGGAGTTTGGGTGGAATCACCACTCTGGATCCACACATCAAGGTTCCTCGGCACACTGACAGCTGTTCTCTTCTTTGCGAGAATGCTGGCAACAGTGGTTCGCCATGTGCTGGCCATCCCTTCACTGTTAAATCGTAGACCCGTAAGAGAGTAGGGTCATTTCTTGTCTCCCTTTCAATGGCAGAATTTGTCACCGGTAGACATTCCACTATGGTAGAGTGGAATATCTCTACTGGGTCTACTGTAGGTGCCTCTTCTATCGTTGGCAACGGTAGGCGTGATAAACCGTCAGCATTCCCATGCTGTTTTGACCCTTTGTATTCAATGTTGTATTGGTGTGCCCCTAGAAAAAGGGACCACCTCTGTAGTCTTTGTGCCGTCATAATGGGGACACCTTTTTTAGGGTTGAATATGGAGATGAGGGGTTGATGGTCAGTCAGCAAGGTAAATTTTTGTCCGTGTAGGTAATGGTTGAATTTCTTCACTCCCCATACCAGGCTGAGTGCTTCCCTGTCTATCTGGGCATAGTTACGCTCAGCTGAGTTCAATGAGCGTGACGCAAAAGCTATCGGCCATTCCGAGCCATCAGGGAATCTATGGGACAATACCGCTCCTATGCCGTAAGGGGATGCATCGCACGCCAGTCTGATTGGTAGTGATGGGTTGTAATGAGCCAAAATTTTCTCGGATGTGATTAAGTCTTTACATTTATGGAAGGCACGTTTACAGTCTTCGTTCCATTTCCAAATCACTCCTGTCTGTAGAAGATCATTAAGAGGGTGTAGAATAGTTGATAAGTTTGGTAAAAATTTATGATAGTAATTTATTAATCCCAGGAATGACCTTAATTGTGAAACATTTTCAGGTGCTGGGGCTTTTATAACTGCTTCAATTTTTTCAGGTGACTTATGCAACCCTTCCTTATTAATTATGTGGCCACAATATGATATCTGATTTTGGAAAAATTCGCACTTGGGGCGATTTGCTTGTAGGCCCCGTTCTTTCAGCCTAGTGAGCACCTGCTCCAAATTGGCAAGGTGCTCGTTGTCGTTTTCTCCTGTTATAAGGATGTCGTCTAGGTAGCATTGAGTCCCCGGAATCCCTTGCAGGACTTGCTCCATAGCTCTTTGCCAGATAGCTGGAGCTGATGCTATTCCAAAAACCAGTCGATTGTACTGGTACAGGCCTTTGTGTGTGTTTATTGTGAGATACTTTTTAGAGTTCTCCTCAACCTTCATCTGTAGATATGCCTGTGCCAAGTCAATTTTTGTGAAACGTTTCCCTCCGGATAGTGAGGCGAAAATATCTTCTATCCTCGGAAGAGGATACTGTACCGTGTGAAGGACCGGGTTTACAGTCACCTTAAAGTCCCCACAGATGCAAATTTTTTTCTGTTCCTCAGAGTTATTTTTCAATGTTTTTTTCATGACTGGAACGATGGGTGTTGCCCATTCGCTCCAATCTATTTTGGATAATACACCTGCCTTTTCCAAATTCTTCAGCTCTGCCTCGACTGCTGGACGTATTGCCTATGGCACCGGTCTTGCCTTAAAAATTTTTGAAATTGCTGTATCTTCCACTTTTATTGAGGCGGTGATGCCTTTCAAGGTTCCTAGTTTCTCTTGAAACACTTCTTTGGCGTTGGCCAAGATGTCTTTTAATCGTTCAGGTATGATGTCATCATTGTTTTTTTCCTTACTGGTCACCGTCAGTGCCTGAATGGAGTGCCAGTCTAAACGTATCTTCCTTATCCATTCACGTCCCAACAACGGTGGACCACCATCTTGTAGAATGTATAAATACAACTTTTGTATTTCTTTGCCTTTGTATACCACAGGCACCCTTATTTTTCCTTTGGGGTAGACTTTCTGCCCCGTATATGTTTTTAAGATAATGGATGTGTCTTTTAGAGGTATATGCGAAAATAGCCTCTCGTAATCTCGTCGATTTATTACGGTTAGAGCTGATCCTGTATCTAGCTCCATTTTAACTGGGGACCCTGCTATTGTGAGGGTAACCCAAATGGTTTGGTAATCCTCTTTGGCAAGTACATTATGTAATTTGAGACAGCTTAGTCTCTTGTTTCTGGAGTCGCTATCGCTATTCTGGTCTTCGGAGCTATTGTCCGTCATCATTTGTACCTTCCTGTACTTTTCTTTATTGATTTTTTGTTTTCTGTCAGTGGATTTATTTTGTCCAGATTGGCATACCCGTGCAATGTGTCCAATCTTACCACATTGCCTGCATGCTTTGCCCTTGAACCAGCAGTCCCTCTGGTTATGGGTGGATCTGCCGCAGCGATAACATCTTCCGAACTCCTGTGTCATTTTATGGGTGCCGAAGTCCTGTGTCTCTTGTTGTATCTCTGCAGCTCCTTTTGCTGCTGCTTCGTATGATACAGCCATAATGAAAGTTTTGTCCAATGTTAAATCTTTTTCAGAAAGCAGTTTTTTTTGTGTTCCTTCACTTAAGAGACCACAAACAAATTTGTCTTGAAGATAATCCGTTAGTCCTGCTCTGAATTGGCAGTACTTTGATAGCTTTCTTAATTCGGTTAGGTAATCAGCGTTACTTTCATTCTTGTGTTGATTTCTCTTGAAGAACTTGAATCGTTCCGCTATCAGCAGCGGTGTTGGGTTTAAATGCTCCTGCAGGGTATCAACAATTTCTTTAAAAGTCTTGTCCTTTGGTTTGGCTGGAGTGATTAAATTTCGTAACAGCCCGTATGTCTTCGCGCCCATTAAGTTCAGAAGTACTGAAGCTTTTTTTTCATCTGTTATTCCATTTGCAGTGCAATAAACCACTACTCTTTCCACGTATGTGGTCCAATCTTCTATTTCGCCATCAAAAGCCTCAATATTACCAGATTTAGGCATTTCAGAAAAGATATGGCGCTTCGCGCACTTTTTTTTTCTCTCTGTAGCAGCGATATGGCGCTTCCCGCGCTTTCCCGCTGCTGCTACCGATAACAACGCTGTTTTACTGTGGTTTCCGTTTATTCACTGTTGGAGACTCGTTCCCGACGGAGGTCTAAACGCTGACCTGCTTGCCGCGCCGGCCGTCTCTCGAGTGCACCCTCCCAGTCCGTTATTGCTTGCCTCCGATTTCGCTGCTTGTCTCAGCTGTAGAGCCCGCCGCTGGAGCTCCAGCCTGACGCCCAGGAAGGATTAGCGCAGTACCTGTCACCAGCTTGGCCAGCTGGTGAAACCACAGTTTCTCTTACTTCCTTGAGTCTTCTGGACGCTGGAGGAATTGATGTCCTTGAGGTGCTGCCGAATTGCAGGTAAGTCCGTTTCCACTTCGTCGCCACTGTAGTGTCCGTGTGTAGATAAAGACACTGAAGACAGGAGTTGGTTCATAGGTATTTACTAAGCAAGTCTGGGGGGGGTTTCTAAAGGATATACACAATACACAGGCTTATATAGCCCAAGTGGCAATTACCGGCATTACGCACACCTGGGGCTCTTAAAGGCACATACACCACAATTGCTCTTAAAGGCACATACACCACATTTAGCATTTACCTCAGCTTTTTATTCTTGTCATTAAACAGCCACATGTATACTTCCCTCCTACACAGCAACATCCAAGCTTAATTATATGTGGGGGGTAGGAGGCAGTCAACAGCTATATTAAGAATATATGGATGATGCAGTTACATGACTCACTGGATGCTGTCATATTCATTAATATTTGGTTTATATTATTGGAAGTAAAGTTCCATCTAAGGACTTTCTGATGCAACAATGATGCACTTCAATTTAATTTAATTTGAATGAAGTAAAATTTATTTTAGTTTGGAATTGAACTGTTTGACATTTGTAAGTTGCGTGGAAGATTTAAGGCACTTCAAATGAAGGCATATTTTTGGAGGGCATGAGAAGATGTGGACAAGACTGTTACAACAGCAAGCATATTTCCAAATGAAGTGATCTCCTGAATTTAAGCTTGAAGAAAGGCTTTTGAGGACAGCAACAGTTTCTCTTTTGCAGCCTCTTCAGGCTGCTCCTATACCTCGAAGAGGGCCTATGTAGTGCCTGGAGTGCCACCCAGGCCCTTTGTGATGTTGCCTCTTCACAGGGTAAAATTGTGCAGCATGCAGCAGACTATCATGATTCTTGAAACCTTGGCCAGACTGTGTTGCAGGACACCGTCGGATTCATTTAGACACCTGAAAGATTGCTTCAACTTTGCCAATGGTGTGCTGAATGATTATACTGGTGGATTTATTCACCTCATTATAGCGCTGTTTAGATAGTGTCCTCAAATACCGCGGATGTATTATGAGCCAAGGCTGCACAGGATAGCCTGGATTACACAGAAGACACCATCAGACTAGTCTTTGTGGATCAAATATTGCTGGGACAGTACGCAGCTTTAAAATGAAAGCATCAAGATGGACAACTGGGAAGCAAGCATGACTTCTATAATCCGATACTGATAGCTGCAAATGACCTGAACAATGAGATAGTGGAATCATTTTCTATTCAAGTAGGTAGTGGCATTGTGCAATGGTATACAGAGAGTCATATGGGTGAAATTTAATCTCCTGGACCTTTGGAAAACCTGTTGCTCTGTAAAACTGCAGATTCCTCTGATGCTGCTGTTGGTTCTCCATGGGAAATGAGATGACGTTGCTTGCTGAAGCAATCAGGGCATTGGTCACTTACTTTAAACATCTACATAATCTGCATACAGCTGTTTGACTTATGTGCCTGATGTTCCCAGCAGTAGCCTGCAGTGAATTCAAAGCATAAATGGCACAGTTTTAAAGAGTGTGCAGGGACAGAGCGACCTGGGAGTTAATGTGCATAGCTCCCTGAAGGTGGCAGGACATATTGAGAGAGTGGTTAGCAAAACATATTGGATCTTGGGTTTCTTAAATAGAGGTATTGGGCTCGATTTTGCCAGGCCCGAGGAGGCAGGATTGGAGGCGTGTGAGGTGTTAAAATTGCAAAAAATGGCAGGCGGCTCCAATCCCGCCTCTAGCCCGCCTACGAGCAATTTTCCCAGAATCGGGGTTTCAGACCCCGTTTCCATCCCTCCTCCAAGAGGCAGGATAGGCCCTTAAGACACTTAACAATGAGTTAATTGCTTCTATAATCCCACTTTGAGAGACCTTTCGGATTTTAACACATTTCCCCCATCCTGCACGTCTCCTCTGGAACACGGCAGTTAATCCTTTGGTCTCACAAGTGGATTGCTTACTAACAGCTGCAGCTCCACCATGTAAGGTGCAGGGTTCTCAAAATTCCCGCACTCCCCAAGTTATGGATCAAGAGACCCTGTTTTGGACAAGTTATTGAAAACAGGGTACCCAAAATGGCTTCTGTAAACCTCGTGACCAATGCTGACAGGATTTTTAAAAAGCAAGGCTCTGCCAACAAGCAGGCCTGGAGACAAAACATTAAAATGAAGGAATCTGTGAACAGAGACTCTGTGGAGCCAGCCAGACAAAGTAAACAAGGAATACGCATTTATTCGACTCGAATCGAATCAAAATAGAATGGGCCTATAATCGTGGCCATTAGTTTCCTGCATGTTTAATCGATAACAGCTCACAGTAGCGATCAAGTCAGGATGGGGACAATTAGGTCTTATCCATGACAAAACAACCAGGACATCGGTGCCATTAGACCTGGAGACAACCACTCCAAAAGTAGTTAAAATAAATGGTTGTAATCATTTAAAACAGCCCACCAAAAGTTAAACAATGGACTGATCTGATTTGGCGCTCAGATAAGGAGTTGAAGAAACAAGTATAATTGGAGGCCCATCGGTAGCAATCGCTCTCTTGCTCTTGCTCGTGACTTTGACTCTTGTCTGTGGCCTTGGGCTGCTGCCACTCTTACTCGTGCCCTGGCCTCGTGGTGGGCTCTCTTCTCACTCCCCGCACCGCTCAACAACCGAGGACGCCCATTACACCGGGGCCAAACACGGGAGGAGAACGAGACCCAAGTTCAATACCACACCGGACACACAGGCCACAAAGGGGCAAGACAAGACGAGACGAAGAAGAAGGTAACCGATAAAAGCAGAGAAGGGCAGCAAAAGACGCATTGGTAAAACCAAACGCCTAGTTATAAGCTGGCGTTTGGTGAAGAAAAGTGGTAGCGCATGTATGGACAGTGAGAATAAGTTGGCGTTTGAACACTGCGAATAAGCTGGCGTTAGACGCGGGTGTCTACGCCAGCGATGAATATACTGGCGTTCAAAGGATGGGTAGTAAAATCAATTAAGCAGTGAAAACCGCCAACCGACCCACAACCGCAATATTACCGCCGACGACCGCCCGAGGGAGAAGAAGAAGAAAACCCATCGCAACAAGACGACGACGGTAGCTGAGGAAATGAGGGTGCTTTGCAGCAACAACTTCAGCGCCGCGCCCCTAGACCACGTGGCGATGGGGTACCCCAAAGGACAGCAGGACCAAACCTCAAAGCTCACAACCGTTAAAGCAACAGGTTTTGGATTGGTGAGCATGAATTCCTGGCCCCTCATAGCTTAATCTAGTTAGGTATAGGGGGTGGGATAAGGATAAGGGGATTGTTAATGTAGTTGTTTGTTCCTCGATGTGCCGTGTGTTCCCCATTCCCATATAAGTATAATAACTGTTTATGCCTGTATTTTCATACCAGTAATTTTCCATAAGATTGCTGTATTCTGTTTTTAATAAAATCTTGGTTTTCTTATACCAAACCACTTGTCTACTCGATTTTCTGCATCGCCGCCTGTACCTAAGTCCGGTGTCTAGAACCCAGGGGTGTGGGAGCGATTCAAACCACTCAAGGGACAGTCAGAGGCGAAGGTGACTGGGCACCGCACATGCCACCCCTACAACCATTAAAAAGGGGTTTTCACCAATCATCATTTGCAGGTGGCAGAACTTTGTTGTCTCAGGTCTGGGGGAACTTTTAGCAGGCATACTCATTGTTGTGGTAGTTTGGAGCCTGACACCCATCACCAGTGTGACCTCCTGGGAAACCTCTCTCCCCACCTTGACTGAGCGCTTCCTCAACTGAGGCATATACCAGAAGCATGGGAACCATTTATTTACTTTCCTCCTGGACATCAGATTCAGACAGAGACCAGCCGCGGCAGCAGCAAAACTGTGATAAATCCATGTAGTGAGACAAGGACTCGAAGAGGCGACGTATTAGGATTAATGAGAGTACTTTATTAAACGACTGTGAAACAACCAGACAGGCTTGCATCCAAGCATTGCACCTTTGCTGACCTTGGCAGGAAGCAAACCTCTGACCTTAACAGGAAGCAAACCTCTGACCTCAGCAGCAGCATTGGCTACAGCACCACCTGGTGGATAACCTTAATCATAACATCCCAGATTACTATGTCCCTCCCCCCTTAAGATTTCAGTATGAATTTCTTAACAAACAACCATTCCTGAGGGTCACATAAGGAGTCTCCATTCATCATGTTCCATACTTGATGAATCTAACAGTTCAGTAACAATCTCTCTGCTGGCTTGCGAGGCCTTTGTGAACGTCTAACAGTAAAGTCCCTGATTGTTTGTGGTGAAGCCACCAGATACTCCTGAGCAGTGCTCAGAGTATCTGACTCTGCAATGATGGTTTCCTCTTGATGAATAGGTTCCTGTGGAATTGTCTCTGTCCCTGGTGGTGGCACCACAGATGCACTTGGATAACTGGGGGCAACCCTGTCTTCAGTCATTGCATCTGGAACCTTCATTTCAATTTCCCCTTGTCTGGGAAGTATCTGATCTACATGTCTGCGTACTACCCTACCATCTCCCAACATGACCTTGTATGACACTGGACCTGTCATTGAGTCGATGAAGCCAGGAATACACTTTGGTCCATAACTGAAATTCCTGGTAAGGACCGCATCTCCTTCTCCAAAACTTCGGTTCTTTGTTCTTTTGTCATGGTTCTCATTTTATTTGTTTTGTCTGTTTTCCATTTTCCTTTTTAGATCTGGGTGGACAAGGTCAAGAGTGGAGCATAGTCTACGACCTAATAACATCTCAGCAGGAGAGAGTCCTGTGGTGGATTGAGGTGTTATTCTGTAGCTGAACAGAACCTGTGACACTTTGGCTGCTAAGCTCCCTTCTGCACTTTTTTTCATCATCTCCTTAAATGTTTGTATGGCTCTCTCCGCAAGTCCATTTGAGGACGGATGATATGGAGCCGAGGTCACCTGCACCATGCCATTTTTTCTCAAGAACTCTTTTGTCTCTGTACTCACAAAACAAGTGGCATTGTCACTTACCACGATCTCCGGTAGCCCTTGATTACTGAAGCTCCGACGCAGGCAGTCTATAGTAGTAGTGGCGGAAGCAGAATTTACAGGATAAACATCCATCCATTTGGAATGTGCATCAATGATTATGAGGAACATCTTCCCCATGAATGGACCCGCATAATCTAAGTGCAATCTTCTCCATGGTTTATTCGGCCACTCCCAGGGGTGAAGAGGGGCCACTGCTGGTGCCTTCCTGTGTACCTGACAAGTGCTGCATGTCTTGACTAGATTTTCTATCTCCTCATCTAGCTTTGGCCACCACAAGTAACTCCTAGCCAAGGCTTTCATACGCGAGACCCCAGGATGACACTGATGTAGTTGCTCTAGGATAGACTGTTGTGCTGGCTGTGGAATAATCACTCGTGCTCCCCACAACACGCAACCATCCTGCACAGCTCTGTTTTCCTGACACTGTAGGGTGTGAAGTCAACCCCTTCCGGATGTTGTGGCCATCCCCTCACCACATATACTCGAACTCTAGACAGTACTGGATCTTTACCTGTCCATGTTCTTACTTGCTCTGCAGTCACAAGTGCCGTGTCAGTGCCCTCCAACATCAAAACTCTGTCCTCTGGAGCTGTACGGATAGGTGTGCCTGGCAGTGGAAGACGGCTCAAGGCATCTGCATTCCCATGGTACTTACCCGCCTTGTAGGCGATGACATACTCATATGCCCTCAACGTCACTGCCCACCTCTGGGTCCGGGGTGACACCATCTGTGGAACGGCTTTCATTTCATTGAAAAGAGAAAGAAGAGGTTTATGATCGGTGCATATGGTGAACTTCCTGCCATATATGTACTTGTGGAACCTCTGTAACCCAAACATTACTGCTAACCCCTCTTTGTCTAACTGGGAATAGTTTTTTTCCGCTGGTGTTAGAGTTCGGGACATAAACCCTATTGTGTCACGGGTTGGGGAGCCACGGGGCCATGTAGATATGGGGCCGTGCTCTCCGGGCGAGGTAGGTTCTGGACCCAAGTGCAGAAACCAGGCTAGAGGCAGGTATACAATCTTTAAGGTACTTTACTAGATTCACACATAACTAGATTCATACAAGGAACACAACAATATACATAGAACTCGAGACAAGTTACAAAACGGCTAGTCAAGAATAGGAACTCAGGACAGCTTCCATGAGGCAACCTACTTGTCCATACTGAGCTGGGATAAGCTTACCACAAGCGCAACCAGCTTGCCGAGACGAGACTCGAGACAAGCTATCACGAGGGGCTGCCACAGGGGTAACAGGCTTATCAATACAGAGCTCAAGACAAGCACCAACATGGCAACACGCTAGTCCAGCCCAGCACCTTATCAAGACTAAGAACAACAAGAACACAGACTTAGATACATCTTAAATACAGAGCTCGAGAACCATGGCAGCCAGCTAGTCAAAGCCAGCAGCCACAGAGCGAAGGCTAGTCCCCGGTTCCCCGGTTAGGACTGAGCACAGAGGAAAGCAACCACAGAACTTATATACCAAGAAAACCAGGTGAAACCCATGAACAGTTAACAGGCCGTTAAGAATTAACACAGGAGGCTAGGAACAATTAACAAAGGGCTAGAAACAAACAAGTGAAGGTGCCATCTAGAGGTTACAGAAGGAACTGACTGGCACCCTCACAACCTCATTGCAGACCTTGCTCTCTGTAGAGCAGGTTGTGCTGCTGCTGAGCTGCTGAGTGGAGAGTGTGTGGTCGCCTTGGCCTGGGAGTGGAGGGGAAGGTGAGACCCCAGGCCACCACTACCAGCAACCATCCATCCATTTACAACCAACTTCATCTACCAAGGTGCCTGGGGAGGGAGGAGTAGAGGACAGAGGAGGCCAGCATTACAACTGGAGAGGCCTTCCATCACTGCCTCCCAATTTGGCCTCCAGTCCAGGAGAGGGAGAGAGGGGAGAGGAACACCACCCAGCTCCAACTTGGAAGGAGGGGAGGAGCTGCATCTTTCAACATCTGCAGGTGGGTGTCTTTTGTGCATTCCCCTAAAGACTTTGTATTATAGGCGGGGGGAGGAAAGAAGACGGGCTGGAAAGTCTGGCCTGGGTTGGCTGGAGCTGCCCAGGTGAAGCTTTTTCCCTTACATTGAGAAGACCTGGTGTGGGGCTGAGCCTGGGCTTTCTCCAGCCTACCCAGGCGAAGACATCTTCTCTCCCTGCCCGAAGGCCATCTGCCTAAGACTTTGTTTTTCCATCGGGGAGTGCACCTTGCCGACACCCACCCACCGAATACCACCTTGAGTGGGGTCCCTGCCTTTGCGGCCCCCCTCCTTCCCACCCCCCTCTCTCTCTCTCTTTGTCCTCTCTTTGCCTCTCTGAAAAGGCACCTCCTTTTAAATCTACTAATTGCCATTTGAGCAGAGGGAAGGAAGGCCCCTCTCCCATTTAACTCCATCAAGGGGAGAGGCGGGCCAGTTACTTTAAACTCCCTCTGCTCAAGGGAAGACTTTTTACATTACCAAGGCCATTAACACCGTAGGGCCTGTGACTTGGGGTGTGTGTAGCTCTTTAAAGAACCACCCCACTATGGCTTCCACATCTGCAGTGGTGACGGGGCCGGCAAGAACCTATGCGGCGGTGGCGACCAAAGCCACGGCTACTCCCGCTTCTGCTGCTGCCCCGTCGCCGATCCGACTCATAACAAAGAAGCTTGGGGTGAAGAGCTACACCCACCCCAACATGACCATCGAGGCGTGCGTGAAGGCCATGGCTGGGGTTGTCGGCCCTCCAGCCATATTCGCCACCTCGAAAATGTATGGGAAGGCTGTGTTCTTCCTGGAGTCGGAGCGGGCGGTGGCCCTGGCCATCACCAAGGGGCTCACCATGGGCGGGACCTTCCTGCCGGTGGACCCTCTAGAGGCCACCGCGCAGAGGGTCGTATTATCGAACGTCCCGCCCTACATCTCGAGTGAGCTCCTCCTCCCCCACTTGCTCCAACTTGGGGAGGTGAGGTCGGGGATCACGCCGATCCCGCTCGGATTCCGGGAAGCCAGCCTTCGCCATGTCTTCTCCTTCCGGCGCCAGGCCTTCATTCAGCTGGCGCGGGAGGGGGAGACTGACGGGGCTTTTTCGGTCCTCCATGAGGGGACCCTTCACCGCGTCTTCTGGACGACAGATGGCGTGCGGTGCCACGCCTGCAAGGAGGTGGGGCATATACGAAAAAACTGCCCTGCCTCCAAGGCCGCCAGGTCGTCTGGCGTGGCCGAGGCTGGCGCCGCCGCCGCTCCTCCCCCCGGGTCTGGCCGCACCTCCCCCAAACAAATACTACCGGGGTGCGGTCGTCGTCGGAGGTCGATGCCATCCAGGCCTCCGGCGAGGGGGAGGAAGTGCATCCGGTCGGGAAGAGGGCGCGGAAAAATAAACACCGTGGGGTGGGTCCCCCCATGGTGGGCGTGCCCCTGGATTTGGAGCCCCTGACACCCGAGCGCGTTACCGCGTTAATCAGGGAGGGCGAGAGTGGGAGGGACCTCGTGCCCGAGCCTGTGGCCGCGACCGCCGAGGCGGGCGCGCAAGAACCTGCGGCCAGGCTCGGGCCCGAGGGACCTGACGAACCTGCTCCACCGGAGGGAGCAGGGGAGGCCCCTGCAGAAATGGAGGTCTCCCCCTATCCCTCCACTTTAAAAAGAAGGCGCGACCCCCAGGAGGAGGAGGAGGACCAGGAGGAGGAAGGTCCGTCCGGTCAGGGGGAGCCGTCACCCGCCGCGGGTACTGCGCCCCACCCCACCGCTGTCACCATCATGAGCAATCGGCAGGGGTCGCCTGTCCCTGGGGAGGCTGAGGCAGAGGTGTCTGCCCAGCTCGTTCCACCCGGGGATGGGGACGAGACCCTGCCTGTGGGGGGGGTCGCGGAACAACCCGCGGCCGAGATCGAACCCCTTTCGGTGGCGTTACCCCTCGACGAGTCGGGCGGCTTGGAGTCTGGGTCGGGCGAGCTCGCGGAAGATGAGCTCGCCCAAAGCAGCCCGGACATTTCCCAGGTGCTGCTCGACCTCGTCGAGGATTTCGCAAGAAATACCCCTTCTGCTGGGTCGGAGGCCGGTGGCGCGGTAGCGGAAGGCCCTCTGTCTGCGTCTCTGGCGCCGGGCGACTTGGAGGAGATCGGATTTACATATTCTCCGGTCTCTCCGGTCTCTCCGGTCGTTCCGGCGCCTGGGGCGGAGGGGGGCTCCGAACCGCCGCCGTCTTCTGGCCCGGCGCCCCTGCAGGAGCCCAGGGAGGAATCCTCCGCCACCGATCCTGGGGGTGGGATACGGGAGGAGGCGGGGCCGGCCGTTGCGGCTGAGCCGTTCACTGCGCTCTGCGTGACGGACGGGTCGGCCGCCGGTGGCAACCCCCCGGAGGAGGACGGGGACTCGGTGGTGGGGGCGGAGGACAACTGGGATTCCATCGCCGATGAGGCGATGGATGACCTCCCGTCCCTCGCCAGGACCCCCCTCATTCCCATCGAGGAACTCCGGGACTTTGCGGCCACGTGCCAGGGTCGTCACAGGATTCGGGTGGCCCTCGACAGATGGCCAGACCTGGCGCTGCTCGTCGGGTCGGCCCGCACTGCCGTCAAAGCCATGGACGCGGGCGCGGGAATGAGCCCGTTCGGGCTGCGTCAGCTCCAGTCCTTCCTCACTGGGCTGCTAAGGGAGTGGCGGTTGACTAGCGGCCGCTCTCCCTTCCCCCGTTAGATATAAGTAGAGGTTGATCTATGCTTCTGAGATGAAGATAACCATAGCCAGCCTCAACATCAACGGCAACAGGGAAGCTAGCCGCAGATTTAATAACTTTTCGGTCCTTCGGGACGGGAAGTATGCGGTGTGCTTCCTGCAAGAAACCCACACCGTTCCGGGAGATGAGGCCACGTGGCTCCTGGAGTGGCAAGGAGGGGTCAGCATGAGTCACCTCTCCAGTGCTTCCAGTGGGGTGGCTATCTTGCTGGCCCCGCATTTTCAGCCGGAGATCTTGGGGGTCAAGGAGCTCGTGCCGGGCCACTTGCTCCAGGTCACTGTTCGCCTGGGGGGCGTGCCGCTCCATCTAGTGAACGTGTACGCCCCTGGGGCCGGTGCGCAGCAAGTGCGCTTCTTTGAAGAAGTGTCCACTCTTCTGGGCTCCATCGACGCGGGCGAGTGCGTCATCCTCGGGGGGGATTTTAATTGTACCCTCGAGGCGAGGGACCGCACGAGCACCCTGCAATGCCCGGCAGCGATGGAGAAGTTGAGGGACCTGGTCGGGTCCCTCGACTTGGTGGACGTCTGGCGAAATCTCCATCCCGACTCCAGCGCCTTCACTTGCGTGAGGTCTGGGAGAGGAGCGTCCAGAATCGACCGCCTCTACATTTCCCGGGCATACGTCTCCTGCATTCCGGCGGCTTCCATGCGGCCGGTGCCGTGCACGGACCACCACTTGGTGTGGGCGGAGCTCGTTCCGCTGCGCGCGGGGGGGGGGTCCGCGTATTGGCACTTTAACAACCTGCTGCTGGAGGACGCACGGTTCCGGGATTCGTTTAGTCGGTTCTGGGCCGGCTGGAGAAGGAAGCGAGGGGGCTTCCCCTCCTTGAGGCTATGGTGGGATGTGGGCAAGGCTCACATCCGTCTCTTCTGTCAGGAGTACGCGAAGGGGTCGACCAAGAGGCGGGAGGCCCGGGTCGGGCAGTTGGAAAAGGAGGTGCTCGACCTGGAGTCCCGTCTCGGTCAAGTCTTCGAGGACCTGGCCCTGCGGATGGTGTACGAAGAGAAGAAGGGCGCGCTGAAGGACCTGCAGCTTGTCGGGTCCCGAGGCGCGTACGTGAGGTCGCGGATCCAGTTCCAGCGGGACCTGGACCGCGGCTCCCCCTTCTTCTACTCGCTGGAAAAAAGACGGGGGGTCCGTAAGCAGCTCTTGGAGCTGCTGGCCGACGACGGATCTCTGGTCTCGGATCCGGAGGGAATCCGTGCGGAGACCCGCGCTTATTACGGGGCTCTGTTCTCTCCGGATCCGTCCAGCGAGGATGCGCGCGGAGTTTTGTGGGAGGACCTGCCGAAGGTCGGCCTGGAGGACGCCGATAAATTGGACGCTCCTCTGAGTCTGGAGGAGCTGACCGGCGCCCTCCACCAGCTCTCTCGGGGAAAGTCCCCAGGGCTGGACGGGCTGACCGTGGAGTTCCACAGGGCGTTCTGGGACATCTTGGGGGGTGACTATGCGCGGGTCCTGGGGGAAAGTTTGGCGACCGGGGAGATACCCCTCTCTTGGCGCAGGGCGGTTATAGTCCTGCTGCCTAAGAGGGGTGATCTCCGCCTCCTTAAAAACTGGCGCCCGGTCTCCCTCCTCAGCACGGACTATAAAATCTTTGCCAGGGATATGTCTGCTCGCCTAGGCGCCGTGCTGGCCCACATGATCCACCCCGACCAGTCCTACACGGTCCCGGGCCGGACCATCCATGATAACATCCATCTGGTCCGGGACCTGGTCCACCATTCCCAGAGGGCTGGTCTGTCGGTCGCCTTCCTTTCCCTGGATCAGGAGAAGGCGTTCGACAGGGTGGATCACGAGTATCTCTTCGGGACTCTGCGCGCATTCGGGTTCGGGACGCATTTTGTCACCCGGATCCGACTTCTGTACGCTGCCACGGAGTGTCTGATTAAAGTTAACGGGTCCTTGACGGCGCCCCTTCGCTTCGGGAGGGGGGTGCGTCAGGGATGCCCCATGTCCGGCCGGTTATATGCCGTTTGCGTAGAGCCTTTCCTGCGCCTCTTGCGGAAGAGGTTGATGGGACTGGCTCTGCAAGGGCCGGGCGTGGAGGTGGTCCTCTCGGCTTATGCCGATGACGTGCTCCTCACGGTCACGGATCCCGCTGACTTGCGGAGGATGCGGGAATGCCAGCAGATTTACTCGGACGCATCCTCCACCAAGATCAACTGGGAGAAATGTTCTGGACTCCTGGTGGGTCAGTGGCAGGTGGACTCCCTGCCGGAGGAGTTCAGGCCCTTCGCCTGGAGCACCACGCACCTCCTCTACTTGGGAGTCTACCTCTGCCCTGCCGAGGATGCCCGGCCGGCGAACTGGCAAGAGTTGGAGGCCAAAGTCACCACTCGCTTAGGACGCTGGACAGGATTGCTCCGAGTGTTGTCCTACAGGGGTCGAGCGATGGTCATAAACCAACTGGTGGCCGCCATGTTGTGGTACCGGTTCGTCACTTTGATCCCTCCCCCTGCGTTTGTCGCCAAGATACAGAAGAAGCTCGTCGACTTCTTCTGGGACAAAAGGAAGCATTGGGTCTCTGCCGCGGTTCTGAGTCTCCCGCTTAGGGAGGGCGGTCAGGCGTTGGTGTGCCTCCGCACCCAGGCTGCGACTTTCCGTCTTCAGACGCTGCAGAGATACCTGTACGTCGAGAACCCTCCGAGATGGTGTGCGCTGGCGACGCATTTTTTCTGCCAGCTGCACGGCCTCAATTACGACATGCAGCTCCTGTTTTTGGAAGTGGGCGGCAGGCGTGCCAGCCTACGGGAGCTGCCTGTCTTCTACCAGGAACTGCTATGGGTTTGGAACTACGTCGCCTCCAGGTGGAGCTCTCCCCGTCAGGAATAGCGGCTGTCCTCCGGGAGCCGCTGTTCAGGAATCCGCACCTCCATGTCCGCGAGTTCGGGTGGCTGGCGGAACGCAGGGCTGTGCTTGGCAGGGTGACTAGAGTCGGGGACCTACTCGATGGCGGAGGAGCGGGCTGGATGGCGCCGGAGGAGTTGGCGTGGCGCATGTCTTGGGACAACGTCCGGCTCGCGGTCGATGCCATCGAGGCGGTGAAAGCGACGCTGCACCCCGGCGCCACGAGGTGTATCGAGGCAGCTCAAGCGCGTGGGGCGATCCCGTCCGAGCTTTCCCCCGTTCGGATGGAATTCCTTATCGGCGCCCTGCCCCGAAACCCCCCTCGGGGATCAGCGCCTCACAACTTGAACCGTCTCGAGGAGATGCCCTCCGTGCCTTTTCATTCCGCACGGAGGGGTTTCCTGTACGGGCTGCTCCTGCACACCTTCCAATTTGTCACCTTCGCCTGCCGTCCGGATACGCCGTTGTGTGCCGTTTTGCCTTCCGGCGGAGGTCCCCAATGGAGGGCTCTCTATGCGGGAGTCCTCCCTTGCTCTATTGGGGACTTGGCCTGGAGGGTGTTGCACGGAGCAGTCCCGTGCAATATATTGTTAAATAGATTCACGGACACCCAGACCGCCTGTTTGTTCTGCGGTCTGGGGGAGTCCGTTTTCCATGTTTATGTTCAATGTGTGAGGTTGCAGCCCCTCTTCCATTATTTGAAGGGGCTGCTCCTCGATCTTTGGTTGCACTTCAGTCCCACGCTCTTGATCTACGGTCACCCGGTGCGGAGGGGAGCGGGCAGGTTGGAGGACCTCCTCGTGGGTCTGCTCCTGGGCCTGGCGAAAAAAGCCATCAATTGGTCCAGGCAGCGGGCGGTCGAGGGGGTCATCCAGCCAGATTGCCTCCCTCTCTTCCGTGGCCATGTTCGCGCCCGGGTGGCCCTGGAGATGGAGCATGCGGTGTCCGCCGGCGCGCTCGAGCACTTCCATGACTGGTGGGCGCCGCAGGGACTGGAGTGCATAATTGGATTAAACGACCAAATTTTAATTTGATTTGTTAAGGTTTATTTAAAGATTTTTTACTGGTTTAGTTACAGTTTACTTGTTTAATTTATTTGGTCCGCCAAAAGAGAACAAACAAGTGAAGGTGCCATCTAGAGGTTACAGAAGGAACTGACTGGCACCCTCACAACCTCATTGCAGACCTTGCTCTCTGTAGAGCAGGTTGTGCTGCTGCTGAGCTGCTGAGTGGAGAGTGTGTGGTCGCCTTGGCCTGGGAGTGGAGGGGAAGGAGAGACCCCAGGCCACCACTACCAGCAACCATCTATCTACAACCAACTTCATCTACCAAGGTGCCTGGGGAGAGAGGAGGAGAGGACAGAGGAGGCCAGCATTACAACTGGAGAGGCCTTCCATCACTGCCTCCCAATTTGGCCTCCAGTCCAGGAGAGGGAGAGAGGGGAGAGGAGTACCACTCAGCTCCAACTTGGAAGGAGGGGAGGAGCTGCATCCTTCAACATCTGCAGGTGGGTGTCTTTTGTGCATTGCCCTAAAGACATTGTATTCTAGGCACGGGGAGGAAAGAAGACGGGCCGGAAAGCCTGGCCTGGGTCGGCTGGAGCTGCCCAGGTGAAGCTTTTTCCCTTACATTGAGAAGACCTGGTGTGGGGCTGAGCCTGGTCTTTCTCCAGCCTACCCAGGCGAAGACATCTTCTCCCCCTGCCCGAAGACCATCTGCATAAGACTTTGTTTTTCCATCGGGGAGTGCACCCTGCCGACACCCACTCACCAAATACCACCTTGAGTGGGGACCCTGCCTTTGCGACCCCCCTCCTTCCCACCCCCCCCTCTCTCTCTTTGTCCTCTCTTTGCCTCTCTGAAAAGGCACCTCCTTTTAAATCTATTAATTGCCACTTGAGCAGAGGGAAGGAAGGCCCCTCTCCCAATTAATTCCATCAAGGGGAGAGGCGGGCCAGTTACATTAAACTCCCTCTGCTCAAGGGAAGACTTTTTTACCTTACCAAGGCCATTAACACCGTAGGGCCTGTGACTTGGGGTGTGTGTAGCTCTTTAAAGAACCACCCCATTATGGCTTGCACGTCTTCGGCGGTGACGGGGCCGGCAATGACCTATGCGGCAGCGACGGCCAAAGCCACGGCTGCTCCCGCTTCTGCTGCTGCCCCGTCACCGTTCCAACTTATAACAAAGAAGCTTGTGGTGAAGAGCTACACCCACCCCAACATGACCATCGAGGCGTGCGTGAAGGCAATGGCTGGGGTTGTCGGCCCTCCAGCCATACTCGCCGCCTCGAAAATGTACGGGAAGGCTGTGTTCTTCCTGGAGTTGGAGCGGGCGGTGGCCCTGGCCATCGCCAAGGGGCTCACCGTGGGCGGGACCTTCCTGCCGGTGGACCCTCTGGAGGCCACCGCGCAGAGGGTCGTATTATCGAACGTCCCGCCCTACATCTCGAGTGAGCTCCTCCTCCTCCACTTGCTCCAACTTGGGGAGGTGAGGTCGGGGATCACGCCGATCCCGCTCGGATTCCGGGAAGCCAGCCTTCGCCATGTCTTCTCCTTCCGGCACCAGGCCTTCGTTCAGCTGGCGCGGGAGGGGGAGACCGACGGGGTTTTATCGGTCCTCCACGAGGGGACCCTTCACTGCGTCTTCTGGATGACGGACGGTGTGCGGTGCCACGCCTGCAAGGAGGTGGGGCATATACGAAAAAACTGCCCCGCCTCCAAGGCCGCCAGGTCGTCTGGCGTGGCCGAGGCTGGCACCGCCGCCGCTCCTCCCCCCGGGTCTGGCCGCGCCCCCCCCCAAACAAATACTACCGAGGTGCGGTCGTCGTCGGAGGTCGATGCCATCCAGGCCTCCGGCGAGGGGGAGGAAGTGCGTCCGGTCGGGAAGAGGGCGCGGAAAAATAAACACCGTGGGGTGGGTCCCCCCATGGTGGGCGTGCCCCTGGACTTGGCGCCCCTGTCACCCGAAAGCATCGCCGAGTTGAGCAGGGAGGGCAAGAGCAGGGGGGACCCCGTGCCCGAGCCTGTGGCCGCGACCGCCGAGGAGGGAGCATCAAAACCTGCGGCCGGGCTCGGGCCCGGGGGACCCGACAAACCTGCTCCACCGGAGGGAGCAGGGGAGGCCCCTGCGGAAATGGAGTTCTCCCACTATCCCTCCGCTCTAAAAAGAAGGCGCGACCCCCAGGATAAGGAGGAGGACCAGGAGGAGGAAGGTCCCTCCGGACGGGGGGTGTCATCGCCTGCCGCGGGTGCTGCGCCCCTTCCCACCGCTGTCACCATCGTGGGCAATCGGCAGGGGTCGCCTGTCGCTAGGGAGGCTGAGGCAGAGGTGTCTGTCCAGCTCGTGCCTCCCGGGGATGGGGACGAGACCCTGCCCGTGGGGGGGGTCGCGGAACAACCCGCGGACGTAATCGATCCCCTTTCAGTGGCGTTACCCCTCGACGAGTCGAGCGGCCTGGAGTCTGGGTCGGGCAAGCTCGCAGAAGATGAGCTCGCCCAAAGCGGCCCGGAAATTTCCCAGGTGCTGCTCGACCTCGTCGAGGATTTTGCAAGAAATACCCCTTCTGCTGGGTCGGAGGCTGGTGGCGCGGTAGAGGAAGGCCCTCTGTCTGTGTCTCAGGCGCCGGGCGACTTGGAGGAGCTCGGTTTTACATATTCTCCGGTCTCTCCGGTCTCTCCGGTCGTTCCGGTGCCTGGGGCGGAGGGGGGCTCTGAACCGCCGCCGTCTTCTGGCCCGGCGCCCCTACGGGAGCCCAGGGAGGAATCCTCCGCCACCGATCCTGGGGGTGGGATCCGGGCGGAGGCGGGGCCGGCTGTCGCGGCCGAGCCGTTCACTGCGCTCTGCGTGACGGACGGGTCGGCCGCCGGTGGCGACCCCCCGGAGGAGGACGGGGACTCGGTGGAGGGGGCGGAGGACGACTGGGAATCCATCGCCGATCAGGCGATGGATGACCTCGCGCCCCTCGCCGGGACCCACCTCATTTCCATCGGGGAACTCCGGGACTTTGTGCCCACGTGCCAGGGTCGTCACAGGACCCGGCTGGCCCTCGAAAGATGGTCGGGACTGGCGCTTCTCATCGGGTCGGCCCGCGCCGCCGTCAGAACCACGGGCGCGGACGCGGCCGTAAGGCCGCTCGGACGGCGTCAGCTCCGGTCGTTCCTCACTGGGCTGCTAAGGGAGTGGCGGTTGACCAGCGGCCGCCCTCTCCCTTCCCCCGTTAGTCTTAAGTAGAGGGTGAATTATGCTTCTGAAATGAAGATAACTATAGCCAGCCTCAATATCAACGGCAGCAGGGAAGCTAGCCGCAGATTTAATAACTTTTCGGTCCTTCGGGACGGGAAGTATGCGGTGTGCTTCCTGCAAGAAACCCACACCGTTCCGGGAGACGAGGCCACGTGGCTCCTGGAGTGGCAAGGAGGGGTCAGCATGAGTCACCTCTCCAGTGCTTCCAGTGGGGTGGCTATCTTGCTGGCCCCGCATTTTCAGCCGGGGATCTTGGGGGTCAAGGAGCTCGTGCCGGGCCGCTTGCTCCAGGTCACTGTTCACCTGGGGGGCATGCCGCTCCATCTAGTGAACGTGTACGCCCCTGGGGCCGGTGCGCAGCAAGCGCGCTTCTTTGAAGAAGTGTCCACTCTTCTGGGCTCCATCGACGCGGGCGAGTGCGTCATCCTCGGGGGGGCTTTTAATTGCACCCTCGAGGCGAGGGACCGCACGGGCACCCTGCCATGCCCGGCGGCGATGGAGAAGTTGAGGGACCTGGTCGGGTCCCTCGACTTGGTGGACGTCTGACGAAATCTCCATCCCGACTCCAGCGCCTTCACTTGCGTGAGGCCTGGGAGAGGAACGTCCAGAATCGACCGCCTCTACATTTCCTGGGCATACGTCTCCTGCGTTCCGGCGGCTTCCATGCGGCCGGTGCCGTGCACGGACCACCACCTGGTGTGGGCGGAGCTCGTTCCGCTGCGCGCACGGGGGGGTCCGCGTATTGGCACTTTAACAACCTGCTGCTGGAGGACGCATGGTTCCGGGATTCGTTTAGTCGGTTCTGGGCCGGCTGGAGAAGGAAGCGGGGGGGCTTCCCCTCCTTGAGGCTATGGTGGGATGTGGGCAAGGCTCACATCCGTCTCTTCTGTCAGGAGTACGCGAAGGGGTCGACCAAGAAGCGGGAGGCCCGGGTCGGGCAGTTGGAGAAGGAGGTGCTCGACCTGGAGTCCTGTCTCGGTCAAGTCTTCGAGGACCCGGCCCTGCGGATGGTGTACGAAGAGAAGAAGGGCGCGCTGAAGGACCTGCAGCTTGTCGGGTCCCGAGGCGCGTACGTGAGGTCGCGGATCCAGTTCCTGCGGGACCTGGACCGCGGCTCCCCCTTCTTCTACTCGCTGGAAAAAAGACGGGGGGTCCGTAAGCAGCTCTTGGAGCTGCTGGCCGATGACGGATCTCTGGTCTCGGATCCGGAGGGAATCCGCGCGGAGACCCGCACCTATTATGGGGCTCTGTTCTCTCCGGATCCATCCAGCGAGGATGCGCGCGGAGTTTTGTGGGAGGACCTGCCGAAGGTCGGCCTGGAGGACGCCGAAAAATTGGACGCTCCTCTGAGTCTGGAGGAGCTGACCGGCGCCTTCCGCCAGCTCTCTAGGGGAAAGTCCCCGGGGCTGGACGGGCTGACCGTGGAGTTCCACAGGGCATTCTGGGACGTCTTGGGGGGCGACTACGCGCGGGTCCTGGGGGAAAGTTTGGCGACCGGGGAGATGCCCCTCTCTTGGCGCAGGGCGGTTATTGTCCTGCTGCCTAAGAGGGGTGATCTCCGCCTCCTTAAAAACTGGCGCCCGGTCTCCCTCCTCAGCACGGACTATAACATTTTTGCCAGGGCTATGTCTGCTCGCCTAGGCGCCGTGCTGGCCCACATGATCCACCCCGACCAGTCCTACACGGTCCCGGGCCGGACCATCCATGATAACATCCATCTGGTCCGGGACCTGGTCCACCATTCCCAGAGGGCTGGTCTGTCGGTCACCTTCCTTTCCCTGGATCAGGAGAAGGCGTTCGACAGGGTGGATCACGAGTATCTCTTCGGGACTCTGCGCGCATTCAGGTTCGGGACGCATTTTGTCGCCCGGATCCGACTTCTGTACGCTGCCGCGGAGTGTCTGATTAAAGTTAACGGGTCCTTGACGGCGCCCCTTCGCTTCGGGAGGGGGTTGCGTCAGGGATGCCCCATGTCCGGCCAGTTATATGCCGTTTGCGTAGAGCCTTTCCTGCGCCTCTTGCGGAAGAGGTTGACGGGACTGGCTCTGCAAGGGCCGGGCGTGGAGGTGGTCCTCTCGGCTTACGCTGATGACGTGCTCCTCACGGTCACGGATCCCGCTGACTTGCGGAGGATACGGGAATGCCAGCAGATTCACTCGGACGCATCCTCCGCCAAGATCAACTGGGAGAAATGTTCTGGACTCCTGGTGGGTCAGTGGCAGGTGGACTCCCTGCCGGAGGAGTTCAGGCCCTTCGCCTGGAGCACCACGCACCTCCTCTACCTGGGAGTCTACCTCAGCCCTGCCGAGGACGCCCGGCTGGCGAACTGGCAAGAGTTGGAGGCCAAAGTCACCACTCGCTTAGGACGCTGGACAGGATTGTGCTCCGAGTGTTGTCCTACAGGGGTCGAGTGATGGTCATAAACCAACTGGTGGCCGCCATGTTGTGGTACCAGTTCGTCACTTTGATCCCTCCCCCTGCGTTTGTCGCCAAGATACAGAAGAAGCTCGTCGACTTCTTCTGGGACAAAAGGAAGCACTGGGTCTCTGCCGCGGTTCTGAGTCTCCCGCTTAGGGAGGGCGGCCAGGCGTTGGTGTGCCTCCGCACCCAGGCTGCGACTTTCCGTCTTCAGACGCTGCAGAGATACCTGTACGTCGAGAATCCTCCGAGATGGTGTGCGCTGGCGACGTATTTTTTCCGCCAGCTGCACGGCCTCAATTACGACATGCAGCTCCTGTTTTTGGAAGTGGGCGGCAGGCGTGCCAGCCTGCGGGAGCTGCCTGTCTTCTACCAGGAACTGCTATGGGTTTGGAACTACGTCGCCTCCAGGTGGAGCTCTCCCCCGTCAGGAATAGCGGCTGTCCTCCGGGAGCCGCTGTTCAGGAATCCGCACCTCCATGTCCGCCAGTTCGGGTGGCTGGCGGAATGCAGGGCTGTGCCTGGCAGGGTGACTAGAGTCGGGGACCTACTCGATGGCGGAGGAGCGGGCTGGATGGCGCCGGAGGAGTTGGCGCGGCGCATGTCTTGGGACAACGTCCGGCTCGCGGTCGATGCCATCACGGCGGTGAAAGCGACGCTGCACCCCGGCACCATGAGGTGTATCGAGGCGGCTCAAGCGCGTGGGGCGATCCCGTCCGAGCTTTCCCCCGTTTGGACGGAATTCCTTATCGGCGCCCTGCCCCGAAACCCCCCTCGGGTATCGGCGCCTCACAACTTGAGCCGTCTCGAGGAGATGCCCTCCGTGCCTTTTCATTCCGCACGGAGGGGTTTCCTGTACGGGCTGCTCCTGCACACCTTCCACTTTGTCATCTTCGCCTGCCGTCCGGACACACCGTGGCGTGCCGTTTTGCCTTCCGGTGGAGGCGGAGGTCCCCAATGGAGGGCTCTCTATGTGGGAGTTCTCCCTTGTTCTATTGGGGACTTGGCCTGGAGGGTGTTGCACGGAGCAGTCCCGTGCAATATATTGTTAAATAGATTCACGGACACCCAGACCGCCTGTTTGTTCTGCGGTCTGGGGGAATCCGTTTTCCATGTTTATGTTCAATGTGTGAGGTTGCAGCCCCTCTTCCATTATTTGAAGCGGCTGCTGCTCGATTTTTGGTTGCACTTCAGTCCCACGCTCTTGATCTACGGTCACCCGGTGCGGAGGGGAGCGGGCAGGTTGGAGGACCTCCTCGTGGGTCTGCTCCTGGGCCTGGCGAAAAAAGCCATCAATTGGTCCAGGCAGCGGGCGGTCGAGGGGGTCATCCAGCCAGATTGCCTCCCTCTCTTCCGTGGCCATGTTCGCGCCCGGGTGGCCCTGGAGATGGAGCACACGGTGTCCGCCGGCGCACTCGAGCACTTCCGTGACCGGTGGGCACCGCGGGGACTGGAGTGCATAATTGGATTAAACGACCAAATTTTAATTTGATTTGTTAAGGTTTATTTAAAGATTTTTTACTGGCTTAGTTACAGTTTACTTGTTTAATTTATTTGGTCCAAAAAAAGAGAACAAACAAGTGAAGGTGCCATCTAGAGGTTACAGAAGGAACTGACTGGCACCCTCACATATTGGTCTTTCAGTTCCATCTTCCATGCAGTGTGAAAGAACTGCCCCCACCCCGTAAGGTGAAGCGTCACAAGAGAGAATGATGTCTTTCTCTACATTGTAGTGAACCAGCACATCCAACGACAGCATCAGTTTCTTGGACTGTTCAAATGAAACCCCCTGCTCCTCTCCCCACTGCCACTGTGTCTCCTTGCACAGTAGTTTGTGAAAAGGTGCTAACACAGTTGTCAAGTTTGGTAAAAACCTGTTATAATAGTTCAGCAGTTCCAGGTATGCTTTTAACTCAGCCACATTTGTAGGAGCGGGGGCATCCTGCAGTGCTTGTACCTTCTCCTTGAGTGGATGGAGCCCGGTGGCGTCCACTCTGTGTCCCAGGAACACTGCCTCATTCCCCAGGAAAGTGCGCTTACTCCTCTTGAGCCAGAACCCTGCCCTCTCCAATCTCTGTAGTACCTCTCTCAGAGTGCTCAGATGCTCCTGGTCGGTTATTCCCGTCACCAGAATGTCATCTAGATAGATGGAAACATGTGGAATCCCTTGCAGTACACCCTTGATTGTCCTCTGGAAGATAGCTGGACTAGATGAGACACCAAACGGTAAGCGGTTATATGTAAACAAGCCCTTGTGTGTATTTATGGTGACATACATCTTTGATTCATCATCCAGTGTAATCTGCAAGTAGGCAGGACTCATATCCAACTTTCTGAATTTCTTTCCTCCAGCCAGGTTTGCAAAGAGATCCTCTGTTTGTAGGATTCGCAAAATTGGACTTTGTATTAATAAGGGTCAAATGGCAGAAGAGGCCATGATTTTAAAGACTGTTTTAAAAAGAAGCCCAGAAAAAGGGGCATACAAAATGGCCACCATACCATGTGACCAGCTTACTGGGACACTTTAAAATGGTTCCTGCGCAACCTCAGACAGCTTTGTGGATTCAACCCACAGCAAGTTCTGGAAGCCGTTTCTGAGAGAACGAAACCAGACCCACACATATGCATATGGATTAGATGCAGATCCAGTCAAGATCGGCCTGAAGACAGAGGCCATCAAAATGTTGACCCAGACAAAAGGGGACAATTTCATATTCATGAGAACAGCACCCAGGACTAGATAATGAGATCAGCAGGACATTAAAAACAATGAAGGTAATTCCAGACCAGAGATGGGCCTTTACCGGCCATCGAAAACATGAAAAAATATAATAACTACCCCGCTGTGCTCCCAGCCCGCCAAAAGTAAAACAAAGACTAACCTGATTTTGGGTGGGAGACGGAAGTTTCTGGAGAAAAGGTATATCTGGAGAGACTTTTCGGCAGTTGGGGCAAGCTTGGAGAGTTACTGAGTTGAAGAGCTGCAAGCTTGAAGAGACACGCAGCTTGAGTGCAGTTTTGAATCCGGACACTCAGAAGAAGAAGCAGGCACTCGGAGAAGGAAGAAGAACCAAGCCAACATTGAGAAGGCCGTCTCGAAGCCGGCGTCCCGCCCCAGGGAAACACATCAGGAGATCATCGACCATCCCCGGGCCGTTGCCGGAACAAGAGGCCATCGACCCAACTTGGGAGAAGAAACAAAAAAATAAAAACCCCAAGAGAAGAAACCTTCCAGCCACCCCGGTTGGAAGAAGAGATGAGATAAAAACAAAGTGAAGAAGCGATGGGAGCCAGCCCAAGGCTCCTCTAACCAGGATCGAGCTGACGATCCTCGACCCTGCCGACATCCAGGCCCGCCGGTGTCCAGCCGCCCCTGACCCCCACCTCAGGAGAGAGGTGTGGCACAGCTCGCAGGGGCTCCACGATCCACGTGGAGACGAAATGCCTGAAAGGACCATACACAGACTCGATTTCAAAACCTTGCACTTCCTAGTGGGATTGGTGAGCATGTTTCTGGCCCTTCACAATCAGATCTAGATAGGTTTAATAAGGGGGTGTATTTAAGGGTACAATTAACATGAGTTGTTGTCCCTCGATGTTCCGTGTGTTTCCTTATTTCATGATGATCTTTGTAGAGTATAAGATGCCTGTATTTGCCTTAGTACTGTGTCGTTATGATTTGTTTGTGTGTTTTTCCCTCCCATGTAGTCCCTTATCTGCTTGCATTTGATTTGATATTTTTCCTTATGCAATAAAATTTCATTTTGTTTCATCAAATTTGGTCTACAAGAGTTTTCTCTACATTGTAGTTCCTGCACCCAAGTCCAGAGTATAGAATCTAAGGGGCGAGTGGGTCGAACCACTCAAGGTTTTACTGTGCAAGAGAGAGAGGCCTCTAGAGAGAGAAACCTCAGGGAAATCAGTCAAGGAAAACCCCTTACATTTTCTGGGAATCGGATACTGCTCTAGTTCGGACACCCGATTGACTGTCAATTTATAGTCTCCACAGAGTCTTACCGAATTGTCCGGTTTTAAAACAGGTACTATGGCAGCTGCCCATTCCGAACATGTCACTGACTCCAGTATGTTCTCTCTCAATGGATGGTCAAGCTCAGCCTCTACCTTTGGCTTCATGGCATAAGGCACAGGTCATTGTTTAAAAAACCTTGGTGGTGCCTCCTTGTCTACATAAATCTTAGCTGGGGGGCCATTAAATGTGCCAAGTGTAGTGTATGTATCCGTCTACCTTTAAGAAAACCATTGTATGTAACCGTTCACCTTTAAGAGAACTATTTTAGGTGTGGCACTACTTTGTTGGCTTCTGTATACTGTAATACCGACGGTGACCACACCGGTATATAAGTGCTGTGTCAGGATTTATTTGGCAGATTCGCCCTGACCTTCGAATAGTAAAGTCCTGTTTTAAGTTACTCTGGTAGTCTGTGTATTAATTAACTAAACAACCCACAGACTTTACAGTGGCGACGAGTCCGATCGTACCCTGCGGCAACAATACTTCCGAAGCAGTTAACGAGCGTCGAGAAGAGGCAACCGCCCTCGTCATTCTGCTGGGAGAAAACTCGAGTCTGCAGAGCTGGAAAGGAGGAAGAATTCAGAGACAAAGACTTCCATCAGCAACAGGCACTGACTGTCCCTTCTGCCACGGTGAGGAGTGAGCCGATCAGCACGAGAAGCAAGCTGGCCACGGTGACTGTGAGTAAGGGAAAAGTAAAAAGAGTAACCGGAGGATAAGGGGGGTGCACTCGACCACGGTCGAGGGGGAAAGGAGCCGGACAGAAGTCGGGCCCAGAGGCGCTGAGACTGGGGCAGCGTGGAGCAAGGAAGCCGCGGTACAGACAGGCTGGGGACGCAACGGCATCGTGAGACAGCTAGACCGCGACCGGTGAAAAAGGCCGGGCAGCGACCGAAGCCACGAAGCGCTGCGACCGGGAGCGTAGGCGCGGGAAGATATAAAGACTCAGCCGCAGCCGGGGAGGGAAGCACCGGACTGCGAGAGGGCTGGGAGGCGCGATTGGGAGCCAAGCGAGCGGGAGAGGCAGAGCCGACCAAGGGAGACTGAGCGAGAGCCAGTCCAGCGGCTGAAACTGTTCGCCGTCAACGGGGTGTACCCAGCGCCGGTAGAGCCGAGCGAGCGGGAGAGAGACAGAGCCCGAGCAAGGGGAACTGAGCGAGAGCCAGCCCAGCGGTTGAAACAGTTCGCCGTCAATGGGGTTTACCCAGCGCCGGTTGCCCTGCCGAGAAAAGGGAAAGCACTGAAGGCGACGCGCAGGCTGTGAACCTGAAAGCCAGCGGCCGTCGCCCGTGGGGAAAGTGTACCCCTCCCGCCAGGGGAAGAAACGCGAGAAACCGCCATTAGGCGGAGAAGAAGACAGAAGCGGGGAACCGCCATTGAAGTGGGCGGGGAGAGAAGATAAGCGCGGGAAACCGCCATTTTCGCGGGAACCGCCATCTTGAAGAAAAAAAAAGAAAATTTAAAGAAATAATCCGTGGTGTTACCAGGAAGAGAGGAAGATGCCTAAGCGTGGTAACATCAACGATTTTAATTCCGAGGTAGAAGACTGGGCCACGTATGTGGAACGCATTGAGATCTATTGTGAGGCCAATAAAATAGAAGAAGATGACAAAGCTATAACCTTGCTAAACTCGATGGGCGCGAAGACATACGGGCTCTTGAAGCATCTACTAGCACCAGCTAAACCGGCGGATCAGACTTTCGATGATATTGTGACTGTTCTGAAGGATCACTTGAACCCCACACCGTTGATGTTGGCGGAACGATTCAAATTCTATGCGAGAACGCAAAGGAAAGACGAAAGCAACGCAGAATACTTGGTCGAACTGCGTAGACTAGCGAAACACTGCCAGTTTGGAGGGAATCTGACAGAGGCATTGCGAGACAAGTTCGTTTGCGGGTTGTCAAAGGAAGGAACACAAAAGCGACTACTCGAAGAGAACGACCTTACACTTGACAGGGCTGTCCTTATTGCAGCATCGCACAAAGCCGCAGCGAAGGGAACTGCGGAAATGCAGCTAAAGGCAGCGGCACTCAGTGTGGATCAAATTACCTCGAGTACAACAAAATGCTATCGTTGTGGGAAGACAACACACGACCAGAACCAATGCTGGTTTAAGAACCAGGAATGTAGGAAATGTGGCAAACTGGGTCACATAGCTAAGGTATGCCGGTCAGGGAAGAAGACCAACAACCAAAGGAAGCCATCACAGGAAAAGTACAACAAGGTACACAAGGTGGCTGAGAAGAGTTCAGACGAACAGAATTCGGACTCAGACCCAAACGGCCAGGAGCTGGGCAGTCTGAGAATTCACAATGTGAGTAAGGAAGCTGACCTACAAACTATCTGGGTCATGCTAAAAATAGCTGGACTCCAAGTGAAAATGGAGTTGGACACTGGATCAGCTCTATCAGTCATAAACCGAAGGGATTACCACCGGCTATTCTCACATATACCCTTAAGAGATACCAAGTTCGTATTGCAGACATACACGGGGCATAAAGTATACCCCATGGGGAAGATAAGAGTCAAGGTGAGAGATGGGGGTAAAGAACACCCAAGAATGAACTTATACGTACTACCTGAGGGAGGACCACCACTTCTGGGACGGGAGTGGATCAAGAAAATAGACATGGAATGGCACTATCTAAAAGCCATAACGAGTGAGGACTCGGTGCAGACAATCAGCTCAGATTCTGAAACGGATGACGATAAGACCAACCCAAATATGAAAGACAAGGCTAAAATGGACATGCCGACTAAGGTTGGAAGAACGAAGGCATGCATAAAGGCTTATGCTCCAGAGAAGAACAAAGTTTCAGAACAGAACTCCACCGAACAACGACAACATAGTTTGACAGAGAATTCTGAGTCTGTTCAGTTTACGGACATATCCATGACTGACGAACACCGAGCTCGGACTCAACTTTATTTCAAATTACGACAGCAAGTAGAACAAGTGAGTTACCGTCTCGAACAAGAGATGAAAACAATGAAAAAGTTCTATGACACCGAATGGGAGAATCTGGAAAGACAACAGAAGCAGCTAGCTCAAGCAGAGAGCGACCATAGAGCCATTGTGACCAATTACCGATCACATCTCCCTTATGCTGTTCAGGAGTTAGAATATTTGCAGGAAGGAGCAAATGAAGAGGAATCTTCAGGAAGCCAGGATTTTATTCCCGTTCTTCTCTACGACTCCTTACAAGCAGAGTTTGAGAAGTTGAAGGAACAGTATGAACAGGCCCAGGCTACAATCCTGGAGGGGATTAACTCGGCAACCTCCGAAAAGCTAGTTTCAGTAGAAGCATATGAGCAACTAAAGGTTGAACATGAGCAAGAAGTCCAAAGGCTGCAGGAAATTCTTGATGAGCTCAAGGCCAAGACAGACTCATCGGTAGAAGTTCCATCCATAGATGAGAAATTAGAGGTGAAAGACATGGTAGAACATGAAAGACAAGATGTCCAAGAACTCATAAAAATATTGAAGGAAACCCAAGACAAATATGAGGCGGCAATGACCGAGGTTCAACAACTTGAAGAACAGATTCAACTGGGAATCCTGTCAGTGGAAGAAAAGGAAACTGTAAGAAACACAGAGACTGTAAGAATGGCCCCTGAACATGAGCTAGAGAGCATCAAGGCGCAACTTCTCCGAGCGCTGAAAGCCAAAGTACAAGAGGAAAAGAAGGTGAAAGCATTGGAGGAAAAGGTGGATGAAATGGAGAAGACTCTGATCCACAGTGTTCCCGTGGAAGAGTTAACGGTCAGCCAACTCCTTCATATGCTGAGGGACAAGACTCTGCAATGGGAACAATCTGAACACGAGCTTCAATCTTCAAAGGGAAGGAGTTCGGAGCTCTCAAAAGTTATGGAAATAGCTGAGGTTGCAACACAGATTTTACTGGGATGCCAAAAGTACGCTGAATCACGTCTATGTGAACAACAGAATGTTGAAACAGCTGCTCCAGTAGAAGGATTGAATAGCCCGATCAATCAATCCCCGATAGAAGGGGAAGTGTTGAAATCACAAATGAGGTCATTAGTGAAGGATTTGCAGGAAACCCAGGAAGAGCGGGATGAATATGAACGCATGAAGAAGTCTCTTCAGGAAAGATGTCTAGGGAGGGAACAACAGTCGGCTAACGTCCAGTTGGGTAAGGAAGAAGTAGCAGGCCCTCTCGCTAGACTAGTTCAGGACGACACCGAATATTACCATGACCTGTTGAGTGACACGGAATATTACGAGGACTTGGTCTGCCCAGCTTGTGATGAAAACTCCCAAAGTGCAGAAATCAGGATGAAGCACTTAAAGTCTAAGGAACATAGGGAGATGGTGGCGCTACAGCTGGCAGCTGATAAGGGAGCCCCGAGAGTCTCCAAGAAGCAGAAAAGAAAAAGACGAAGCAGAAGGTGATAACCATCTAAATCATTATCACTTCTACCAGATCATGTACGTGGGCCCTACGAAGGGAGCCAAATCAGTTGGCAAGTAGGAAAAATTACCAAGGCAGTCCAGCTGTTTGTAAAAGTCAGCACTGCTGGTTCAGCAGGACGGAAGTTCAAGCTGTTAAGTCAAGGGAAAGGCTATTGGATGAGTCACGCTAGCAATGTGAACTGGCTACACCACAGAGATGTTGTTCGGACCGAGTCAAGACCAGAGACTGAATCTGTGAACTGTTCCCGCAGAGACTGAATCTGTAAACTGTTTCCTGCATAGATTATACCTGTGAATTGTTTTACATGAAGTTGAATATATGTTATGTTTAATGGGGGACTAAGTATGTTGTAAGCTAAAAAGGGAGGATTGTAGTGTATGTATCCGTCTACCTTTAAGAAAACCATTGTATGTAACCATTCACCTTTAAGAGAACTATTTTAGGTGTGGCACTACTTTGTTGGCTTCTGTATACTGTAATACCGACGGTGACCACACCGGTATATAAGTGCTGTGTCAGGATTTATTTGGCAGATTCGCCCTGACCTTCGAATAGTAAAGTCCTGTTTTAAGTTACTCTGGTAGTCTGTGTATTAATTAACTAAACAACCCACAGACTTTACACCAAGTTCCTCCTTGAACACATTCTCATGTTCACTCAACACTTCTTGCAAAGTCAACTGTTTGCTCGCATCTATTTGATGTACTGCTCCCCAGTCTAATTTAAGTTCTTTTATCCAGCCCCGACCTAACAGGTTTGGTCCGGCACCCGATACTATAACTACAGGTAGCTGTTCCACTGTGTCCCTGTGTTGCACAGTTACATTAGCTGTACCTAATGTCGCTACTCGTTCACCTGTATATGTTTTAAGATGCAGGGAGCAAGGCTTTAACTCTGGAACTTTTGCACGGTTCCACAATTTTGAGTACTCTGCCTTGTTCATTATGGTCACGCCGCACCCTGTATCCACTTCAAAGTTCACCTTAGAGTCATTTACTGTCAGTTGCAATGTGATAGGAGCCACTTTTGGAATGTTCTCTAACATGCTATACATTATGAACATATCCTCTTCTTCCTCAGCTTCCCCACTGATGTGGTGTGCTCCATGTTTTTTCACTTCTCTCCCTTGGTTTTGCTGTCCTCCCCCTTTTGGTTTGGATTCCTCCACAGTTGATTTCACCCTGCAAGCTCGTTTTATGTGTCCTTGTTTCCCACACTTGTAGCACTTTTCCTCCAGAAACCGGCATTCACTCACCAGGTGATCGCCCTTGCATCTATAACATGCCTTCACATGCTCATGTTATGGTTTCTGACGCATGTTCAACTTGTGCACAACAACCTGACCTGCAACTTGTGTAGCATTAGCCCTGTCTGAACCCTGTATTTCTTTTACATCTCAGTTCACTGTCTCTATGGCTTGAGCAAGTTCCAATGCTTTTTCATAAGTAAGCCCAGTCTCGGATAATAATCTGCGCTGCATTCGGTTGTCCATTATTCCGCAAACTAGCCTATCTCTCAGCATTTCCTTCAGGTTGTTCCCATAATTGCAATCTTGTGCTAATTTACGCAACACCGCTACATAGTCCATTACACTCTCTTCCTCTTTCCTGTTCCTTGAATTAAACTTGAACCGCTGTACAATCTCACTAGGCTTAGGGTTGAAATGTTCTTTTAGCAAGGCCGCTAATTCAACAAATGATTTGCCTCCAGGATTTTCAGGACCGAGCAGATTCTTCATCAAACTGTAGGTTTGGCTTCCCACTGAACTAAGCAGAATGGCTTTCCTTTTTCCGGCATCATTTATTTCATTTGCTTTGAAAAAATAACCCAACACTTCACAGTATTCCTCCCAGGTTTGTGCTTGACTATCAAAAGCGGAAACCGTTCCTACCGTGGCAGCCATGCTCTCTTCCAGCTGGTAGCTAACCGTAGCTTGTAATTTTGTTGATTAAACGTCCTGGCAGGCTTTTCTTCTTTATTCAGGGTCCTTTAGTTATCTTCGTCGCCAAATGCGATAAATCCATGTAGTGAGACAAGGACTCGAAGAGGCGAGGTATTAGGATTAATGAGAGTACTTTATTAAACGACTGCAAAACAACCAGGCAGGCTTGCATCCAGGCATTGCACCTTTGCTGACCTTGGCAGGAAACAAACCTCTGACCTTAACAGGAAGCAAACCTCTGACCTTAGCAGCAGCATTGGCTACAGCACCACCTGGTGGATAACCTTAATCATAACATCCCAGATTACTATAAAAACCATGAACAACAGCAGCACCAACAGCAGCAGCAACAACAGGAGTGCCAAGCTGCTGCTCACCCACCTGAAGCTGCAAAGGCCAGAAGGCGCCAGCGTGCGACCACATTGCTGCCCGGGATGCAAGGGACGCACTCAAGTTGGCCAGATTTGCTTAGCCTGCACAATCAAACACTTTTGTCTCGCACCTTCTTACCAGAGCATCGACAATGGACAAGAAGCTGCGGATTCCTATCACTCTGACCAACATACTGGCAGGCCGCCCTAAGCCCTCAATATGGAAGTCCCATTTGCGAGATGACACAGGCCACAACTTCAACTGTTTGCCATCAAATCTGTTTATCATAACATTACAAGGGGATGGCTTGTCAAAAAACAATACAACAGAACACCCAAGTGACTACCCTTGTGACAACTTGTGCTTTATCTTCCTCTTACGCATGCTCCTACGTGGTGCTTCCCTTGTGGCTTCAGCAGATGTGGAGGTCCCTTGCTCACTTTCTTGCTGATCCTGTCTCGACACCTTTGGCGGGCATACTCTGGGGTTGCGAGCCTGTGAGGGTTCGGCAACAGTCTGCTGCTCCTGCGGCTGTGCAGGGGCTGAGACGCCCATCTCAGTTGGGTGAGGACTCTGGTGGGGCTCTGACTGAGGGCATTGCAGTAGCATGGTCGTGTGAGCACTTGGAGAGGAGCCCCCACTTTCTTGTTGTCTGCAACCAACATTCCTCGCATGGGTCAGCCCCACTTCAGAGCTAGCAAGTGGCTTGACAGCACCTTGCTGCACTTCAGGGGGGCCATGAGGACCCGTTTCTGCACTGGAAATACTACTCCAGAGGACTTCCATGAAGGTCTGGTTTTCCTACTCAATAGCTGACCATCGCTCCTCAGAGATGTCAGTCTATTTTAAACAATGACCATGTTTTCAACACTCTGGCAACTTATCTCCTCCATGGCCATAGCCATCCTCTCCTTTACCATAGCCATTCTTTCCATGGAGGTTGCCATTCTTTCCATGATGATGCGTTCATGCGCCAATGCCTCCACAAAGGCTCTGCTCATGTTTGCGATGGACTCCTCCATTCACTCCATATTCGCAGCGACTCTGGAGACAAAATCTGCCAGGGACTCCTGCACCTGTTCCTGGAGTACCAGCACCGCTCTCCTTCTGGATGGACCCGGAGGCACAGGGTCGACATACAGCTGAGCTGAGCTGGCAGAGTCCTGTGCCCTCTGACAAGGACTCTCCACTGCTGTCCCTGTCTTCACCATCTGCTGATACTCACTTGTGAGCTGTGATACATCAGGTGATAACACTACTCTATCTCGTGAAGGTCCCACCGAGGTGTGAGTGTCTGCGCTGGTGCCGGGTGCGCTGAATTCTGCTGAAGCTGCTGCACACTCTGAGGAGTCCTGTAAGGGAGTAAAGGAGAGTTAGAGATGTGAGGTAAAGGTTGCATGCACATTGAATTGTGCAGATGATCATAAGTCAATCTGTTAGAGCATCAGGATCATTATCAGTCACTCATGCAATGTCAATGAGAGAGATGTCAAACTATTCTGTCACCAGCTTGCTGTGATGTGCCCGTCTGTCCGTCCCCCACTTGCAAATCATTCTCGACCCTGGCAATTTCCAGGTCCACCTCCTCTGAGGTGGTGAGCTGGGCTACTGAGGGTGGCCCTCCTCCTGTCCTCGCTCTTTCCCTCTTATTGTCGGCTCTCTTTTCCTGCAATGAGGGACATGTGTAGTTTGAGTGAGAATGAAGGAGTGAGTGTAGAGAATCCATAACATAGATGCTTAGAAGGGGACAAAGGGCCCTCCCTGTGTGTTGCAAGTTGTTTTCATTGCATCACAGTGATAGAGAGTGTGAGGGCTACCTGGTAGAATAGTTAAGTGAATGTGACCATAGAGATAGAGAAAATGGGTAAGGGTGCAGGTGTAAGTGTCAAGTGGGATGTGGAGGAAGAGGTTGGCAAAGCAGAGTGCTGGGGAGGAGAGGCGATGGGGATCAGATTGAGGGTGATGGGAAAGTCATACTCACTTTTCCTGTGCAAAGAAGGTCATGAAACCTGTTCCTGCACTGCAGCCAGGTTCTGCGGTGCATAGAGATTGAGTTGACCTCTGGGCCACTTGCAGCCACACAGCTTTAGTCTGCTGGGGAGGCTTTTTCCCCCTGAAGAAGGGAAGAGCACCTCCTTATTTGATCTTGCTCCCTCCACCAGAGCTTGGGGGGATGCCTCAGCGAACCTTAGAGAACACTTTGGCCTACTGCTGGACATAGTTGCTGAATGAAGCGATCACAACAATGGGCAAAGTCTCCAGAAGAAGCAAGGCTGCTTGCCGGCCTTAAATCCAGCAGCATTGATGATGTCATCGGAGGCGACTTTCTGTATGAAAAGATTAATTGGGTCAGGGATTTCCATACGCTGGAAATCAAGTGCCCAATTAGGGCAAAATCGCACTTTTTTCCCACTTCACATCGGAGTCGGGGTCCTGACACAAAAACAACCTGACACGCCCCATCCCGCCCCCAATGGCAAAATCGAGCCCATTGAGTACAAAAGTAGAGAAGTTATGCTGAACTTTTATAAAATGCTGGTTAGGCCATAACTGGAGTATTGCGTCCACTCTTTAAAACTGTGCCATTAAGTGTATATTGCCTCTCACTGTTCCTTCTGCCAAAATGCATCACCTCACACTTCTCTGTATTGAATTCCATCTACCACTTGTCTGCCCATTCTGCTAGCCTTTCTATGTCCTGTTGCAGTCCATTGGTATCATCCTCACTGTTTGCCACACCCCCAATTTTGGTGTCATCGGCAAATTTAGAAATTCTACTCCGTATTCCAGTATCCAGGTCATTTATACATAACAAAAAAACAGTGGCACCACACTTTAGGAAGGATGTGAAGGCCCTTGAGAGGGTGCAGAGGAGATTTGCCAGAATGTTTCTGGGGATGGGGGATCTTAGCTACAAGAACAGGTTGGAGAAGCTGGATTTGTTTTCATCAAATCAAATCAAATCAAATCAAATTAACTTTTATTGTCATTGTTAGTGCACAAGTGCAGTACAACGAAATGTAGGCTTGCGGCTCCCGAGAGTGTACAATTTGGATTAGGACACTTAAACATTTCAACATACATTTGTACATATATATTAGCATAAATATGACCATAATAAAGTGCATCGGCAGATGTGCAGGCTTTAGTGTTTATTTGTGGAGTTCAGTAGGATGACAGCCCTGGGAAAGAAGCTGTTCCTAAATCTGGTCGTACGGGTGTGAATGCATCTGTAGCGTCTTCCAGATGGTAGGAGGGCGAACAGACTGTGGCTGGGGTGGGTAGGGTCTTTGATGATGGACCGTGCCCTCCGTAGGCAGCGTTTCTGATATATATGTTCTATGGTCGGTAGCCGGGTGCCGGTAATGCATTGGGCAGTTTTGACTACCCGCTGCAGGGCTTTCCGGTCATGGGAGCTACAGCTGCCGTACCATACCATGATACAGTTTGTCAGGATGCTCTCTATAGTGCAGCGGTAGAAGTTAGAGAGGATCAGAGCAAAGGAGGTTGAGGGGTGATTTCATAGAGGTGTGCAAGATTATGATGGGTTTGGATAGGCTAGATGGGGAAAGGCTGTTTCCACTAATTGATGGTACAAGGACTAGGGGACACAGATTTAAGGTTTTGAGCAAGAGATACAGGGGGGATGTGAGAAAAAACTTTTTTACGCAGCGAGTGGTGAGGACCTAGAACTCGCTGCCAACGGAAGTGGTGGAAGCGGACACACTCAATGTTTTCAAGGGGAGACTGGATAGGCACTTGAGGGAAATAAACTTACAGGGCTACGGGGATAGAGCGGCGGAATGGAACTGACTGGATTGCTCTACAGAGAACCGGCACAGACTCGATGGGCCAAATGGCCTCCTTCTGTGCCGTTATGACTCTAAGGGCTGGATTTTGTCAGCCCCGAGCACGCAGGTATAGAGGGACGACTGCTGGTAAAGTTGCAGAATTTGGGGGCGGGTGGCAAACTCCCCCCTAACCCGCCTCTGTGCCCTCTTGCCAGGAGGCAGGAAGCTGTCCTGCCCCGGGTCCCGTCTCCTCGAGGTGGGAAAGGGATTAAAGCCTATTCACTGCCTGTTAACAGGTAGTTAACAGGCAGAAAATAGGATTATTCCCATTTTACCTTCCCAAGTGCAGGCTTCCCAACCTCGGGGAACCCCGCCAGGGTGGAGGAGATGAGTAGGCAGTCTGCGGGGGTCGGAGGCGGCTGAAAGTGCAATGTAGAGGTGAGTGATGGGTGCAAGTGTGGAGTGGTAAGTAGGTAAGGTGAATGTAAAGTGCTAGTAAATGTTCACCTACGTTTGTTTCTGCCTACAGCATTCAGCTGCTGAGGAGCTGGAGTCCCGCTATCTCCATTGTAAATTTCACAGACTTGCTGTTGGACCCTCTGAATCAGCAGCCAGGTGATTTCTGCAAAGTTGAAAGTTTTGATGAGTCCTGAACACAAGGAGCTCGATTTTGCCATTGGGGCATGTTGTGTATGTACATTTAAGAGAAGAACTGATTCTATACTGCAGTACTGGCAGTGACCACCCCTGTATATAAAGCCTTCAGGCCTGTGACTTGGGGTGAGTGTAGCCCTTTATAATACCGCCCCAGAATGGCGACTGCATCTTCGCCGGTGACGGGGCCAGCCAAGACGTATGCGGGAGTGGCAGCCACAGCCACAGCTGCTCCCGCTGCTTCTGCTGCCCCGTCACCTTTTAGGCTGATGACAAAAAAGCTTGGGGTGAAGAGCTACACTCACCCCGCTATGACTATTGAGGCCTGCGTTAAAGCCATGGCTGGGGTTGTCGGCCCCTCAGCCATTGTAGCGGCCTCAAAAATGTATGGGAAGGCTGTGTTCTTCCTGGGGTCAGAGCGGGCGGTGTCCCTGGCTGTCACCAAGGGGCTCACCGTGGGCGGGACCTTCCTGCCGGTGGACCCCCTCGAGGCCACCGCGCAGAGGGTGGTTATTTCGAACGTCCCGCCCTATGTTCCTGGTGAGCTCCTCCTTCCCCATCTACGTCAACTTGGGGAGGTGAGTTCGGGGATCACACCCATCCCGCTCGGCTTCCGGGAGGCCAGCCTTCGCCACGTCTTCTCCTTCCGGCGCCAGCTGTTCATCCAGCTGGCGCGGGAGGAGGACACTGACGGGGCATTCGTCGTCCACCACGAGGGGACCGCCTATCGCATCTTCTGGACGTCAGACGGTGTGCGGTGCCACGCCTGCAAGGAGGTGGGGCACATCCGGAAAAACTGCCCCGCCTCCAAGGCCGCCGGATCATCTCGTGCGGCCGAGGCTGGCGCCGCCGACGCTCCTCCCACCGGATCTGCCCGCGCGTCGGGATCGTCTGATGCGTGGTCGACGTCGGGGGCCGATGCCACCAAGGCCTCCGGTGGGGGGGAGGGAGCGTGTCCGGCCGGAAAGAAGGCGCGGCAGAAAAATAAACACCTTAGGGCGGGTCCCCCCGTGGATGGCCAGCCCTTGCCCCTTGAGCCCCTTACACCCACGCTCCTCGCGGAGTTAATCGAGGCAGACACGAGCGGGAGGGGCCTCGTGCCCGAGCCTGTGGCCGCAACCGCCGCAGCGGTAACGCCGATACCTGCGGCCGGGCTTGGGCCCGAGGAACCCGACAAACCTGCTCCGCCGGAGGGAGCTGAGGAGGAGGCCTTTGCAGACATGGAGGTCTCCCTCGCTCCCTCCATGCTAAAAAGAAGGCGCGACCCCCTGGAAGAGGAGGAGGACCGGGAGGAGGAAGGTCCCTCCGAGCAGGGGGAGTCGTCGCCCGCCGCGGGTGCTGCGCCCCCCACCCCGCTGTCATCATCACCAGCGATCGGCAGGGGTCGCCTGTCCCTTGGGAGGCTGAGGCAGATGTGTCTGTCTGGCGCGTGCCTCCTGGGGATGGGGACGAGACCCTGCCCGTGGGGGGGGTCGCGGAACCACCTGCGGCGGTAATTGAAATTGACCTATCGGTGCCATTACCCCTCGCCGGGTCAGGCGGCCTGGGGTCTGGGTCGGGCGAGCTCGAGGATATTGAGCTCACCCATTGCGACCCGGACATCTCCCAGAGGATGCTCGTCCTGGTAGAGCTTTTAATTCAAAACCCCCCATCCGCTGGGTTGGAGGTTGGTGGCGGGGAGGAGGATGGCCCCCTGGCTGCGTCTCTGGCGCCGGACGTACTGGAGGAGCTGGGAATTGTTCTCTCCCTGGTTTCTCCGGTCGTTCCGGCATCTGAGGCGGAGGGGGGCTCTGAACCGCCGCCGTCTTCTGGCCCAGCACCCCTAGAGGAGCCCAGGGAGAAATCCTCTGCCGCCGATCCTGGGGGTGGGATCCGGGCAGAGGTGGGGCTGGCTGGCACGGCCGAGGCGTTCGCTTCACACTGCGCGGCGGACGGGTCGGCCGCTGGTGACGACCCCCTGGAGGAGGATGGGGACTCGGTGATGGGCACGGAGGACGATTCGGACTCCAGCGCCGACGAGGCGATGGATGACCTCGTGCCCCTTGCCGAGTCTCCCCTCATTCCCGTAAGGGAACTCCGGGATTTTATGGCCACATGCCTGGGTCAGCGCAATAAGGTCCGGCTGGCCCTCGACAGGTGGTCGGAGCTGGCGCTGCTCATCGATTCCGTCCGCGCCGCCATTAAGATCATGGGCGCAGACGAGGGTGTGAACCCGCTCGAGCTGCGTCGGCTCACAACGTTTCTCACTGGGCTGCTGAGGAAGTGGCGGCTGACCAGCGGCTGCGCTTCCTCCCCCCGTTAGGTGTAGGTAGAGGTTGCACTATGCTTCTGACATGAAGATAACCATAGCCAGCCTCAACATCAACGGCAGCAGGGAGGCGCGCCGCAGATTCAATAACTTCTCGGTCCTTCGGGACGGGAAGTATGCGGTGTGCTTCCTGCAAGAAACCCACACCGTTCCGGGAGACGAAGCCACGTGGCTCCTGGAGTGGCAAGGAGGGGTCAGCATAAGTCACCTCTCCAACAATTCCAGCGGGGTGGCTATCTTGCTGGCCCCGCATTTTCAGCCGGAGATCTTGGGGGTCAAGGAGCACGTGCCGGGCCGCTTGCTCCAGGTCACTGTTCGCCTGGGGGGCGTGCTGCTCCATCTAGTGAACGTGTACGCCCCTCAGACCAGTGCGCAGCAAGTGCGCTTCTTCGAAGAAGTGTCCGCTCTCTTGGGCTCCATCGACGTGGGCGAGTGCGTCATCCTCGAGGGGGATTTTAACTGCACCCTCGAGGCGAGGGACCGTTCGGGTCCCCCGCGAAGCCCGGCGGCGATGGAGAAGTTGAGGGACCTGGTTGGTTCCTTCGACTTGGTGGACGTCTGGCGAAATCTCCACCCCGACTCCAGCGCCTTCACTAACGTGAGGTCTGGGGGAGGAAGGTCCAGAATCGACCGCCTCTACATTTCCCGGGCGTACGTCTCCTGCGTTCCGGCAGCTTCCATGCGGCCGGTGCCATGCACAGACCACCGCCTGGTGTGGGCGGAGCTCGCTCCGCTGCACGCGTGGGGGGGTCCGTGTACTGGCATTTTAACAACCTGCTGCTGGAGGACGCACGGTTCCGGGATTCGTTTCGTCGATTCTGGGCCGACTGGAGAAGGAAGCAGGGGGGCTTCCCCTCCTTGAGGCTATGGTGGGATGTGGGCAAGGCTCACTTCCGTCTCTTCTGTCAGGAGTACGCGAAGGGGTCGACCAAGAGGCGGGAGGCCCGGGTCGGGTGGTTGGAGAAGGAGGTGCTCGACCTGGAGTCCCGTCTCGGTCAGGTCATCGAGGACCCGGCCCTGCGGAAGGTGTACGAAGAGAAGAAGGGCGCGCTGAAGGACCTGCAGCTCGTCGGGTCCCGAGGCGCGTACATGAGGTCGCGGATCCAGCTCCTGCGGGACCTGGACCGCGGCTCCCCCTTCTTCTACTCGCTGGAAAAAAGATGGGGGGTCTGTAAGCAGCTCTTGGGGCTGCTGGCCGACGACGGATCTCTGGTCTCGGATCCGGAGGGAATCAGCGCGGAGACCCGCGCCTATTACGGGGCTCTGTTCTCTCCGGATCCGTCCAGCGAGGATGCGCGCAGAGTTTTGTGGGAGGACCTGCCGAAGGTCGGCCCGAAGGCCGGCCCGGAGGGCGCCGAAAAATTGGACGCTCCGCTAAGCCTGGCGGAGCTGACCGGCGCCCTCCACCAGCTCTCTAGGGGAAAGTCCCCGGGGCTGGACGGGCTGACCGTGGAGTTCCACAGGGCATTCTGGGATGTCTTGGGGGGCGACTACGCACGGGTCCTGGGGGAAAGTTCGGCGACCGGGGAGATGCCCCTCTCTTGGCGCAGGACGGTTATTGTCCTGCTGCCTAAGAGGGGTGATCTCCGCCTCCTTAAGAACTGGCGCCCGGTCTCCCTCCTCAGCACGGACTATAAAATCTTTGCCAGGGCCATGTCTGCTCGCCTTGGCACCGTGCTGGCCCACATGATCCACCCCGACCAGTCCTACACGGTCCCGGGCCGGACCATCCACGATAACATCCATCTGGTCCGGAACCTGGTCCACCACTCCCAGAGGGCTGGTCTGTCGGTCGCCTTCCTTTCCCTGGATCAGGAGAAGGCATCCGACAGGGTGGATCACGAGTATCTCTTCGGGACTCTGCGCGCATTCGGGTTCGGGACGCATTTCGTCGCCCGGATCCGACTTCTGTATGCCGCCGTGGAGTGTCTGATTAAAGTTAACGGGTCCTTGATGGCGCCCCTTCGCTTCGGGAGGGGGTTGCGTCAGGGCTGCCCCATGTCCGGTCAGTTATATGTCATTTGCATGGAGCCTTTCCTGCGCCTCTTGCAGAAGAGGTTGACGGGACTGGCTCTGCAAGGGCCGGGCGTGGAGGTGGTCCTCTCGGCTTACGCCGATGACGTGCTCCTCACGGTCACGGATCCCGCTGACTTGCGGAGGATGCGGGAATGCCAGCAGATTTACTCGGACGCATCCTCCGCCAAGATCAACTGGGAGAAATGTTCCGGAATCCTGGTGGGTCAGTGGCGGGTGGACTCCCTGCCGGAGGAGTTCAGGCCTTTCGCCTGGAGCACCACGCACCTCATCTATTTGGGAGTCTACCTTAACCCTGCCGAGGACGCCTGGCCAGCGAACTGGCAAGAGCTGGAGGCCAAAGTCACCGCTCGCCGAGGACGCTGGACAGGACTGCTCCGAGTGTTGTCCTACAGGGGTCGAGCGCTGGTCATAAACCAGCTGGTGGCCGCCATGTTGTGGTACCAGTTGGTCACTTTGATCCCTCCCCCTGCGTTTGTCGCCAAGATTCAGAAGAAGCTCATCGACTTCTTCTGGGACAAAAGGAAGCACTGGGTCTCTGCCGCGGTTCTGTGTCTCCCGCTTAGGGAGGGCGGTCAGGCGCTGGTGTGCCTTCGCACCCAGGCTGCGACTTTCTGTCTTCAGACGCTGCAGCGATACCTATATGTCGAGAATCCTCCGAGATGGTGTGCACTGGCGACGTTTTTCTTCCGCCAGCTGCATGGCCTCAATTACGACACGCAGCTCCTGTTTGCGAAAGTGGGCAGCAGGCGTGCCGGCCTGCGGGAGCTGCCTGTCTTCTACCAGGAACTACTATGGGTTTGGAACTACGTCGCTTCCAGGCGGAGCTCTCCCCCATCAGGAGCGGCGGCTCTCCTTCGGGAGCCACTGCTCAGGAATCCGCACCTCCACGAACACGGGTTCGGGCGGCTGGCGGAGGGTAGGGCTGTGGCTGGCAAGGTGACCAGATTCGGGGACCTGCTCGATGTCGGAGGAGCGGGCTGGATGGCGCCGGAGTAGCTGGCGCGGCGCCTGTCCTGGGCCAACGTCCGGCTCGCGGTCGAAACCATCGAATCGGTAAAGGCGGCACTGGGCCCCGACTCCACTAGGTGTATCGAGGCGACTCAAGCACGTGGGGCGATCCCGTCCGAGCTTACCCCCGTTCGAACGGAATTCCTCATCGACGCCCGGCCCCGAAACTCCCCTCGGGAACCGGCGCCTCACAACTTGAGCCGTCTCGAGGAAATACCCTCCGTGCCTTTTCATTCCGTGCGGAGGGGTTTCCTGTACGGGCTGCTCCTGCACACTCTCCACTTTGCCATCTTCGTCTACCGCCCGGACACGCCTTGGCGTGGCGTCTTGCCGACCGGCGGTGGCGGAGGTCCCCAATGGAGGGCTCTCTATGCGGGAGTCCTCCCTTGTTCCATCGGGGATTTGGCCTGGAGGGTGTTGCACGGAGCGGTCCCGTGCAATAAGGTTTTAAGTAGGTTCACGGACTCCCAGGCCGCCTGCATTTTTTGCGGCCTGGAGGAGTCCGTGTTTCACGTTTATATGGATTGTGAGAGGTTGCAGCCCCTCTTTCACTACTTGAAGGGGCTGCTCCTCGATTTTTGGTTGCACTTCAGTCCCACGCTCTTGATCTACGGTCACCCGGTGCGGAGGGGAGCGGACAGGTTGGAGGACCTCCTTGTGGGCCTGCTCCTGGGCCTGGCTAAAAGAGCCATCAATTGGTCCAGGCAGCGGGCGGTCGAGGGGGTCGTCCAGCCGGATTGCCTGCCTCTCTTCCGCGGCCATGTTCGCGCCCGGGTGGCCCTGGAGATGGAGCACGCGGTGTCCGCCGGTGTGCTTGAGTTTTTCCGCAACCAGTGGGCGCCGCGGGGACTGGAGTGCATCATCAACACGGAAAACCAAATTTTAATTTGATTTGTTAAGCTTTAGTTGAACTTTTGTTTATTTACAGTTGAATTGGTTTTTTTTGGGTCCAAATAAAAGAGTACCCTCTGTTCAGTAAATACCTGTTGTTATTGTTCTCCTGCAGTCCGTGTATTATTTATACTCGGACACTACATTGGCGACGAACAGGTTCGAACACACCTGCGGTACTGCATCACCTCACAGGGATCATTCCCTGAGAAGAAGCTTTTGGAGGTCGAAGTCAGAACAACAGGCGTCGACCGCGGGCAACCGCCCAAGGATCCATCGAAGTTCGGAGAGTTGCAGGAGAGGCTGTGGAGAGCTGGGCTTGGCTCCCCAGTCAAGGTGTTCCAGCAAATTGTGCTGGTAGCAGGTAGTGCGCTGACCCTTCCGGACTGCGGCGGGCTTGAGCTCGATCGAGCGGCTCTGCAAAGGGGCCGTGCAGCATCGTCGGGAGGAAAAGAGAGAGAGGGTGGAGCGCACAGGGCATGGTCGGTGCTCAAGAACCGGGCAGCGTAGCGAAAATAAAACAAGGGGAAGGAAAAGTGAGACGCGCCGAAGCCACGGGTCGCCGCCATTACCCTGCAGAACGCTAGGAGCAGCGTGGCAGCAAGGGGAAGAAGGAAAAGCGCGGGAGGCACCATTTTTATACCATTGGGGAAGAAGGAAAAGCGTGGGAGGTGCCATTTTAATCCATTGGTGAAGAAGGAAAAGCGCAGGAAGCGCCATTTTAAATCACCCAAGATGCTGAAAAGTGGCAGTATCACTGCTTTCGACAACGAGGTAGAAGACTGGACCACGTATGTGGAAAGAATTGAAGTGTACTGCAAGGCAAATGAGGTGGCTGATGGAAAGAAGGCGTCGGTATTATTAAATTTGATGGGCGCAAGAACGTACGGCCTATTGCGGAATTTAATTACCCCAGCTAAACCAATGGAGAAAAGTTTTGAAGAGATTGTTAATACCTTACAGGAACACCTAAACCCTACACCGCTGCTGATAGCAGAAAGATTCAAGTTCCATAAAAGAAACCAGCACAAAGATGAGAGCAATGCTGACTATCTTACGGAACTACGCAAGTTATCGAAGCACTGCCAGTTCGGAGCAGGACTGGCAGACACCTTACGGGATAAGTTTGTCTGCGGGCTCCAGAGTGAAGGAACCCAGAAACTACTACTTTCGGAAAAGGACCTGACGCTAGAACAGGCTTTCAGCGTGGCAGTATCCTATGAAGCAGCAGCACGGGGAGCTGCGGAAATACAACAGAAACCACAAGAACACAGCGCTAACGAAATGGCGTATGGAGCAGACAAGTGCTATTGCTGCGGCAGAACAACCCATGATCAGAAGGACTGCTGGGTTAAGGAAAAAGTATGCAGGCAATGTGGGAAAATGGGACACATAGCAAGAGTCTGCAGGTCGGGAAAGAAAACCAACACTACAAGAACTACTAAGGAAAAGTACAAGAAAGTAAAGAAATTGACAGGCAGTAGTTCGGAAGATCAGGAGAGTGATAAGGACTCCGGGAGCAGGAGACTGAAATAAAGAATAGATTTGCCTTTCTAATCTAGGCTTTATTAACTTAAAAATCCTGTAGCACATCTTCAACACCCAGTCCCAACTAAACGCTGGAAAGAACTGAATTTAAGATGGCCACCACAAATCACATGACATCAACTACCAATGAGATTACAGCATATATCCCAAGGCAGGAAACAAACAACCAATCACAATACTTCTTACTAAACATAAAGAATAATCACCACCTTCACCCCTCCTTTTAAAATATACTCCAACCTAAATAACCTTTACAATTTATAATTAATTATTTACAACTAAAACTATGCACAGACAAAATAAAACTATTCAACATGACACAATACTAAGTGAGCAACAACAAATAGTAACATTGCACATAAGTATTAAGTATCTCTCAACTAAAACAATATAATATAATATTTCAACAATTTTAAAACATTACTATCAATTTAAAAGTCCATTTTCAATCGGTCAACCGGATATCTTGTTCGTGTCGACCTTCTTAACCTTGGTGAAATTCCTTGCCCTCCCACACCAGGAGACACAAAAGTATCTTCTGCAGGAAGGCTATCCATATCCCGATTTTCAACGGTTTCCGGATTAGAAATCCCATCAGGAGGTAAACTGGGACGGTCATGAACATCCATCGAGGGCTGACTAATAGAAATATAATTATCTGCAGTCGGATTGGAAATATTCGTAGTATCTGTAACAGCATCCACATTATCTGAATCATGACTATTGTTAATATCCTCAGAAGAGAGCTGGCCACCACAAGGAGCCAAGTCTTTAATTGAAACAGTACTTTCTTTCCCATCTTGGAATCGAATATGAGCATATTGGGAATTTGCCTCCAACAGCTCCACCTCCTCCACTAAAGGATCATATTTTGACAATCTAACATGGCGTCGAAGCAGCACAGGTCCCTGCATAGTAAGCCATGAAGGTACCGAATATCCCGTAGTAGATCTCCGCGGATAGTTAAAGAGCCTTTCATGGGGGGTCACATTAGTAGCCGTTGAAAGCAATGATCTAATGGCATGCAGGGCATCAGGCAGTACCATTTCCCACTGTGTATTCTTAAGGTTCCGGGATGTCAAAGCCAACATAACTGCCTTCCAGATCACCCCATTGTATCGTTCGCACTGTCCATTACCCTGGGGATTATACGGGGTAGTTCTGCTAGTAGAAATTCCCCGACTCTGAAGGTATTCCTTCAACTGGGAAGACATAAAAGAACTTCCCTGATCCGAATGGATATACGCAGGAATCCCAAAGATGACAAAAAGTTGAGTCAGACATTTGATAACTGTAGCAGCTGATACATCTGCGCAAGCAAAAGCAAAAGGGAACATTGAAAACTCATCCACAACAGTAAATATATATCGGTTTTGAGTAGTTGAAGGAAGAGGCCCCTTAAAATCGACGCTCAAATGTTTAAAAGGAGAAGTAGCCTTTATAAGATGAGCTCGTTGAGGCTTAAAGAAATTCGGTTTACACCGAGCACAGATAGAACATGATGAAGTCATCCGCTTGACGTCTTCAACTGAAAAGGGCAAATTCTTACTGCGTACGAAGTGTATCATCCTCGTAACCCCAGGATGACATAAGGCATTGTGAAGATTAATAAGCGTATCTCCGTGAATCACAGAACAATAAGCCCTCGACAGCGCATCAGCAGCAACATTATCCTTCCCCGGACGATAAACTATATCAAAATGGTAACATGCCAACTCAATCTTCCACCTCATTATTTTATCATTCTTAATCTTTCCAAAATGTTTGACATCAAACATAAAGGACACAGACTTTTGATCAGTTACCAACATAAAATGTCGCCCCGATAAATAATGTCTCCATTTACGCAGTGCTTCTACTATTGCATACGCCTCTTTCTCTATTGAAGAATGCCTTTTTTCACTATTGTTCAAGGTACATGAGAAAAAGGCCACAGGTCTTCCATTTTGGTTCAGAGTAGCCCCAATTGCAAAATCAGGAGCGTCCGTCTCAATCACAAAAGGAACCTGCTCATCAATAGAATGCACAACTGCTCCAAGGATATTCTTTTTAAAATTATCAAAACACGTCCTGGCCTCCCATGATAGAGGATATGTCGTAACCTGAATAAGAGGCCGAATCTTCTGTGAAAAATTTGCAATCCAATTAGAATAGTAAGAAAACAGTCCAACAACTCGTTGCAAAGCCTTAGAATTAGTAGGACAAGGTAAATCAACCAATGGTCGCAGACGTTCTGGGTCTGGTTTAATCGTGTTTCCCGAGATAATGTATCCCAGTAGATTTACTTCAGTGGTCGAAAAGGTACATTTATCTTTATTGAAAGTTAAACCAACTTTTTCCGCAGCTTGAAGGAATCTTTCTAAATTAGAATCATGCTCCACCCTTGATTTGCCACACACCGTGATGTCATCTAAGTATGAAAAGGTGTCAGAGAGAGAGTTATCACTTATAAAAGCATCCATTGCCCGTTGAAAACAAGCAACACCATTAGTAACACCAAATGGTATTCGGCAAAACTGATACAGCTTTCCACCAGCCTCAAAGGCCGTATATGGTTGATCCTTCTTAACAATAGGAATCTGATGATAAGCACTCTTTAGGTCAATAGTGCTAAAAACCTTATACTGAGATGCTTTATTGATAAGCTCATCAATCTTAGGCAAAGGGTATGCATCTAATTGAGTATACCTATTAATAGTTTGGGAATAGTCTATCACCATTCGTTTCTTATGTCTCTCGTTAGTCGTGACAACTACCTGTGCCCGCCAAGGGAGAACAACTAGGTTCAATGATTCCTTCCAATAAGAGACGTTGAACTTCAGAATTAATAAATTCTCTATCCTGACTGCTGTACCTTCTTGACTTGGTAGCAATTGGCTTACAATCCGGCATCAAATTGGAAAAAAGTGATAATGGAGAAATGGATAAAGAGGTTAATCCACAAATAGATAAAGGTGGCTTAGTACCTCCAAATGAAAGACTGAGAGACTCGTGTAACTGAAGCACATCATGACCAATCAAAATATCCGCACAGAGATTAGGTAAAACAGATAGGCGTATATCAGTATACGTATTACCTAGAAGAATCAATTTCACAAGGCAACAACCAGCTACCTGTGAAGTGAGAGTCGTCTGAGCCATACACACCTGATAGGAAACAGGCGAAATTTTCAAATGCTTCTCCTTTGCAAACTGAAGACTTATAAAACTCTCGGTACTGCCCGTATCTATAAGGGCCTTCACTTCCAACCCATTAACTTGGGCCGTAACTATAGCTTTGTTTAGGCCATGAGCAAATGCAGCAGAAATTGATGCAATAAACGCCCTATCTAAAGGCTGAATAGTCACAGAGGAGGTAATTGAACCTGATGATTTACACACATGTGCGTAATGACCTCTCTTGCCGCATTTACTACACACAGCCTCCCGAGCGGGACACTTCAGGCGAGGGTGCCGGACGTTCCCACAAAAATAACACTTCTGAATCCTAGAGGCAACAGCCGCTGAAGTAGAAACTGTTTCAGAATCTAGTAAACCACTCCTATTAAGTCCACATAATTCCTTTTCATCCGGAACTGCCGAAACCACAGTCACAGGCTGATTAAAAAGAGCATAAGAATCCGAACTTCTCTGAGCCACATCCAATGTAGAAGCTTGCTCAAAAGCACTCTTAAGATCCAAAGTCTTACTTTCTAACAACTGCTGATGAATTGATCTGGACAGTAATCCATTAATAAAAGCATCCCGTACCGATTCTTCCTTATATTCTTCAGCCGTCACGGCCTTATAGTTAGTTAACACTAAGGCACCGAAGTGCTTGTAAATAAGTATCCAAAGATTCTCCCACCTGCTGCCTACGGGCAGATAGAAGGTGACGTGCAAATACCTCATTCTTTGGTTTAACAAAAATCTTTTCCAATGTAGAAATAGCCACTTCGTAAGTTTTACAGTCCAAAATATACTTATACACATCCGGAGCAATGTAGTTGATCAGCATATTCAGCTTATTTAGAGACTCTTGATCCAACACGCCCAAAAAGTTTTTAAATGTACAATACCAGTGTTTCCATTTATCATCCACTCCTGCAGAATTAGGGTCAGCATTGAATCGTTCTGGTTGAAGATATCGCTCCATTCTGACATAAAGTTAATAAATTGAAATAAAGAATAGATTTGCCTTTCTAATCTAGGCTTTATTAACTTAAAAATCCTGTAGCACATCTTCAACACCCAGTCCCAACTAAAGGCTGGAAAGAACTGAATTTAAGATGGCCACCACAAATCACATGACATCAACTACCAATGAGATTACAGCATATATCCCAAGGCAGGAAACAAACAACCAATCACAATACTTCTTACTAAACATAAAGAATAATCACCACAGAGACTAAGTTGTCTAAAGTTACACAACGTGATCACAAAGGAGGATCACCGAACCATTTGGGTCACCCTCATGATAGCAGGGTCCCCAGTAAAGATGGAATTGGACACAGGATCAGCCCTAACTGTCATGAATCGACGAGACTATGAGCGGCTATTCCCACACATACCCTTGAAGGACACGTCCGTTGTATTGAAGACATACACGGGGCAAAAAGTCTACCCCAGAGGAAAAATAAGGGTGCCAGTTGAATACAACGGCAAGGAAACACAGAAACTGTATCTATATATACTACCAGATGGAGGACCACCATTATTGGGACGTGAATGGATCCGAAAAATACAATTGGATTGGCATTCCATTCAGGCGCTAACTGTGACTGATAAAAAGGATAATGACGTCACACCTAGACGACTGTCAAAGATTCTAACTGACTCGAAAGAGGTGTTCCAACAAGGACTTGGGACTCGAAAAGGAGTAACGGCAACGATAAAAATGGAAGGTAACGCAAACCCAAAATTTTTTAAGGCCAGACCGGTACCTTACGCGATCCGCCCAGCCGTTGAAGCAGAGCTGGAGAGTCTGGAGCGTTCGGGTGTGCTGTCCAAGGTGGACTGGAGCGAGTGGGCCACACCCATCGTTCCTGTAATGAAGAAATCATTGAGCAGCACGCCTGGGGAACCAAAGAAGGTTCGCATCTGTGGGGACTTCAAGGTAACTGTGAACCCAGTCCTGCACACAGTACAATTTCCACTTCCACGGATAGAAGATATTTTCGCCTCACTATCTGGAGGGAAACGGTTTACAAAGATTGATCTGGCCCAAGCGTATCTACAAATGGAGTTGGAAGAAGCATCTAGGAAATACCTCACGATAAACACTCACAAAGGCCTTTACCAGTACAATTGACTGGTATTCGGGGTAGCATCAGCCCCGGCTATTTGGCAGAGGGCGATGGAACAAGTCCTGCAAGGGATCCCGGGGACCCAGTGTTATTTGGACGACATCCAGGTTACGGGCGAAAATGACAGTGAACACCTTGCCAACCTGGAGCAGGTGCTCACGAGATTACAGGAATATGGGCTACGAGCCAACCGCCCCAAATGCGAGTTCTTCAGGAGACAAATCTCGTATTGTGGCCACATGATTGATGAGGAAGGGTTGCATAAGTCGCTGGACAAGATTGAGGCTGTCGTCAAGGCTCCAGCACCAGAAAATGTGTCGCAACTGAGGTCGTTCCTCAGGTTGGTGAACTACTACCATAAGTTCTTGCCGAATTTATCTGCAATTCTGCACCCACTGAATGCCCTGCTGCAAACTGGAGTAACATGGAAATGGAGTGATGAGTGTAAGCGTGCCTTTCAGAAATGTAAATGCCTAATCACTTCAAAAGAAGTATTGGCCCACTACAATCCGACACTACCGATTCGGTTAGCATGTGATACGTCTCCCTACGGCATCGGAGCGGTGCTGTCACACAAATTCCTTGACGGTTCAGAGAGGCCAATAGCCTTTGCGTCGCGCTCGTTAACCTCAGCCGAGCGTAACTACACCCAGATTGACAGGGAGGCCCTCAGCCTGGTGTGGGGGGTGAAGAAGTTCAATCACTATCTGCACGGGCAGAAATTCACCCTACTGACTGATCATCAGCCCCTGGTCTCCATTTTTAACCCAAAGAAGGGCGTTCCGGTGATGACGGCGCTACGGCTGCAAAGATGGTCACTTTTTCTAGGGGCACATCAGTACGACATAGAGTACAAGGGTACAAAACAGCATGGAAACGCTAATGGGCTGTCGCGCCTACCGTTGCCTACAGTAGCGGAAGCACCTGCAGTGGACCCTGTTGAGATATTCCATGCGACCAGAGTCGAATGTCTACCTGTTACAAACTCAAGTATAGAGAAGGAAACCCGAAATGACCCGACACTCTCTCGGGTCTATGATTTGATGGTGAAGGGATGGCCAGCACATGGCGACTCACTGTTGCCAGCATTCTCGCCAAGGAGAGAACAGCTGTCAGTGTGCCGGGGGACCTTGATGTGTGGATCCCGAGTGGTAATTCCACCCAAGTTGAGAGATAGAGTGCTCAATGAGCTTCATGAGGGTCATCTGGGAGGGGTAAAAATGAAGAGCCTAGCCAGGGCGTTTGTGTGGTGGCCAGGAATCAATAAAGAAATCGAGGATATGAACAAGAGATGCACAGGATGCCAGCAGGTCCAAAACGCTCCACCACGGGCCCCGTTACATCCATGGGAGTGGCCCTCATCTCCATGGCAATGGGTACACATTGATTTTGCTGGTCCATTTATGGACTCAATGTTCCTAATCGCTGTGGACGCCCATTCGAAATGGCCAGAGGTCATCAAAATGTCCTCCACCACCACGGAGAAAACTATTGCTCTCCGATGGACCATCTTCACCAGGAATGGCTTGCCAGAACAGATTTGCTCCGACAATGGGCCACAGTTTGTGTCAGAGGATTTCCGGAGGTTTCTGAGGAATAATGGGGTGAAGCATTACACATCTGCCCCATATCATCCAGCCACAAATGGGTTGGCTGAGAGGTTTGTTCAGACCTTTAAAAAGGCCATAAAGGCAACACATAATGACGACACACCACTACAACACAAGGTAGATAATTTCTTGTTTGCTTACCGGAATGCGACACATGCAGTCACCAACCAAGCTCCAGCCATAATGTTCTTCAACCGAAGGCTAAGATGTCGCCTGGATTTGCTCAAACCAAACATAAGACGAGATGTTGAGGATAAGCAATTCCAGCACATAAATGAGGAGCCAACCAGGAGCTTCAAGATAGGGCAACCAGTCTTGGCCCGCGACTACCGAACAGAAAAATGGCAGCCAGGAACGATATGCACACAGCAGGGACCACTAATGTACACAGTGGACGTTGGAGAGAGCATCGTGAGACGCCATGCTGACCAGATTCTAGAGTCACAGGAACAAGCCAAACCCATACCACGAGCAGGTGCACCTGGTAATCAACCCGAAGTACAGATTGCGTCTACCTCAGAAGCAGTGGTATTGGAAGCTGACGAACCAATCAATGACAATGAGCCAGAATCAACTCCGCCGCAAGAACAGGATACTCGAGAAAGGCACTATCCAGTCAGGATCAGGAAGCCTCCTCAAAGACTGAACTTATAAATGATTATTTCAGTTGATGTATATAGTACAGAGAAAATTGTAATTGTAATTAGTTATTATTTAGTTGTTAAATGAATGTTATGTACTGTTTATCTAAAAGGGGAGGGACTGTTGTGTATGTACCTTTAAGAGAAGAACTGATTCTATACTGCAGTACTGGCAGTGACCACCCCTGTATATAAAGCCATAGCAGGCTTCTGTATTTCAGTCTTAAGTTACCCTCTGTTCAGCTACAAGCACGAGCAGAGGGAGCAGCCAGACTTTGGAGAGTGGATTAAAGTGGTGGTCCCCTGACCAGGAAGAGGAGGAGAACGTTGGACCACCACCACCAACTCCACCATCATTACATCAACTGAGGTGCCTGGAGAGAGAGGACAGAGGAGGAGAAGGAGAAAGGAGGCCTACATCAACATCAACCAGGGGAGAGGCCTTTCTATCACTGCCTCCCCAATTTGGCCTCCACTTCAGGAGAGGGAGAGAGGGGAGAGAAACCAACTGCTTGAAAGGAGGGAAGAAAACTTCATCCGGAACATCTACAGGTGGGTGTTATTTGGGGCACTCTCCCAAGACTTTGTATTTTAGGTGGGGGGAGAAAAGAAGAAGCAAGGCCGGATCATCAAGGGGTGTAGTGTGTGTGTGTGTGTGCTCTTGTTAAAAGCTAGGCCACACACACCACTAATTAGCATCCCTTCTATTGCCTGCCCTGGGAGAGCTTGGAGCTGCCCAAGGTGAAGTCTTTAATTTAATTTAATTACATCGTTAAGACCTGTTGCAGGACTAAGCCTGGGCTTCTCCAGCTTTTCCAGGTGAAGACGTCTTCTCCCCCTGCCAGAAGACCACCATCACCAAAGACTTTTTCCATCGGAGAGTGCAACCCTGCCTACACCCACCCACCATCCTGAGTGGCAACACTGCCCTTTGCGGCCTCCCTCCTTCCCACCCCCCCACCTCTCTCTCTCTCTTTGTCTCTCTCTGCCTGTCTTTCTAAGGCACCTTAGTTTCATCTATTTTATTAATTGCCAATTGAGCAGAGGGGAGAGGCCACTCTCCCAATTTAAATCAATAAGGAGAGAGGTGTGTCCTCATTTTAATCAGCTCCCTCTGCTCAATAGAGGACAAAAAAAGTATATATACACCGAGGCCATTAACACCTTCAGGCCTGTGACTTGGGGTGAGTGTAGCCCTTAAAAAAAGCACCCCAGAATGGCGACTGCGTCTTCGCCGGTGGCGGGGCCAGCCGGGACCTATGCGAGAGTGGTAGCCACGGCCACAGCTGCTCCCGCTGTTCCTGCTGCCCCGTCACCTTTTCGATTAATAACAAAAAAGCTTGGGGTGAAGAGCTACACTCACCCCACTATGACCATCGAGGCCTGCGTCAAGGCCATGGCTGGGGTTGTCGGCCCCTCAGCCATCGTCGCGGCCTCGAAAATGTATGGGAAGGCTGTGTTCTTCCTGGGGTCGGAGCGGGCGGTGTCCCTGGCTGTCGCCAAGGGGCTCACCGTGGGCGGGACCTTCCTGCCGGTGGATCCTCTCGAGGCCACCGCGCAGAGGATCATTATTTCCAACGTCCCGCCCTATGTTCCTGGTGAGCTCCTCCTTCCCCATTTGCGACAACTTGGGGAGGTGAGGTCGGGGATCACGCCCATCCCGCTCGGCTTCCGGGAGGCCAGCCTTCGCCACGTCTTCTCCTTCCGGCGCCAGCTGTTTATCCAGCTGGCGCGGGAGGAGGACACTGAAGGGGCGTTCGTCGTCCTCCACGAGGGGACCGCCTACCGCGCCTTTTGGACGTCGGACGGTGTGAGGTGCCATGCCTGCAGGGAGGTGGGGCACATCAGGAGGAACTGCCCTGCCTCCAAGGCCGCCGGATCATCTCGTGCGGCCGAGGCTGGCGCCGCCGCCGCCGCCCTTCCCCCCGGATCTGCCCACGCGTCAAGTACGTCTGATGCGCGGTTGACGTCGGGGGCCGATGCCACCAAGGCCTCCGGCGGGGGGGAGGGAGCGTGTCCGGCCGGAAAGAAGGCGCGGGGAAAAAAGAAGCACCTTAGGGCAGGTCCCCCCGTGGATGGTGAGCCCTTGCCCCTTGAGCCCCTTACACCCGCGCTCCTCGCGGAGTTGATCAGGGCAGATGTGAGCGGGAGGGGCCCCGTGCCCGAGCCTGTGGCCGCAACCGCCGCAGCGGTAATGCCAATACCTGCGGCCGGGCTCGGGCCCGAGGAACCCGACAAACCTGCTCCGCCGGAGGGAGTCGAGGAGGAGGCCTTTGCAGACATGGAGGTCTCCCTCGCTCCCTCCGTGCTAAAAAGAAGGCGCGACCCCCTGGATGAGGAGGAGGACCGGGAGGAGGAAGGTCCCTCCGAGCAGGGGGAGTCGTCGCCCGCCGCGGGTACTGCGCCCCCCCGCCCCCCCAGCGCTGTCGTCATCACCAGCGATCGGCAGGGGTCGCCTGTCCCTCGGGAGGCTGAGGCAGATGTGTCTGTCCAGCACGTGCCTCCCGGGGATGGGGATGAGACCCTGCCCGTGGGGGGGGTTGCGGAACAACCCGCGGCAGTAATTGAAGTTGACCTTTTATCGGTGTCGTTACCCCTCGCCGGGTCGGGCAGCCTGGGGGTTGGGTCGGGCGAGCTCGAGGATAATGAGCTCGCCCAATGCGACCCGGACGTCTCCCAGGGGATGCTCGTCCTGGTAGAGCTTTTAATTCAAAACCCCCCGTCCGCTGGGTCGGAGGTTGGTGGCGGGGAGGAGGATGGCCCCCTGGCTGCGTCTCTGGTGCCGGACGTACTGGAGGAGCTGGAAATTGTTCTCTCCCCGGTTTCTCCGGTCGTTCCGGCGTCTGAGGCGGAGGGGAGCTCTGAACCGCCGCCGTCTTCTGGCCCGGCACCCCTAGAGGAGCCCAGGGAGAAATCCTCTGCCGCCGATCCTGGGGGTGGGATCCGGGCGGAGGCGGGGCTGGCTGGCGCGGCCGAGTCGTTCGCTTCGCACTGCGCGGCAGACGGGTTGGCCGCTGGTGACGACCCCCTGGAGGAGGATGGGGACTCGGTGATGGGCACGGAGGACGATTCGGACTCCAGCGCCGACGTGGCGATGGATGACCTCGTGCCCCTTGCCAAGTCTCCCCTCATTTCCGTAAGGGAACTCCGGGATTTTATGGCCACGTGCCTGGGTCAGCGCAATAAGGTCCGGCTGGCCCTCGACAGGTGGTCGGAGCTGGCGCTGCTCATCGATTCCGTCCGCGCCGCCGTTAAGATCTTGGGCGCGGACGAGGGTGTGAACCCGCTCGAGCTGCGTCGGCTCACAACGTTTCTCACTGGGCTGCTGAGGAAGTGGCGGCGGACCAGCGGCTGCGCTTCCTCGCCCCGTTAGGTGTAGGTAGAGGTTGCACTATGCTTCTGACATGAAGATAACCATAGCCAGCCTCAACATCAACGGCAGCAGGGAGGCGCGCCGCAGATTCAATAACTTCTCGGTCCTTCGGGACGGGAAGTATGCGGTGTGCTTCCTGCAAGAAACCCACACCGTTCCGGGAGACGAAGCCACGTGGCTCCTGGAGTGGCAAGGAGGGGTCAGCATGAGTCACCTCTCCAACAATTCCAGCGGGGTGGCTATCTTGCTGGCCCCGCATTTTCAGCCGGAGATCTTGGGGGTCAAGGAGCACGTGCCGGGCCGCTTGCTCCATGTCACTGTTCGCCTGGGGGGCGTGCCGCTCCATCTAGTGAACGTGTACGCCCCTCAGACCAGTGCGCAGCAAGTGCGCTTCTTCGAAGAAGTGTCCGCTCTCTTGGGCTCCATCGACGTGGGCGAGTGCGTCATCCTCGGGGGGGATTTTAACTGCACCCTCGAGGCGAGGGACCGTTCGGGTCCCCCGCGAAGCCCGGCGGCGATGGAGAAGTTGAGGGACCTGGTTGGGTCCTTCGACTTGGTGGACGTCTGGCGAAATCTCCACCCCGACTCCAGCGCCTTCACTAGTGTGAGGTCTGGGGGAGGAAGGTCCAGAATCGACCGCCTCTACATTTCCCGGGCGTTCGTCTCCTGCGTTCCGGCAGCTTCCATGCGGCCGGTGCCGTGCACGGACCACCACCTGGTGTGGGCGGAGCTCGCTCCGCTGCGCGCGCGGGGGGGGTCCGTGTACTGGCATTTTAACAACCTGCTGCTGGAGGACGCACGGTTCCGGGATTCGTTTCGTCGATTCTGGGCCGACTGGAGAAGGAAGCAGGGGGGCTTCCCCTCCTTGAGGCTATGGTGGGATGTGGGCAAGGCTCACATCCGTCTCTTCTGTCAGGAGTACGCGAAGGGGTCGACCAAGAGGCGGGAGGCCCGGGTCGGGCGGTTGGAGAAGGAGGTGCTCGACCTGGAGTCCCGTCTCGGTCAGGTCGTCGAGGACCCGGCCCTGCGGAAGGTGTACGAAGAGAAGAAGGGCGCGCTGAAGGACCTGCAGCTCGTCGGGTCCCGAGGCGCGTACGTGAGGTCGCGGATCCAGCTCCTGCGGGACCTGGACCGCGGCTCCCCCTTCTTCTACTCGCTGGAAAAAAGACGGGGGGTCCGTAAGCAGCTCTTGGGGCTGCTGGCCGACGACGGATCTCTGGTCTCGGATCCGGAGGGAATCAGCGTGGAGACCCGCGCCTATTACGGGGCTCTGTTCTCTCCGGATCCGTCCAGCGAGGATGCGCGCAGAGCTTTGTGGGAGGACCTGCCGAAGGTTGGCCCGGAGGGCGCCGAAAAATTGGACGCTCCGCTAAGTCTGGCGGAGCTGACCGGCGCCCTCCGCCAGCTCTCTAGGGGAAAGTCCCCGGGGCTGGACGGGCTGACCGTGGAGTTCCACAGGGCGTTCTGGGACGTCTTGGGGGGCGACTACGCGCGGGTCCTGGGGGAAAGTTTGGCGACCGGGGAGATGCCCCTCTCTTGGCGCAGGGCGGTCATTGTCCTGCTGCCTAAGAAGGGCGATCTCCGCCTCCTTAAGAACTGGCGCCCGGTCTCCCTCCTCAGCACGGACTATAAAATCTTTGCCAGGGCCATGTCTGCTCGCCTTGGCACCGTGCTGGCCCACATGATCCACCCCGACCAGTCCTACACGGTCCCGGGCCGGACCATCCACGATAACATCCATCTGGTCCGGGACCTGGTCCACCACTCCCAGAGGGCTGGTCTGTCGGTCGCCTTCCTTTCCCTGGATCAGGAGAAGGCGTTCGACAGGGTGGATCACGAGTATCTCTTCGGGACTCTGCGCGCATTCGGGTTCGGGACGCATTTCGTCGCCCGGATCCGACTTCTGTACGCCGCCGCGGAGTGTCTGATTAAAGTTAACGGGTCCTTGACGGCGCCCCTTCGCTTCGGGAGGGGGGTGCGTCAGGGATGCCCCATGTCCGGCCAGTTATATGCCATTTGCGTGGAGCCTTTCCTGCGCCTCTTGCGGAAGAGGTTGACGGGACTGGCTCTGCAAGGGCCGGGCGTGGAGGTGGTCCTCTCGGCTTACGCCGATGACGTGCTCCTCACGGTCACGGATCCCGCTGACTTGCGGAGGATGCGGGAATGCCAGCAGATTTACTCGGACGCATCCTCCGCCAAGATCAACTGGGAGAAATGTTCCGGACTCCTGGTGGGTCAGTGGCGGGTGGACTCCCTGCCGGAGGAGTTCAGGCCTTTCGCCTGGAGCACCACGCACCTCCTCTATTTGGGAGTCTACCTTAGCCCTGCCGAGGACGCTTGGCCGGCGAACTGGCAAGAGCTGGAGGCCAAAGTCACCGCTCGCCTAGGACGCTGGACAGGACTGCTCCGAGTGTTGTCCTACAGGGGTCGAGCGCTGGTCATAAACCAGCTGGTGGCCGCCATGTTGTGGTACCGGTTGGTCACTTTGATCCCTCCCCCTGCGTTTGTCGCCAAGATTCAGAAGAAGCTCATCGACTTCTTCTGGGACAAAAGGAAGCACTGGGTCTCTGCCGCGGTTCTGTGTCTCCCGCTTAGGGAGGGCGGTCAGGCGCTGGTGTGCCTTCGCACCCAGGCTGCGACTTTCCGTCTTCAGACGCTGCAGAGATACCTGTACGTCGAGAATCCTCCGAGATGGTGTGCGCTGGTGACGTTTTTCTTCCGCCAGCTGCATGGCCTCAATTACGACACGCAGCTCCTGTTTGCGAAAGTGGGCAGCAGGCGTGCCGGCCTGCGGGAGCTGCCTGTCTTCTACCAGGAACTACTATGGGTTTGGAACTACGTCGCTTCCAGGCGGAGCTCTCCCCCGTCAGGAGCGGCGGCTCTCCTTCGGGAGCCGCTGCTCAGGAATCCGCACCTCCACGAACACGGGTTCGGGCGGCTGGCGGAGGGTAGGGCTGTGGCTGGCAAGGTGACCAGAGTCGGGGACCTGCTCGATGGCGGAGGAGCGGGCTGGATGGCGCCGGAGGAGCTGGCGCGGCGCCTGTCCTGGGCCAACGTCCGGCTCGCGGTCGAAACCATCGAATCGGTAAAAGCGGCACTGGGCCCCGACTCCACTAGGTGTATCGAGGCGGCTCAAGCACGTGGGGCGATCCCGTCCGAGCTTACCCCCGTTCGGACGGAATTCCTCATCGGCGCCCGGCCCCGAAACTCCCCTCGGGAACCGGCGCCTCACAACTTGAGCCGTCTCGAGGAAATACCCTCCGTGCCTTTTCATTCCGCGCGGAGGGGTTTCCTGTACGGGCTGCTCCTGCACACTCTCCACTTTGCCATCTTCGTCTACCGTCCGGACACGCCTTGGCGTGGCGTTTTGCCGACCGGCGGTAGCGGAGGTCCCCAATGGAGGGCTCTCTATGCGGGAGTCCTCCCTTGTTCCATCGGGGACTTGGCCTGGAGGGTGTTGCACGGAGCGGTCCCGTGCAATAAGGTTTTAAGTAGGTTCACGGACTCCCAGGCCGCCTGCATTTTTTGCGGCCTGGAGGAGTCCGTGTTTCACGTTTATATGGATTGTGAGAGGTTGCAGCCCCTCTTTCACTACTTGAAGGGGCTGCTCCTCGATTTTTGGTTGCACTTCAGTCCCACGCTCTTGATCTACGGTCACCCGGTGCGGAGGGGAGCGGACAGGTTGGAGGACCTCCTTGTGGGCCTGCTCCTGGGCCTGGCTAAAAGAGCCATCAATTGGTCCAGGCAGCGGGCGGTCGAGGGGGTCGTCCAGCCGGATTGCCTGCATCTCTTCCGCGGCCATGTTCGCGCCCGGGTGGCCCTGGAGATGGAGCACGCGGTGTCCGCCGGTGCGCTTGAGTATTTCCGCGACCAGTGGGCGCCGCGGGGACTGGAGTGCATCATCAACACGGATAACCAAATTTTAATTTGATTTGTTAAGCTTTAGTTGAACTTTTGTTTATTTACAGTCGAATTGTTTTTTTTTGGGTCCAAATAAAAGAGTACCCTCTGTTCAGTAAATACCTGTTATTATTGTTCTCCTGCAGTCCGTGTATTATTTATAATCGGACACTACAGGGCGGGCTGGGGGCGTGTCAGGTGTTTTTCGAGTCCTGAACCCGACTCCAGTGTGATGTGGGAAAAAGGTGTGATTTTACCCTAATTGGGCAATTGATTTCCAGCGTGTCGGAAACCCTGGCCCAATTAGTCTTTCCATCCTGAAAGTCGCCTCCTATGATATCATCAATGCTGCTGGATTTAAGGCCTGTAAGCAGCCTTGCTGCTTCTGGAGACTGCAAACTTTATGCCCATTGCTGCGATCGCTTCATTCAGCAACTATGTCCAGCAGTAGGCCAAAGTGTGCTCCACGGTTCGATGACGCCACCCTGCAAGCTCTGGTGGAGGGAGCAAGAGCAAATAAGGAGGGGCTCTTCCCTTACTCAGGGAGGAAGAAGCCTCCGCAGCAGACTAAAGCTATGTGGATGCAAGTGGCCCAGGAGGTCAACTCTATGTCTATGTGCCACAGAACCTGGCTGCAGTGCAGGAAGAGGTTTCATGGCCTTCTGCGCACAGGAAAAGTGAGTATGACTTTCCCATCACCCTCAACCTGATCCCCATTGCCTCTCCTCACCAGCACTCTGCTTTGCCAACCTCTTCCTCCACATCCCACTTGACACTTACATCCCTGCACCCTTACCCATTCCCTCTCTCTCTATGGTCACATTCACTTAACTATTCGACCATGCAGCCCTCACACTCTCTATCACTGTGATGCAATGACAACTTACAACACACAGGGAGGGCCCTTTGTCTCCTTCTAAGCATCTATGCTATGGAATCTCTACACTCTTCACTCCTTCATTCTCACTCAAACTCCACTTGTGTCCCTCATTGCAGGAAAAGAGAGCCCACAATAAGAGGGAAAGAGTGAGGACAGGAGGAGGGCCACCCTCAGTAGCCCAGCTCACCACCTGGGAGGAGGCAGCCCTGGAAATTGCTGGGATCAAGGAGGATTCCCAAGTGGGGGACGGACAGGCAGGCGTATCGCAGCAAGCTGGTGACAGAATAGTTTGGCATCTCTCTCATTGACATTGCATGAGCCATTGATAAAGAATCTGATGCTCTAACAGATTGACTTATGATCATCTGCACTATTCAATGTGCATGTAACCTTGACCTCACGTCTCTAACTCTTTCCTTTACAGGACCATCGACAGCCCCCGTCCCCACTGTCAAGGAGGAAGAGCCTGAGCTTCCAGACTCCTCAGAGGAAGCTGCAACCTCTGAGGGCGCTGCGCCTGCAGAATTAAGCGCACACATCACTGGTGCAGACACGCACACCTCGGTGGGACCTTCGGGACATAGAGTAGAGTTGTCACCTGGTGTATTACAGCACACAAGTGAGCATCAGCAGATGGTGGAGACAGGGACAACAGTGGAGAGTCCTCATCGGAGGGCGCAGGACGCTCCCAGCTCGGCTCAGCTGCATGTCGACCCTGTGCCTCCGGGTCCATCCAGAAGGAGAGCGATGCTGGAACTCCAGGAACAGGTGCAGGAGTCTCTGGCAGGTTTTATCTCCAGGGTCGCTGCGAGTGTGGAGCGAATGGAGGAGTCCATCGCTAGCATGAGCAGAGCCTTTGTGGAGGCGTTGGCGCATGAATGCATCACCACAGAAAGGACAGCAACCTCCGTGGAAAGGATGGCTACCTCCATGGTAAGGTTGGCTACCATAACGGAGAGGATGGCTATGGTAGAGGAGAGGAAGGCTACATCCATGGAGGAGCTTAGTCGCCAAGGTATGGAAAACATGGTAATTGTTCAGAATAGACTGACATCTCTTGAGGAGCAATGGTCAGCTATTGAGCAAACAAACCAGACGTTCATGCAAGTCCTCGCGAGTAGTACAGTACAGAAACGGGTCCTCATGGTGCCCCTGAAGTGCAGCAAGGTGCTATCAAGCCACTTGCTAGCTCTGAAGTGGGCTGACCCATGAGAGGGATGTTGGTGGCAGACAACAAGTAAGTGGGGGCTCCTCTCCAAGCGCTCACATGACCATGCCACTGCAAAGCCCTCAGTCAGAGCCCCACCGGATTCCCACACTGAGATCGGCATCTCAACCCCTGCACAGCCGCAGGAGCAGCAGACTATTGCCGAGCCCACACAGGTTCGCAACCCCAGAGGACGCCCGGCAATGGTGTCGAGACAGGAGCAGCAAGAAAGTCAGCAAGGGGCCTCCACATCTGCTGAAGCCACAGGGGAAGCTCCATGTAGGAGCACGCATAAGAGGAAGATAATGCACAAGTAGTCACAAGGGTAGTCACTTGGGTGTAATGTTGGCCCAGAAATTCGGGTCGGGGGCTTCCCGCGGGTGTAAGCCCCCGACCTGCACTTACCTTGCGCACTGGCAGTTGAGCTGTAGGGCCCCATGGAATTCCGCTCCGGGGCCTGGCCCAGCTGCCGACGCGCTGTGCTTGCATGTCCCAGGGGCGTAGTTAGTGCGATACGTCCCCTGGGATCACGTGAGCCATGGGCAGCCAATCAGAGGAGGGAAAAGCCCATTCATAAGATTGACAGGAAGACCTGTCAAAACTTATAAACACTACAGGCCCCAAAATAGCAGTAAACCTTCAAATAATTTTTTTAAAAAGTCACACTTTTTAAATAAACTATAAATTACATTAAATAACTATTTTAAACAATAATTTAAATTTTTGAAAAAAATAATTTTATATTCTAACGGGGCTAAAAATAAACTTATCTTGCTTTAAAGTATTTAAATATAATAAACCTGTGGAAAAAATGTTTTAATTTTAATTAATTGACCACTTACTTTGCAAAAAGCAGGCCTTACGCCTGCTTTTTAAATGTGTAAATCCTGCAGGCTTACCCTCCCGGGAAAACCTGCAAAAAAAACCTAAGTTCAAAGCGCATGTGCAGCCTCTCCTGCGCGCGCGTTCGACCTCTGAACCCCTTCGTTCAGAGAATCGGAAGTGCCGGTTTCCCGTGCATGCGCAGTGCATGCAGAAAACCGGCACTTCCATCCGGCGTACGGGTGAGTACCCCGTGCGTACTCACCCATGGAGACCCGAATTTCTGGGCCGTTATGTTTAATTTTGAAAAGCCATCAGTTGGTTATTTTCATTAAAAATTCTGATGGCAAACTGTTGCAGTTGTGGCATGTGTCATTTTGCTAATGGGACTTCCTCATTGAGGGCTTAGGATGACTTGCAATTGTCAGTATGGTGGTCAGAGTGATAGGAATCCGTAGGTTCTTGACCATTGTCGATGGTCTGATAAGAAGGTGCAAGGCAAAAGTGTTTGATTGTGCAGGCTAAGTAAATCTGGCCAAGATGAGTGCATGCCTTGCATCCCGGGCAGCAATGTGCTCGCATGCTGCTGCCGTTGGTTGATGCGCCTCTGCAAGCTGTTCATTGTCGCTCTCCTCCTCCTCCTCCTCCTCATCTGGGGAGGCTATGTGATGAGCCACTTGTTCCTCAGGCATCTGCAAGCCACGATGCTGTGCCATGTTGTGAACTGCACAGCAAACCACGACGATTCCGGAGACCCTGGCTGCTGAGTACTGCAGGGCTCCACCTGATCTATCCAGGCATCTGAAGTGCATCTTCAGCAAGCCGATGGTTTGCTCGATTATGGATCTGGTGGAAATGTGGCTGCAGTTGTAGCACTCCTCAGCTTCGGTGGATGGGCTCCTCAATGGTGTCATTAGCCACGTCTTCAGGGGATAGCCCTTGTCTCCAAGTAGCCATCCGAAAAGCTGGTCTGGTGGACTGAAGAGCGGAGGCACACTAGACTGGCGCAGGATGAAGGAGTCATGGCTACTGCCAGGATACTTGGCACAAACATGCAAAATTTCCTTCTTGTGGTCACACACTAGCTGTACGTTGAGGGAGTGGAAGCCCTTGCGGTTGACAAACATACCTGGATTGTGATGGGGTGCCTTAAGGGCCACATGTGTGCAGTCAATGATCCCCTGCACCCTTAGAAAGTCTGCCAGATTGTCGAACCCATCCACACGCGCAGTTACAGTGGCTTGATCCTTGGAAAAATTGATGTAATTGCGCGCAATGGCAAAGAGGGCATTGGTTACCTGCGTGATGCAAGTGCGTGCGGTCGCCTGGGAGACGCCGCTGATGTCTGCTGCTGATCCCTGGAATGAGCCTGAAGCAAAACAGTTGAGTGCGGTGGTGACTTTGGCAGCCACTGGTAAGGGGTGTCTACCTGTTCCTCTGGGCTCCAGGTCTTGCTGCAGCATTGCGCAGATGTCACCCACTACCTCTCGCGAAAGTCGGAGCCTCCTTTGGCACTGCAGCTCAGTCATGTTGAGATAGCTGATCCGCTGTCTGTAGACCCTGTTTGGGGGGTATCTCCTGCGCCGACTTGCTTCCATGCGCTGGCGCCTTCTGGCCTGTGCAGTTTCAGGTGGGTGAGCAGCAGCTTGGAGCTCCTGCTGTTGCTCCTGCAGTTGGTGCTGCTGTTGTTCAGGGTTCTGCTGCTGCCGCAGCTGATCTTCGTCTGAATCTGATGTCCAGGAGGAAAGGAAATAAATAGTTCCCATTCTTCTGGTATATACCTCAGTTAAGGAAGCGCTCATTCAAGATGGGGAGAGGGATTTCCCAGGAGGTCACACTGGAGATGGGTGTCAGGCTCCAAACTTCCACAACAATGAGTAGGCATGCTAAAAGTTCCCCTAGACCTGAGACAACAAAGTTCTGCAAATGATGATTGGTGAAAACTCCTTTTTGATGGTGGAGCTGCAGCTGTTAGTAAGCAATCCACTTGTGATGCCGCCAGGATTCATTGGTGTGTTCCAGAGGAGGCGTGCAGCACGTGGGAAAAGTGGGAAAATCAGAAAGGCCTCTCAAAATGGGATTATACAGGCAATTAAGTGGTTGTTAAGGGCCTTAAGGGCCTAACCCTAACCCTAACCCTAACCCTAACCTCTTGGAGGCGGGATGGAAACGGGGTCAGAAAACTCGCATGTGGGAAACTTGCTCGGAGGCAGGATGGAGCCGGGATCAGGCCCGCACGCCATTTTTTGCGATTTTACCACCTCACACGCCTCCAATCCCGCCTCCTCGGGCCTGGCAAAATCGAGCCCAAGGACTCATCAAACTACACAGAATGTCAATGTTTGACAGCTTCACAGAGCTGTCAAATGCTGACATTTCTACTTTCAAAAAATCTTGACAGATGGCACATCAGACATTGACGTGCTCTGTCAATGACTTCCCCCTAGTTGGCCTGCTGAGCCCGCTGGGTCAAGGTCAATCAGGGGAAAATCCCTCTGGTTGGCCAGAAGCTGATGGAGGCTGGATTGACAGCCAGCAAGCAGCAGTCCCGCCTCCAAAAGCTTCCCATTGACAAAATCCAACCCTATAACTCTGTTTATGGAATGATCCACTGGCCTAGAAATCGGACCCCATTTTGCCTGTTTTGGGTGAAAAAGAGAGTCAAAAATGATCATTTTTGCGGGGCAATATCCAAGGACCCCTGAGATATATCCAGTGCTATGTTGGCCTTGGACGATAAACAAGCAGTTGGCCCCTTACATTTGCTAATGAGGGGCCTAGTACCTGTTTAAGGACCCCTCTGCAAAATCCTCCTCCTCATATATGAAATTACTAAACCTGCTGCAACTGTACTGAATTGAATGAAGGGTTAAAGTAATATACGCACACCCAGCTTGGGTTTGCCACCAACCTCTCCTGGCCCAATGCTCATAACCCTGCCTGGGTCAGTGATCTCCAAGGCTTCCTGCACTGCCTGTGTGAGGGTGATGATATTGGGAACTCCTCCACCCATCCTGTTCCTCTCTCTGGCATGATGTGCTGTCTTGTCCTGCAAAAAGAGAGCGCGACAGTGAGTGGTGAGTGGAGATGTGTGGGGCTTCTGCATAGAGTGGATGTATTGAGAAGTGTAGAAGAAGCAAGCTGGAATGAAGCTGGGGAGGTGCTGAATGTAAAGGGAAGTATGTGTGTCTGATGTGAAATGAGGAAGGAGTGGTGGGAGTAGTTGGTGGCTGTGCAAGTGTTAAGATGTGAGAAGTGCATGGTGTGAAGAGAGGAAAGCAAGAGGTGAGTTTGTGTTTGGAATGAGCAAGAGAGGTGTTTCAGTGTGCCCTTGCAATTTTACAGTGAAGGATGTTTGGACAGGAGGTAACAGTTGAGAATGGTGGGGGAGGGAGTGAGCGGTTTGTTGTCAGGTGGTGTTGAGAGAGGTGAAGAGCTGTACTCACCCTTGCTGCTCTTGTGAGGTCATTAAACCTCTTTCTACATTGAATCCAAGTCCTGGGGGTAATGCTGCTGAAACCGACCCCCTCAGCCCCCTCTGTCCAGGCCTGCTTCTGCGGGTGCTGGGGTACAGTACTACCCACCTACCCCTCACTTCCTCCACTAGGACCTCCAGGGATGCATCAGGAAAGTGGGGGGGGGGGCAGCTTTATTATCCATGTCTGCAGCCAGCAAGTCTTCCAGAGTTGTTTAATAAAACATGCAAGCAGAGGATGCAAACTCACTTTAACAGGTGCATCCCCACTTGAAGTAGAGTTGGGACGGCACCGGAAATTGCACGGGTCACTTGAACAGGCTGCTCGATTCTGCAGGTGATCGGGGGGACAACCCATCCTTCAAATGTTAGAGGCACAGGAGTTAAAATACCTGGGTCTCATGTCGACAACATCATGGGGGTTTGCTGTCCACCCACCACCTGCACATACAATACCTGCCTGAGTGAAAATTAGCCCTTATGTACTTGCATTCTAAGATTATCCATGAGCAGAACATCCTGGAATTGGAAATATCTCATTTGGCAAGTGCTAGGAGCAGGTTCACCAGTTGATTCTCAAATATGATACAAATTCCCTGGATGACCAAAGATAGTCTCACATCCCACATTCTCAGGAGCGCAAGATCAATTAAATTATCCAACAGAGAGTGGGGAGAAGTGGAGCCAATACTTGAGCAGCAGCTCCTTGAGGTGGTTAATCAGGGCTGTAGCCTTTGACCCTGCAGATACGTGAACCCTCATAGCTCTAGAATGGTATGCATGCAGTGGTTTACATTTGTGGAGAGATTTTTATTGCAGATTGCTGTAATTATGTACCAATAACTAGATGCCAGATGACACATACCAGCTAAATTAGCTATCAGTTGCAAATTTTTCTACTACAGCAGCTTGCATTTATAAAGCTCCTTTAGTGTAAAATATCCATTATGTTGCGTAAGAGAACTACATAGAGTGTAGGAGGAGTGAGAAAAATACATTGACCAACAGAAAGTTTGTTCATTTGAAATTGTCTTTAAAGTGTCTTTCTGTTTAATTAGATATCACAGAACCACAGAAGGAGGCCATTCGGCCCATCATGCCTGTGCCAGCTTTTTGAAAGATCTATCCAATTTGTTCCGCTCCCCCATTCTTTTCCCATAGCCCTGCAATTTTTTTCCCCTTCAAGTAATTATCCAATTCCCTTTTGAAAGTTACTATTGAATCTACTTCCACCACACTTTCAGGCAGTGCATTCCAGATCACATCAACTTGCTGCGTTAAAAGAAAATTCTCATCTCCCCTCTGGTTCTTTTGCCAATCACCTTAAATATCTTCAAAGGGTTAAACTATTTTGATAAGCATCAATTGTTTTGAGTTCTTTTGGTGTGTAACAAATTTAATTAAGCGTACATATTTATAGTATCTTTACACACCATCAGAGACATGCCTCCAAAATCATAACACTTTTGAGAGAACAGCTTGGTTAGTGGTGTCTAACAGCTGCACATAAACTCAAGTAGATTCCTGCAGCAGTATTGGGATGATTCATTTCATGGTTTATTGCTACTACTGAAATGTAAGTGAATGTAAATCATTGTGACAATGAAGAAAATTAAAAGGACATAATTGAGAAATCATCACATCAAACTTGACAAACAACAGCTGTGACCTAATTTATGGAGCAATTCAATGCAGCACAGCTAAATATTTAAAAAAAGATGAAACTGTAGGAACTGGGGTTCCTAGCCGAAGAATTGAGATCGACTCAGAAAATCAAAAACAATAAAATTTAATGAACAAACGAAGCTGTACAGGAAACTGTAGGATACAATGCAAATAGGTCTGGTCTGCTTGAAAGCCTCTCTGGAAACTGCTAGAAGGTTCCGAGCTCAACTGCTATGCAGGTTCCGAGCTCTACTGCTAGAAGGTTCTGAGCTCTGACGTCATGACGTCATGACGTTCTTCCCGCCGTTGAGAGATCACGTGACGGACGGCATGACGTCACCACGCGGAGTACAGGAAAGAAGCCCTAGTACAGTTAACAGATACATTAAAGGTGCAGCCCCCAGCTGTACTACATTGCTGTAAAAGGAATTATATACAATTGTCCATAATCCTCTGGTGGTTCCGCCACATGCGCCCCCCCAGAATTGATTTTAACAGAGACGGTAAGGCGAGAAGGGGGTCTGACGAGTCTGTCCGACCGACTGCGATACCCCGGCAGCTGGAACGGAGCGCTAGAAGACGAACTGGCCATTGGCTGTGGTTGGGATGACGCCGCAGGTGGAGGAGAAGAAGAGGCCAACTGTGGTCGACCCGGTGAGGCGGGCACTGGCAACTCGGCGGATGACTGTGGCTGTACTGGACCGGCAGTCGACGGTGGACGACCACGACGAGGCGGCTGAGTGGTGACGACTGGTTCGCTCAGATCCAGATGCGCCGATTTCAACCGGTCGATGGAGATGTGGTCAGGCTTACCGCCGACGTCGACTGTGAAGGACTTGTCACCTGACGAGATGACGCGGAACGGACCTGTGTAAGGCGGTTTGAGCGGGTTTTTGTGAGCATCCTGCCGAATGAACACGTATTCTGCACTCTTAAGATCCACCGGGACATGGGAGCGCTGCAGGTCATGATGCAACGTAGGCACTGGGATGAAATTCCTAGCCGCTTCCTGGTGGCTGATGAGCTGCTAAGCTGGGGACCAGGGTTCCGTGTGAGGAGGAAGAAAATCGCCAGGCACTCTGAGTGGTTGGCCGTAAACCAGCTCTGCTGAAGAAGAATGCAGGTCGTCCTTAGGCGCCGTGTGAAGACCTAGCAGCACCCAAGGGTGCCTGTCCACCCAACTAGGCCCACGGAGACTAGCACGCAGTGCGGCTTGAAGGGACCTGTGGAATCTTTCACACAGACCGTTCACCTGTGGATGGTAGGCGGTGGTACGATGAAGCTTGGTGCCCAAACCTTGAGCTACGGCGTTCCAAAGCTCAGAGGTAAATTGAGGCCCCCGGTTGGAGGAGATGTTAGCTGGTACCCCGAGCCGAGCTACCCACGATGGGATGAAGGCTCTGGAGACGTCTGCCGCTGTGGTGGCAACCAAAGGAATTGCCTCTGGCCACCTGGTGGTGCGGTCTACCACGTTGAGGAAGTGAGTGGACCCGCGAGAGGAAGGGAGAGGACCAACCAGGTCCACGTGCACATGGTCGAATCGATGCTCCAGAACCGGAAAAGTGGCGACTGGGGCCTTAACATGGTGCTGTATCTTGCACTTCTGGCAACTCATGCAGGTATTGGTCCAGTCACGGACGTCGAGATGCATGCCTTTCCAGACGAATTTCTTTGCCATGAGTCATTGTGACGCTCTCATGCCAGGGTGTGACAACCCATGGATAGTGTCGAAAATTCTCCTGCGCCATTCGACTGGAACAATTGGACGTGGGACGCCCATCGAGATGTCACACAGGAGTGTGGTCCCTGCGGCCTGGAAACTGACATCAGCCACTTGTAAGCTGGAAGGTGCGGTCCGGTATGCCTGCACTTCAGGGTCTGCCTTCTGTTCTTTTGCCAAACAAACATTGTCGACTCCCAGGTGTACTGCGTGGAGCAGGGTGCGGGAGAGACAATCCGCCACCAGGTTGTCTTTGCCTGAGCCATGTTGTATGTCGGTTGTAAATTCAGATATGTACGTAAGATGACGTTGTTGCCGTGCTGACCATGGTTCTGCTGTCTTGGCCATCGCAAAAGTAAGTGGCTTGTGGTCTACAAAAGCAATTGGCGGCTGAAGAAAGCCAGTGGTTGCCATGTGCCGTCGACCCACTGCTCCTGCACTGCCCCGATGGCATAATCAGATGCATCGGTGGTAAGGGCAATGGTTGCGCCCAGAAGGGGATGTGCCAACATGGTCGCAGCAGCCAAAGCGTTCTTAGTGTCGAGGAAAGCCTGGTCCATCTGGGGTGTCCAATCGATCAGGTCTTTGCCCGATTTACCTCTGAGGGCCTCGTACAAAGGTTGCATCAACAATGCCGCCTTGGGGACGAACCGATGATAAAAATTGACCATTCCCAGAAATTCCTGGAGGGCCCTGACGGTCTGAGGAAGAGGGAACAAGGTGACTGCTTCCACCTTCGTGGCCAGCGGGACGGCGCCTTCTGAGGTGATTCTGTGTCCCAGGAAATCAATGCTGTGCAACCCAAACTGGCACTTGGCCGGGTTGATAATAAGGCCATGTTGGCTGAGACGAGAAAAAAGGGTACGCAAGTGCATAATGTGTTCTTTCGTGCTGTTACTGGCAATAAGGATGTCATCTAGGTAGACGAAGATGAACGGCAGATCACGCAACATGGAATCCATGAGACGTTGGAAGGCTTGTGCTGCATTCTTCAGCCCAAACGGCATACGAAGGAACTCAAAGAGCCCGAAAGGTGTGATGACGGCAGTTTTGGGGACGTCCTGAGGATGCACGGGCACTTGATGATAGCCTCGGAGGAGGTCTACTTTGGAAAAGATGGAATTCCCTGCCAGATGGGCCGAAAAATCCTGAATGTGAGGAATTGGGTACCGATCCGGTGTGATAGCCTCATTCAGGCGTCTGCAGTCGCCGCATGGTCGCCATCCGCCGCCCGGCTTAGGAACAATGTGTAATGGCGAGGACCAAGGACTATTCGAACATCGAATAGTACCCAGGCGTTCCATTCTATGGAACTCCGCCTTGGTGGTCGCGAGTTTACCGGGTTCCAGCCTTCGAGCTCTCGCATAAACGGGGGAACCTGTCGTGGTAATGTGGTGCGCCACACCGTGCCTCGCGACTGAAGAAGAAAATGTGGGCCTGGTGAGCTCAGGGAACTCACTGAGAAGACGAGAGAACTCATTTGGAGATGGGACTGCACAGGCAACTGACCAAGACATTGCGGTGCTTCGGTGGCAGGGGACTGAGTGAAAGGTGGAGGCACTGATTAGCCGGCAGTGTCGGACGTCGACGAGAATCCCATTTGCGCAGAAGAAATCTGCCCCCAGGATGGCCTGAGAGACTTTCGCCATGATGAACTCCCAAACAAAACGTTGGCCGCCAAAACTCAACTGGACCCTACGCTTTCCGAACGTGCGAATGGCCGCACCATTGGCTGCCTCGAGGGGGGGGACTTTGACCGCTGGATTGAAGATCTAGCTTCGACGCTGGTAGGATTCTGCACTGGGAGCCAGTATCACAGAGAAAACGTCGCCCTGACAGGGAGTCTGTAATGTATAGGAGTTTCCCTGCGGACCCGACGGCCGTCGCAACTCCGGCACGTCCCTTAGGCCTTATTGATCTTCTCAGAAACCGCTGGTTTGAGGTAGGTTTTTTTTTATGAGAAACTGCAGAGCGGACGGCAATTTCTGGCCTTCGCGCCGAAACGAGCGTAGTACGCACACCAGCCTGCAGGAGGAGGAGTCGGATTCGCTCTTGTGGGGGATGGGCGCCTCGTGGCTACACAAGATTGTTGTGAGACGGTGAATATTTTATCTGCTTCCGCGGCGAGTTCAGCAAAATCCATGATTGCGGAATTGGCCAAGGCCGTCTGTACTGGCTCTGGCAGTTGACAGAGAAACAGCTCGCGGAACAGAAAACATTGCGATTCCGAGCCCAAATGCGTGAGCATTTGGCTCATGAGCTCTGAGGGTTTTGAGTCCCCGAGGCCAGGCATGGAGATAAGTCTGCGAGCGCGCTCTGACTTGGACAGGCCGAAAATCTTCAGTAAACGTGCTTTTAAAGCTTCGTACTTGCCATCGTTCGGTGGACTCTCGAGGAGGCTGACGACCCGCGAGGCCGTGGCGCTGTCGAGGGCGGAGACCACGTAATCATAACGGGTCGAATCTGCTGCTACTCCCCGGATTGCAAATTGGGCTTCCGCCTGGAAAAGCCACGCGGCCGGTTGTTGCTCCCAAAATTGCGGCAGTTTGAGGGTGACGGCGTTCATGTCCATGATGTAACTTCAACGAAAATTGTTCGAAGAAATCGGGGTCACCAATGTAGGAACTGGGGTTCCTAGCCGAAGAATTGAGATCGACTCAGAAAATCAAAAACAATAAAATTTAATGAACAAACGAAGCTGTACAGGAAACTGCAGGATACCATGCAAATAGGTCTGGTCTGCTTGAAAGCCTCTCTGGAAACTGCTAGAAGGTTCCGAGCTCAACTGCTAGCAGGTTCCGAGCTCAACTGCTAGCAGGTTCCGAGCTCTACTGCTAGAAGGTTCCGAGCTCTGACATCATGACGTCATCACGTTCTTCCCGTCGTTGAGAGATCACGTGACAGACGGCATGACGTCATCACGCGGAGTACAGGAAAGAAGCCCTAGTACAGTTAACAGATAGATTAAAGGTGCAGCCCCCAGCTGTACTACATTGCTGTAAAAGGAATTATATACAATTGTCCGTAATCCTCTGGTGGTTCCGCCACAAAACAAACTTTTGAAGTGGCAATACCAAGACACTTTCAGTAACGACTTCCACAGCCCCGAGCTCTCAGTAAAAGTTCCACCTCGTTTTACAGCTTTTTTTCCGTATATCTCCGAACAGTGTGCATGCTAAAGCATTTAAGAAATCAACAACCGAGTTTCTAGATATAAAGACTGTTTTGCATCATTGATTGGTACCATATTCATTTGCACCATGGTTATCTGTTAAATATAGTTTTTGTTTTTAAAGAAAACCTCTATGGAATTTGAGAAAAATTACAATGTTTATAAAGTGCAATGCAGGTGAAATGTAATGCATTCTGTTCTGCTGACATTAAAACAATGTGACCCTGGAGAGGAGAAGCAATCCTAAAAATAGGTTTTACTCTTAGATATGATTAATCTTCTGAAAAGTCATTTTACAAATGAGGCAGATAGCCTAGGTTTGGGACTATAAATTGTAAATTAAGTACAGTTGCACTAGAGTTGGTAATGATGCTGATGTCAATGTCATCTAGATCCGTTAATTGTTCATATCATATAGAAGTAACATCATTATTACACATTCTTATTATTGGGGAATGTTTTTTGAGAATAACTAAATGGCTAATGTTTTAAATTATTCAAAATATTTATATTCATTAATATCCTTGTGATCCACAATGGAATATTGGGAAATGTTATGTACATCTATTGAATCATTCTAATTAAGATTGTTTATGTAATAAGCATATTTAACTTATATTAGAAATTTAAAAAATTATAAAAATCTATGGGTTATGGCTTACATCCCACCCATGATGTTATCCATAACTCGCTCATGACTTTACTACATCTGATGATAATGTATTCCCATTTCATTCTCCATTCTCCCATAATGTTAGTCCACTTCTAGGGCACTAGTTTGAGTGTGCCCAACGGAAATGACAGAGTGAAGCCACTTTTGGGACTCGATTTTGTCAATGGGGAGCTTTTGGAGGCGGGACTCCCACTTTTTGGGTTGTAGACCCGCCTCCATCGACTTTTGGCCAACCCACGCTATTTTCCCTGGATTGACCTTGTTAAGCCCGCCCAGTGGGCTCAGCAGGCCAATTAAGAGACACCTGGTTACTGGTGACATTAGCGATTGACATTTCATCTGTCAAGAGCTTTTGACAGGTGAAAAATCAGCGTTTGACAGCTCTGTGAAGCTGACAAACACTGACAATCTGTCTTCTAACTTGAGTCCTTCTACTCAGACTCAGTTAGAGATCTCTCCAGCCCAGAAAGCAGAGGCTGCAGCTTTTGACAGTTCAGCGGCCATTCTGCTTTCTGTGCCGGTGAGCTGAGGGACTCCCGAGAACTGAAGGAAGGAAGCCTGCAGGAGAAAGTAAAGGTAAGTAAAACTTATTAAAACACTTTACACTTATCTCACACACTTACCTCTGCACACATGCACCCATCACGAAAATCTCGACCCCTCCAACCCCTGCAGACCGACGGTCTCGCTAACTTGGCGTGGTTCTGAGCCGTCGGGAAGCCCACACTTCAGGGCTAAAAATAGGGATTAGGCAAAAAACTGCCTGTTAACTACCTGTTAACAGGCAGTTAATTGGCACTAATCCCCTTCCCGCCTCGTGGAGGTGGCTCCCAGCACAGGTCGGGTACCCGCCTCCTGGGACATTGGCACGGAGGCGGGTTGGGGGCGGGATGGGTTCTTGCCCCCCGATTCTGCAATTTTCCCACCACTCCCGCCTCCAAACCCGCCTCCTTGGGGCTTGGAAAATCGAGCCCTTGATCTGCGACTCGGTGCTGAAATTTTACTGTCACATTTACACCACTATAAGTGAAATGCAGTGACAAAATCTCTGTTTAACGAAGGTGCAATAGTACCCCTCTCCCTTTATGTTTTATTCTGTTTCCTTTTAAGCTTGTGATTAGTTCTATGTCTTTCTTTGTTTATACGCATTGCTCATTACTGTAAGCCCTGTAACACTGAAACATTACTGATCATTTGGTTATGAAAATACAAAAAATGCCACCCTACCACAAAAGTGAACCTATAATCAGTCACTTGAAACTAAATGGCTTTACTGTTGCTAAAAGCTACCTCTTACTGATACTGCTTTGCTAAACCATTCTGATAAAAGGTCCTTCACTTCTATTCCTGTTCACAGGAAAAAGAGGGAAATGAACAGGAAGAGGAGCATGAACATAACAGGAAAGGAAAGGAAAAGTGTGCTAGCTCAATCCTTTGACTTTTACTCTCCAGTTTTTAAGATTGCACAATGGTTCTATTTATAAGACAGCATTAGGAAATGATTTTATTTTTACCAATGCTTCAGTTGTCACATTTAAAAAAGAGTCTATTTCATTAATTCCTATATTGTTAATGCAATGACAATAGTGTATTTTTCAACTTTTGTGGGGTCGAAAAATGGCAGTAGTGGATTGTGCACACATTATACACCCATCCCGATTTTACTTTCCATTGAAATCATTGGAAGGAAAATCAGGCGTGGTGTATAACATATCGGCTACCGCCAGTTTCTCGCCCCCGCTAAAGATGAAAATTGGTGGGGTGGTAAATAGCGAGGAGGGTAGCCTCAGTCTGCAGGACGATATAAATGGGTTGGTCAGATGGGCGGAACAGTGGCAAATGGAATTTAACCCTGAAAAGTGTGAGGTGATGTATTTTGGAGGGACTAACAAGGCAAGGGAATACACAATGAATGGTAAGACCCTAGGAAAGACAGAGGATCAGAGGGACCTTGGTGTGCATGTACATAGATCCCTGAAGGCAGCAGAACAGGTGGATAAGGTGGTGAAAAAGACATGTGGGATACTTGCCTTCATTAGCCGAGGCATAGAATATAAGAGCAGGGAGGTTATGACGGAGCTGTACAAAACGCTGGTTAGGCCACAGCTGGAATACTGTGTGCAGTTCTGGTCGCCACACTATAGGAAGGATGTGATTGCTTTGGAGAGGGTGCAGAGGAGATTCACCAGGATGTTACCTGGGTTGGAGCGCTTCAGCTATGAAGAAAGACTGGACAGGCTGGGGTTGTTTTCCTTGGAGCAGAGAAGGCTGAGGGGGGACCTGATTGAGGTGTACAAAATTATGAGGGGCATAGATAGGGTAGATAGAAAGGAACTTTTTCCCTTAGTAGAGGGGTCAATAAACAAGGGGGCAGAGATTCAAGGTAAGGGGCAGGAGGTTTAGAGGGGATTTGAGGAAGAACTTTTTCACCCAGAGGGTGGTTGGAATCTGGAACTCACTGCCTGAAAGGGTGGTAGAGGCAGGAACCCTCACAACATTCAAGAAGCATTTGGATGAGCACTTGAAATGCCATAGCATACAAGGCTACGGACCAAATGCTGGAAAATGGGATTAGATTAGACAGGGCTTGATGGCCGGCGCGGACGCGATGGGCCGAAGGGCCTCTTTCTGTGCTGTATAACTCTATGGCCTAGAAATTCGGTTGGTTGCGTCAGCGATTAGCGCCTAAAGAGCCCGAGATTTGGGGTGTTACCCAATTTTCGGACGTGCGCAGTGATCCTAGCACATCCGGCCATATTGAGTCGCCTGTTCGCGCCGGCACTAAGTCTTTGCGCCTGGTCGCGGGCGCAGCCAGATCATGACGTCATTTCATTGTGCAACGCCTTTTTGGCGCCCCGTACCGGAAATTCAGTGGCGCCCCCCTCCGTTTCGCCTGGCGTTATTAGTAACAGTTGGATGGAACGTTACCAGGTCCATCTTGTACTCGGGGGGCGCTCTTTAAAGGGGACAGCACTACTATGAAACCGGCAGCCATTTGGCCTGGCCATTCTGCTCGCTGCTGGAGAGAGTTGCAGACCTTCAGTGGCAAAGACTTGTTGTTATTGAGCCAGAGGAGCCTTGGGACCTTCAGCCCTGTTCAGAGCAGTTGGATCCAGAAAGCTGACTGCGACTTATTCGTCGGACAGAATAATCGGAGCTGCTTTGGAGGGGCACGTTATCCTTGCTGAACAGCTGGCAGGGGCACAGAGATGGAGGGAGAGAGGGCCGGGATTGGCCAGAAGGAGGAGGGTCAATGGACGTCGCCAAATCCGACCATACGCTGCCAGGGTTTTCAGGCAGCAGGTCTCCTACCGTACTAAGTCGGAGGAACAGTGTCTGCGACGCCTGAGATTTGGTAAGGATGTTGTCTCTGAGCTGTGCCACCTGCTTGCTGGGGATCAGCAGCCGCGGATACGGTGCAGGACCTCTCTGTCAGTGGCCGTGAAAGTGACTGTTGCACTCAACTTTTACGCCAGCGGATCGTTTCAGGCAGCAGCTGGGGACATTTCTAATATCTCTCAATTTGCGGTGCATTGCTGCATCCGGCAAGTTACAGCTGCCCTCTACAAAAGGAGGAGCGATTTCATCACCTTCCCTCTGACCCTGGAGAAGCAGGGGGAGCGTGCACAGGGCTTTGCGGCTATTGCGGACATCCCCATGGTGCAAGGGGCCATTGATTGTACACACGTGGCTTTGTTGGCGCCATTGTAGAATCCGGAGGAGTTCCATAACCGAAAGGGCTTCCACTCCCTTAATGTGCAGCTGGTCTGTGATCACCGGCAGATAATCATGGCGGTGAACGCACAATTCCCTGGCAGCAGCCATGACGCCTTCATCCTGTGGCAGCCCTCAGTGGCTGACCTTTTTGAGGCCCCAGGTCACCCACGAGGCTGGCTTCTGGGCGACAAGAACTATCCTCTCTGCCCATGGCTCATGACCCCGCTCCGTTTGCCCACCACCCAGGCAGAAGAGCTTTACAACAGCAGCCATCAGGCCACCAGGAACATTGTGGAGCACACAATTGGTGTGCTGAAGCAGCGTTTCCGCTGTCTAGACCATTCGGGGGGCACCCTACAGTACTCGCCGGAGCATGTGGCGCGCATCGTTGTTGTCTGCTGCATGCTCCACAACCTGGCCATTCAACGCACCCAGCCAATGCCAGCCGACCCTCAAGGTCCAGCAGAGCAGGCGGACGAGGAGATGGAGGAGGAGGAGGAGGAGGAGCATGCGGGTGAGGAGGATCAGGAGGAGGAGGAGGAGGAGGAAGATGGGAGGGCTCCAGAAACTGGAAGGGCCGTTCGTCAGAGGCTCATAAGGACTCGGTTCTAGGCCCCTCAGGCGGAATGGTGGCTGTGAATCAAACAGCGCCCTCCGGTTTGCTGTAAGCCTATGAAGGCATCGATGATTGTAAATAGTGTACAGCTCGATTGTAAATAAAAAGTATTCTTCATTTTCAAACAAGTGCTTCCTTCCAGCATGACAACGTAATGGCAACAGAAATCATAACTAACAAACTAACAGATAACTGTGTGGCAACCCAGCGAAACTAACCAAACCATAACATACAAACACAACAGGTGTGGACTGCCTTAAAACCGGCAAAAGAGACGTCTTAGCACCTCCCTCTGCTGGTGACCCCTTGATGGAGACCGGCTCCTCTTACGAGGTCGGCCCCTTCCCTCCCTGCAGCTCCTCCGTAATTGTACCCCAGTGGCTGGGTCAAGGCTGGGGGATGCCTGCTGAGTGTCTGGAAGCGCTGAAGCCCCTGAGGGACGGCCTGGCCGACCTCTGGGCTTCACAGAATCACAGAATCCCCACAGTGCAGATAGAGGCCATTTCGGCCCATCGAGCCTGCACCGACACATATCCCACCCTATCCCCGTAACCCCACGTATTTAATCCCCTAACACTAAGGGTCAATTTATCATAGCCAAATCAACCTAACCCGCACATCTTTGGACAGTGGGAGGAAACCGGAGCACCCGGAGGAAACCCACGCAGACACAGGGAGAATGTGCAAACTCCCGAGTCGCCCGAGGCCGGATTTGAACCCGGGTCCCTGGCGCTGTGAGGCAACAGTGCTAACCACTATGCCACCGTGCTTGGAGGTCCCGCAAACAGGCTGCTCCAACTGGGCATGTCTGCTAGCAGTGTGCCGCGCAGGTGGTGGCAGCTGCTCTGCTGACGTGCCAGAGTTGGCATCAGGACTGGTCACATGTAGAGAGAGGACACCTGCACCGTGGTCGGCCGACACACTGGCACTCTGACGGTGCCGCACCAGATCATCCGCCGCTATCAACTGCTCCACAGATTCATGGCCTGCTGTGGTGCTGCTAGGGCCTGGGGTGATCCTGCCTGATGCAGCTGCGGTGGCAGCAGTGAGTGTTCGCGCGGCCTCAATCTGCGTGTGGACGAGGCCAGCAAGTGACTGCGTGGCAGCAGTGAGGACCTGCGTGGCAGGTGCCAGTGCTTCGGAGAAGCCATGAACAGTCCTTTCCACTGCTTCGGACAAGGCCGGAACAGTCCTTTCCACTGCTTCGGACAAGCCCTGGACAGACCTTTCCATTGCTGCCCCAAAGCCCTGGACAGACCTTTCCATTGCTGCCCCGAAGCCCTGGACAGTCCTTTCCATTGCTGCCCCAAAGTCCACCACACTCTTTGCCAGAGTGTCGATGGACTCAGGCATCCTCCCCACTGCAGCCATAAGCTCAGTGTGCCTGAGCCAGGCCTGGGCGCTCATTTCCGCAAGGCTACGCACCTCCTCTGCACTCTGTGCAGCAGTCATGGTGGCCTGCCTCGCCCTCCGTGGAGACGGCCCCCGAGCGTCCCTACCCCCCGCGCGTTGCTGCAGGCCGCTGGTCCCTGCAACTGGCTCCTCATCAGAGCCCCCCCCACTCCCCTCAAGGGAACTACTATCCCCAGTCTCCACATGCGGTGGCTCCCCTGAGGCTGGCACGGATGGTCCGGCTTCCTCCTGCTCGTCGCCTCCGGAGGCACTTGCACTGGCAGCTTGAGGGGCCGGCTCCTGAGCTGGTGATGCAGCATCTGAAAGCAGGGAGGTTGAAGAGTGGCTTTAGCAAAAGGACAGTTTGGCCGCAAGGGATGCAACAGTGCGGCAATGCTATGACATGGGTCCACATTGAGAAAGCATGCTGGCGGGGGAAACAACTGAAAGGTGACAGCTGTAATAGTTGAGAAACTTACCATCGCTGTGGACAATGGGGTCAGCAGCTTCAGTGGTGACAGGACCACTCAGACGTCCTCCCACAATCTGGTGGACTCTCTCCTCGAGATCCGTCAGAGGCTCCACTTGAGGACGGCCTCCTCCGGTGCGAAGCTGCTCCTTTCGATTCCGCGCCAGCTTGGCCTGCAGGGCAAAGGATGGGAAGTGATGTTACATGATGCCCTGAGTTATCATCTCATGCCCCCCATGGTGGAAGAGCCTTTACATGATGCCCTGAGTGATGTTCTCATGCCCCCCATGGTGGAAGAGCCCTTACATGATGCCCTGAGTGATGTTCGCATGCCCCCCATGGTGGAAGAGCCCTTACATGATGCCCTGAATCAAATGTGGATGTGTGTGACCAGAAACGGCCATGGGTGCTTGCTGACAGATGGCCATTGGGGTATCGCGCACCCTGTAGCCATAAAGTCAGGTGCTCATGGAGGGATGCATAAGTTTACATTAACTCCACTCACCCTGACGACCCGAGTGAGGTCGTTGAATTTCTTCCGGCACTGGACAGGGCTCCTGGTCGCCATGCTGCTGGAGTTGACCCTCAGAGAAACATCCCTCCAAGCTCGTCGGTAGTCCTTATGATTAGGCCTCCTGCCATTGTCTGGGTATAGGACATCTCGCCGGCGCTCCACTGCGGCCACCAATTCCTCCAGAGACTCAGTGCTGAAGCGCTCTGCTCTCTGCCTCACCCTCTCCATAGGATCCAAGTTTGTTGCGCCAGAGAAGGGCCTGCGCCGATTTGCAGGCCTACAAGGCGCAGAGTGTGGATGCTGGAGCTGCCTGACCCACCCCTTTAAGAGCTGGCCGGCACTGGGAAGTCTCGTGGTCATCGGTTATTGAGAGCACCTGCGCTGCGCCCGCCCGCCCCGATATTGAGTAGCACCGGCATGTTAGCGCCTTAGGTGCCCCGTGTAACGCCTGATTTTGCACCTCAATCACCTTTGGGGTGCTGCAACCCAATATCGCACGAGGTGTCGATAAGTTGCGCCTGGCTATAAAATTTGCGCTCCGCCAATTCTAACACCCCAAGCGGGGCTATACCCAATTTCTAGGCCTATGACTCTATTTTCACTGGAGCCGCTGGATGGAAACAGAGCAGCAGTTCCCCATAAATGGTGGGGAAAGCTTAACACCCTGTTCCTGCTCCCAATCCAGATAACAGTATCTTCGGAAGGGCCTACTACTGAACAGCTGGAGCATCCACCTGATTCAGCCGGTAGGCCCTTTTATATGCAAATCGGGATCCTCTGATACACATAGGACCCCGGTTGCCATTTTGGGATACACCTTGGTGTCCCAGCTGAAGGGAAGCCAAAAAGGTAAGTTTGTAATTACTTCTATGGGATTAGAAGGAGCATGAGTGCATTTTTGAGCTCCACAAAAATAATGTGGACTGCTACCCGGGTTCCCGCCTCTCTGGCCAGCTCACTGGTCTCTCCTCAGTTCATTTGATGAAACTCCATTGGTTGGCTACAGCCTACCAATTTACCCTGCAAAGCTTTATTCAAGCATAGAGTTTGTCTCTCTGCTCCCTCACTTCCCCTTGTCCTTGAGAATCTGATGCTTAGCTAAATTACTTGCTTCCTCCAAGCATGACTTACTCCTCTGCTCCTGCCTACAAGAAAGCTGTGGTTCTTGTGCTGTCCCTTGCCTCATATTGCTTGACCCAGTGTTGCCTTGTGGGTACTCACATGTTATCCAAGTAAAGTCTTGAAAGTTTGCCCCTGTAGTAGAGGTTTGTGAATATCTGAGATAAAGATGACTTTTTCAGTCTGCTTCATATTAAAAAAAAGTATTAATTCCATGAAAAGGATATTGCAAGTCATTTTTACATCTCTATTCTTCTATATTTTAGCTGTCTGTCACTTTACATGCTCATGCTAAGCTCTTTTAATTTGGGTTTCTATTCACTCTGTCCTTCAAGATCCTGTATATTCAGATTATTTCCTTTATGCTTATTTCCATGCCTGCAGCAGGAAACACTACAAAAAAATAAGCATCCTATGCATCCTTTCTGGCAGGCAGTGCATACACGCTCATTACACGGTGGAAGTGGGCCACCCACCATATTGGTAAAGGCAGGAAAAGCAGCGCCCAGGGCCCGCACCTGAAACAGGCATTAGGCCCTTTACATATGCGACTAGGGGGTTTAACGCTTGTCTGAGGACCCCCTTTGCAAAATTGGGTTGGGCCGGCTACATTCAGAAAACCTGGTCTGCATGCACCCGAACCAGCGGTCCTCAAAGGGACTGCTGAAGGCATTCATTAAAAATGCAAGTGTGTTAGAAAAATACTTACCTGAAGGTGGATGCCAGGAGATGCAGGAGTGCTCCTCCTGGCTCCACTGCAATGCCAAAGACTGTTACCGGCCTCTGTTCAGCTCCCTCCAGATCGCCTCATTCACATTTGCTTCCCCCCAACCCAGGACTTACCCAAGGGCCGCTAACAGTGACACAGTGGCCTGAATTTGAATTCCTCTTCACCAGCGAGCTGCCTGTGGACGCCTGACAGGTGTCTGCAGCTCGCCGGTGCCGTGTAAATGAGGCCTGTAGCCCAATATCTGGTATGCCTCAGGCCTGCCTGTTCCAGCACAGGGATCAATGCCAGCTGGCCAGCACGAACCAATTTCTATGTCATTATCTCTCCAGATGAAAATTGTCCACCTTTAATCTTATTTCCAAGTGCCAAGGCAAACAATGATAAATGAAGGGATGTACAGGAGATCATACAGGAAATGCTGACTGGCCTCTATCTAGTTCACAATTTAAAGGTTAATTTTGTTTTCAAGATGAATTACTAAGATCATCCATCATTACTTTATGAATTAAAGGTGGAATTATTACTTGAGTTTCAGGTTCCACGGAGATACTGGTTATCTGCCTTTCAATGAACAATTATTGGAAGTATACTAAATGCTAAATTTATATTAAAATGGATACTGCTGAATAGCTATATTTAGTTATGCTTGAACTGTGCTTCTTTCCTAATACTCAAGAAAATAGTCTTCTCATCATAGAATAAAACCATTTTTCAGTTGTGCCTATTTCAAGAGTACCTTATTCATCAGTGTCTGCAGAGTATGAACTATACCAAAGATTGGACACATATGCAATTACTTTTTCTACGGGCTTTCTTCTATTGTGAGAAATCCCAGCTGGGTAGCTAGCCAGATATGTTGTTCTTCCTATGCCTAGAAGACAAACTTGAAATCCTTGCTGTGAAACTCTAAAGCATTTTTAACTCTTAAGAGAATATTCAAATTAAGTTGCATTAAAGAAAGATGTTATTCAGGAGATACTGGCCCGGGAATTCCTGGACCTCGGCTGTGGTGCCATATGTGTGGCAAGGTGGGACTTATGCCTGCAGAAAGCGGAGGAGGTAGACGACGTGAGAAATCCTACTCTCAGCTAATTTCAATAATGCTGGCAGGACAAGGGAGAGAGGCCCACTGACAGGAGACCAGGTTCACCGGAGGGGGTGGGGGAATTTGGGAAAGCAGCAGAGTGATGGTGCAACTTCCGTATTTAAGGGCTACATGCAGTTAAAAGTCTGAGAGGCTTTTGGAAGAGAGAGTAAAAAGGCAAACAACAAACTTCTTAAGTGCTGCTGTCCCAATTTAGAGAATGGAGCAATGCCATTGCTGCAGTACCAGGGAAGAAGCCATCACAAGCAATAGCATAGGCCATGCGGAAGGCCGTAGCTGTGCCTGTGGATAGGACCCCCAGACCCCCAGACTGCCAAGGACAACTTTGCAGTATCAGATGAAGTTTAATGGCCTCATTAGGTCAGCAAATGTAAAACTGCTTTCAAATGAATAACAGGGCAGCTAAGTGAAGCACAGGGGTATTTCATAACACAATAATCAAGCAATGCTCTTAGGTTATTGCATGGCACCATATTCTTGTCCCAAAAGCAAAGTGACTCAGCAGTATATGTCAGTTATCTCACATACTGTAATGCATGCTAGCTATTTGAAGTCTCTCATCTTAGGTTCTTCCTCCCCTCTGGCAGCATTGGTGACAATTCACCCTCTCCCTTGCACGAAGCAGCCCAGGGCATCTACTTAAGGAAGTAGATATGTAGATGAAGAATTAACACGCGGCGAGACACTGAGCACAAGGAAGTCAAAGGATGCAGATGTAGTTGAGCGGAGGCGCAAGACATGTCAGCTCCTGGCTGCAGAACACATTGATGATGATCTCAGGGGTCTTGCTATGAAGAGAAGAATGTTAACAGAGTTCAAACACATAGAGAGGTTCTGCATGACCTCTCCCAAGATATGCATCAGATGGCTGGGATGGCAGTGAAGTCCACTTCCCTCCTGTGAGCCAACATCCAAAAGAGCTTCAACTCATTGCAGGGCAGCCTGGAGAAAGTGAGAGCTGCAAGAGCATCTGCAAACTTTCCCCCACATCATGGGAGATCCAAGCAAGTTAGTCAACTCAATGGAGAGGCACAGAATGAATGACTGTAGGTCTTGGTAACTGTCTGAAGAGGTCAATGTCAACCAGAGTACAAAATATACAAGGCAGCATTTTGAAGGGACTGAAAGAAACTCGGTTGACTCTTAGGGATTTAAGTATCTTTCTGATTCTGTGAGGGCCATTGTCCTGCTGATTGCTAGTAACTAGAATTCTACTCCCAGTACCAGTGGAGAACCTGGTGTGTGAGTCATTTCTCCTCACAACAATCCATCAGCTCCTCACAAAAGTCTTCATCTTTGCAGGACCAGGCTGCCAAAGAGCTGGTGACAAAGATTTAGCCTGTCAATGTCCATCCAAGGACTAGGGGCCATAAGAAAAGGTACACCTCCTTCAGAAGAGGATGATAATATTTTTCAGCAGCCATCTACATCTTCAACCCTAAGCCTTCAGGTGGCATAAAGAAAAGTTTAGTAGGGCAAAGAAAAACTAGCGTAGTCACAAGGGACATTCACAATGACAGAATCCAGTAATGTTTTTTGAGATAGTTGCAATAAAATCAGTGGAATATTTGATGTACAGACTGCTTGGTGTTTGGTTCACTTGAATGACAATGGGGAATAAGTAATGTGTTGATGTTAAAGCTCATGATTAAATTATAATAGCTAGCTGTGAGAAGCAAAGATTTTACTTAGTCAATAGAAAGGTTGGTGACAGAAGGCAGATTTTCTATGGCCTGAGACTTTAGAACATAACATAAGAACATAAGAAATAGGAGCAGGAGTAGGCCAATTGGCCCCTCGAGCCTGCTCCGCCATTCAATAAGATCATGGCTGATCTGATCCTAACCGCCAATCCACTATGACAGGACTATCTCCTGAATCTAACAGCATTAGACACACGAAAACAGGAGCAGGATCAGGCTACACGGCCCCTGGGCCCGCTCCACTACCCACAGGGCCATGACCTATCCGAACCTAGACTCATGTCCAAATTCCTGCCCGCTCCCCGTAACCCTTAAATCCCTTTTCTACTAGGAAACTGTCTATTTCTGTTTTAAATTTATGTAATGATGTAGCTTCGACAGCTTTTTGGGGCAGCATATTCCATGGACCTACCACCCTCTGAGTGAAGTAGTTCCTCCTCATCTCAGTTTTGAAAGAGCAGCCCCTTATTCTAAGACTATGCCCCCTAGTTCTAGTTTCACCCATCATCTGGAACATCCTCCCTGCATCCACCCGATCCAACCCCTTCATAATCTTATATGTTTCAATAAGATCGCCTCTCATTCTTCTGAACTCCAATGAGTAGAGTCCCAATCTACTCAACCTCTCCTCATATGTCCATCCCCTCATCCCCGGGATTAATCGAGTGAACCTTCTTTGTACTGACTCGAGAGCAAGTATGTCCTTTCTTAAGTATGGACACCAAAACTGTATGCAGTATTCCAGGTGCGGTCTCACCAATACCTTGTACAACTGAAGCAATACCTCCCTATTTTTATATTCTATCCCCCTAGCAATGAAAGCCAACATTCCATTGGCCTTCTTAATCACTTGCTGCACCTGCATACTAACCTTTTGAGTTTCGTGCACCAGGACCCCCAGATCCCTTTGTACTTCAGTACTTTCAAGTTTCTTGCCATTAAGATAATAACTTGCTCTACGATTTTTCCTGCCAAAGTGCATAACCTCACACTTTCCAGTATTGTATTCCATCTGCCAAATCTCTGCCCACTTACTTAGCCTGTCTATGTCCCCTTGCAGGTTTTTTATGTCCTCCTCACTCACTACTTTCCCTCCCATCTTAGTATCATCTGCAAACTTTGACGTGTTACACTCGGTCCCCTCCTCCAAATCGTTAATATAGATTGTAAAGAGTTGGGGACCCAGCACTGACCCCTGCGGAACACCACTGGTTACTGATTGCCAGTCTGAATATGAACCATTTATCCCAACTCTCTGCCTTCTGTTAGATAGCCAATCCTCTATCCATGCCAGAATATTACCCCCAATCCCGTGATTTTTTATCTTAAGCAATAATCTTTTGTGTGGCACCTTGTCAAATGCCTTTTGGAAGTCTAAATACACTACGTCCACTGGTTCACCTTTATCCACCCTATATGTTACTTCCTCAAAGAACTCCAGCAAATTTGTCAAACATGACTTCCCCTTCATAAAACCATGCTGACTTTGTCTTATTAAATTATGATTATCCAAATGTCCTGTTACTGTCTCCTTAATAATGGACTCCAAAATTTTACCTACCACAGATGTTAGGCTAACCGGTCTATAGTTTCCAGCCTTCTGTCTACTGCCCTTTTTAAATAAGGGTGTTACATTAGCAGTTTTCCAGTCTGCCGGGACCTTTGCTGAGTCCAGGGAGTTTTGGAAGATTATTACCAATGCATCCACAATCCCTACCGCCACTTCCCTCAAAACCCTGGGATGTAAGCCATCAGGTCCAGGTGATTTATCCGCCTTGAGTCCCATTATTTTACCAAGTACTACTTCCTTAGTGATTTTAATCGTATTTAGCTCCTCCCCCCCTATAGCCCCCTGCTTGTCAAGTGTTGGGATATTCTTGGTGTCCTCTACTGTAAAGACTGATGTAAAATATTCATTCAGTGTTTTTGCCATCTCCATATTTCCCACCATTAATTTCCCGGTCTCATCCTCTAAGGGACCAACATTTACTTTAGCCACCCTTTTTCTTTTTATATAACTATAAAAACTCTTACTATCTGTCTTTATATTTTTTGCTAATTTACTTTCATAATGTATCTTCCCTTTCTTAATCAATCTTTTTGTTATTTTTTGCTGTCTTTTAAAGTTTCCCCAATCCTCTATCCTCCCACTAGATTTGGCTACCTTATATGCCCTTGTTTTTAGTCGAATACTATCCTTAATTTCTTTACTTAGCCACGGATGGCTGTCTTTTCTTTTACATCCTTTTTTTCTCAGTGGAATATATTTATTTTGGAAGTTGTAAAATAACTCCTTAAATGTACACCACTGATCATGTATCGTCTTATCCTTTAACCTATTTTCCCAATCCACTTTACTCAATTCCGCTCTCATACCTTCATAGTCTCCTTTATTCAAGCTTAGCACGCTTGTTTGAGATACAGCCTCCTCACCCTCTAACTGAATATGGAATTCAACCATGTTATGGTCACTCATTCCAAGGGGATCCTTTACTAGGACATTTTTAATTAATCCTGTCTCGTTACACAGGACCAGATCTAAGGTTGCTTGCCCCCTGGTTGGTTCAGTTACATACTGCTCAAGAAACCCATCCCTAATACACTCAATGAACTCATCCTCAAGGCAGCCCTGCCCAATTTGATTCGTCCAATTTATATGATAGTTAAAATCCCCCATAATTATAGATGTTCCCTTATTACAAGCCTCAACTATTTCCTGATTGATACTCCGTCCAACCGAGTTGCGACTGTTCGGAGGCCTATATACTACACCCACTAGTGTTTTTTTCCCCTTATTATTCCTTATCTCCACCCAAACTGTTTCATTATCCTGATCCTTTGACCCAATATCATTTCTCTGTATTACAGTGATTCCTTCCTTTATTAACATAGCCACCCCACCTCCCCTTCCTTCCTGCCTGTCCTTCCTGATTGTTAAATAACCTGGTATGTTTAATTCCCAGGCATTGTCACCCTGCAGCCATGTTTCTGTAATGGCCACAAGATCATACCCATATGTAGCTATTTGTGCCTTTAACTCGTCTATTTTGTTACGAATGCTACGTGCATTCAGATAGAGAACTTTCAAATATGTTTTGTGACACATAGTTCCTGCTATTGCCCTTTTTATTACTTTACCTTTTACTCCACACCTTCTACCCCTTCCTGACACGCTCTGGTTTTTAATTTCCCCACTGCTACCTAAGTCTATGACCTTCTCTGTTGTCGTTTGTATTATTTGCTCTCTGGGAACCTCCCCCCCACTAGTTAGTTTAAAGCCCTCTCTACAGCCCTAGTTATATGATCTGCCAGGACTCTAGTCCCAGCACTGGCCAAGTGAAGCCCGTCCCAACGGAACAGCTCCCTCCTGTCCCAGTACTGGTGCCAGTGTCCCAGGAAGCAAAACCCATTTCTCCCACACCAGTCTTTGAGCCACACATTTAACTCTCTTATTTTATTTGTCCTAGCCAAATTCGCTCGTGGCTCAGGTAATAATCCAGAGATTATTACCCTTGTGGTTCTGCTTTTTAATTTGGCCCCTAGCTGCTCAAACTCCCTCAGCAGAACCTCCTTCCTTGTCCTATCTATGTCGTTGGTACCAACATGGACCACGACAACTGGATCCTCCCCCTCCCACTCCAAGTTTCTGTCCAGCCCAGAGGAGATGTCCTTAACCCTGGCACCGGGTAGGCAACACAGCCTACGGGACTCTCGCTCTTGGCTGCAGAGAACTCTATCTATCCCCCTAATAATACTATCCCCTACCACTACAACATTTCTATTTACTCCCCCCTCTTGAATGGCCCCCCGTTCCACAGTGCTGTGGCCAGGTTGCTCATCCTCCCTGCAGCCCCTGCTTCCGTCTCCACAGGGAGTAAGAAGCTCGAACCTGTTGGACAAGAGCAACGGCTGCGGCTCCTCCAACACTACCTTCTGGATCCCCGTACCTGCCTCACTCGTGGTCACACCGTCCAGTCCCTGACCATGGGCTACATCTGAATTAATTAACTTCATAGGTGTGACCACCTCCTGAAACACAGAGTCCAGGTACTTCTCCCCCTCCCTGATGTGTCGCAGAATCTGAAGCTCAGACTCCAGCTCATCAACACGGAGCTGGAGATCCTGTAGCAGCAGACACTTGTCACAGATGTAATCACCGTTAGCCTCAATGGGGTCTACCGGCTCCCACATCTCGCAACAGTAACACATCATCTGCTCCATTCTATGTAATTAATTATAAAAATTTTTTTTATTTAATTAGATTAAATCAATCCCTCTAAATTACACCAGTTTAATGGTTAACCAACTGTCTCCCTTACAGCACAGACCCTAGAAAAAAACCGCCGAATTTAAGCTTGTAATAAAAAGAAGAAATACTCACCAACCAATCCAACCAATCACCTACCTGCTTCCTGGTGACGTCACTCTTGGATTATTTTTTACCTCTTGGATTATTTTTTACCTCTTGGATTATTTTTTACCCTTTCACATAATAGTCCTCTATTCATCTGTGAACTGTGCCAAATGCCTTTGTCTCACAACTGTCAAACAGCAGATCCCACTTCACCTACTTCCTGTTGTTCATTGGCTGGGTCTTCAGCATCAGGAGTGACATCGTTGGGCTCTCTGAAATTCCCTGGGACAACTATCATCAGTACTTCCCTGATTGCAATGTTATGAAGCCCTCAACATGGTTCCACAATTCGCAAGACAGTGCTAGCTGCATACTGCAAGGCACCCCGGGCCTAACCAGACACCAGGGGGGTGAAACTTGGTAACGCCCGGTTTGGGGGTGGTAACGGAGGGTGCAAAGGAGGTGAATTTCATCCCCCAGAACCTTCCTTTTAGAATCCCAATGACTTGCTCTATTCATTCCTAAAAGGGTTAATACTTGGAACTGCAAAAGTCTGTGCCATATGGTGAGCATGACAAGTAGATTAAGCACTACTGGCAGGCACAGTTTGTGTACAAGCAAGGAGGTGGTGATGATTCTCCCCCTTTACAAAATCGAATAAGGTGTTCACTGAAATCAGACAGCTTAAGAAAAATAAAACATAGGTCGTGAATTAAGTACAATGCTGTCCTGTCTATAAATGTTTACATGGGATGACTTCATCAAACCTATGGGTATGGCAGGACATGCTTTTTGGGAACAAGGTTTCTTTACGCCAGCAGATGGGTTGCTTGAGGAAGTGAAGTTCCAAAATGCCATTTTCTTGTTTTAGGCATGAATGGTTTAAGTCTTATGGTTCTGTCACTCAAATTTGATTATGAATGAAGAAGACTTATTCCAATTGTGACAATCATGTTGTTGGAAGAGCACCAAGAAAGTTGTACCATCCAGCAGGAATATTTTAAACACTCAGAAAGATAATAATGAGGCTGTTTTGATTGTGATGAAACACAGTTGCTGAAGTTTGTGAACTACTGGAAAAGGCTACCTCAGTATGTTTAGTCCCATTTGGCTTTAACTGAGTTTGGTACTATTTTCAACTGTGGTACAAATTTCAATTTAGCATAAAAGGACAGCCATAAACACAAACAAGAGAATGAGTTAACCTTGTCAATCAAATTGATGTGAACTTCAAGAAAGATTCATATTTAATTTGCTACATCAAGCAATATTTTTGTCTTAACTAAAAACATGAGTGTAAATTGACCAATCCTACAAAGTACCATGCTTGAATGGAATATAAGTCAGAGATAGAGCATCACTGCCACGACGATTCTTTGACCCATACTCCCATCGAGCAGTGGGGAGCATGGAATCAGTGAATAGCTTAGAGTCCACTCATGAAAGCAACAAAAGGGTAGATTTTCCACTATGTTACACTCCTGAGCAAAACAAACTGGGGATCAATGGAGCATAAATATTGGCAGAGATTTCCAGTTGGATTTTTGTCCAGTTCAGAAAGCTCCCAGCTCCCACCAGAAACAGGCGTGAACTGAGAGCAATATGATAATGTAGCAAAGTGATGTAATTTCGACACCAACACTTTCTCACTGTCTTTGTGCTGTGAGTACAATACTTAATTTCACTCATACAAATTGGGCATTCAGAATCGCTAAGCAGTGCCATTGAATATGAAATTATTTAAAGGAACAAGTCTGCAAATTTTATGTATGCTTTGCAATTGTTTGCTCCTGTTTTTATTTCCCATTTTTTTGGCCAACTCAGAGTCTATGGCTTGTGCCACAGGTTTGAGCCACTCATTTTTGTTTCTCATCTAGAAATTGGGACAATCAGTGTCCCTGTGGAAATTATTTATGTTATTTAGAGGAGGCAGAGCAATGGAGGGAAGTAAAACATGCCAGATTGTACCAGTGGAGGACTGCACCCACCCATTACCCTCCAAATTGCATGTAGAGACAATGATGGAATTACCTGAAGTTGATGGAGGAACAGTGTATGCATGGGCTGAGATTCACCGGGAAGGCTGTGACTGCGTTGAGCTGCATTTTTAAAAATTCATTCATGGGATGTGGGCATCGCAGGCAAGGCCAACATTTATTGCCCATCCCTAATTGCCCTTGAGAAGATGGTGGTGAGTCATCTCCTTGAATCGCTGCTCTCTGTGTGACATAGGTACTCCCACAGTGCTGTTAGAGAGGGAGGTCCAAGATTTTGACCCAGCGACGATGAAGGGACAGCAATACATTTCCAAGTTAGTATGGTGTATGACTTGAAGGGGATCTTGGAGATGATGGTGTTCCCATTCACCTGTTGCCCTTGTTCTTCTAGATGGTAGAGGTCACAGGTTGGGAGGTACTGTGGAAGAAGCCTTGGTGAGTTGCTGCAGTCCATCAACTGCAGCCACAGTGTGCTCGCAGTGGAGGGAGTAAATGTTTAAGGTGGTGGATGGGGTGCCAGCTAAGTGGGGTGCTTTGTCCTGGATGGTGTTGAGCTTCTTGAGTGTTGTTGGAGCTGCACTCATCCAGGCAAGTGGAGAGTATTCCATCACACTCCTAACTTGTGCCTTGTAGGTGGTGGAAAGGTTTTGAGGTGTCAGGAGGTGAGTCACTCACCACAGAATACCCAGCCTCTGACTTGCTCTTGTAGCCACAGTATGTGTGTAGCTGGTCCAGTTAAGTTTCTAGTCAATGGTGGCCCCCAGAATGTTGATGGTGGGGGATTCGACAATGGAAAGGCCATTGAATATCAAGGGGATGTGGTTAGACTCTTTCTTGTTGGAGATTGTAATTGCCTGGCACTTGTGCGGCATGAATGTTACTTGCCACTTATCAGCCCAAGCCTGGATTTTGTCCAGGTCTTGCTGCATGTCAGCACAGACTGCTTCATTATCTGAGGAATTGTGAAGGAACTGAACACTGCAATCATCAGCGAACATCCCCACTTCTGACCTATAGCATGCAAATAGCATGCTGTGATGCAAAGTCCCGCTAAACTCTAGGACTGCCACAGCATATCAGCCCTAAACGTTTATGCTCAAGCTCATTGCAGGGGTGCCACAGGGAACATCAGCATCATCAGTCAATCTACATTGCACAGATGAATCAAGTAGATGACTGATGCATTGTTTGCCCAAGCTGGAACCTACATAGCTTCTCCAATGGACAACTAGTCAATGAAAAGATACTGCCCTTTTTCCCAAATAGCAGGGTGCCTCAAAGTTCAGAGAGTCATGGATTGCACCCATATCACCCTATGTGCTCTTGCATTCATGAAATGAGCAGCTGTTCTTTGACCATCTGCACAGGATAATGCAAGTGAATGCCTGCTTCCCAGGCAGTAACCATTATGCCTTAGTTTTAAGGCAATTCTATGGTCTCATTATCTGACCCAGAAAGAAAAGTGCTCACAAGACACCAAGGCTTCCTGCTGCAATTCTGACTAATGACAGCTCTTTGAAAGCTGCTTACGCCCATTGAACATAGCTTTAGTAAAGTGTGTGCAATTATTAGAGTCATCAGACTACAGGCAAGTTAAAGCATAGATTCAAAGGCGTAGACAGATTTTAGGAAAGGGACATTCTACAATACAGCCCATTCAACATCTCCCACACTATTGTTGCCTGTTGCACTCTACACAGCGTTGCTATCCAATATTGCATCTATATGAAACACTTTGAGGAGAAAGGCAATGAACAGTACCAAGGAGTTGATGTAGAAGTGACAGTGAAGGTTGACACTGCACCTGGCAAAGCATGTTTGCCAGTTGCTAGAGCCATGAGCCAGGCTCATACTGAGGATGGTTTCTCCCAAATATCCTATTCACCCACTGCAAGAACTATTTATCTTTACCTTAACTGCCAAAAATCCCACTTCTGTCATCTGCTGAAACATTAGCCTGGAATTTGGTGACAACTTGTGTAGTGTATGTACCTTTAAGAGGAACTATGTTTTTGAAGCCCCTGTATACTGTAGTACCAGTAGTGACCACTCGGGTATATAAGCCTGTGTAGCATCTTGTGTAGTTAGTTCACCTCCAGACTTTGTTCAGTAAACACTTGTTAAATCAACTCCTGCATTCCGTGTCTCCATTAACACACGGATCTAACAGTGGCGACGAGTTAGAAACGAACTTACCTGCAATTCGGCAGCACCTCAAGGGGATCGATTCCTCAGACGAAGGTCGAAGCCAGAAGCAAGAAAAAATAAAAAATAAAAAAATAACTCGAAGAAACTCGAAAACGAGGGCCCGGCTTGGTCTCCAGTCTGTGGTTTCCCCAGCTAAATGGGCTGGTGGCAGGTAGTGAACTGATCCTTCCTGGGCTGCGGCGGGCTAGAGCTCGATCGGGTGGCTCTGCAATGGGGCCGGGCAGCGAGTCGGGAAGCAGAAGCAAAGAGAGAGGGTGGAGCACTCAGGGCGCGGCCGGTACTGCGAATCAGGTCGGCGTTCGGACCGAGCAGAGGGCGGGGAAAGTCCCAGAGGGTCCGCTCCATGACGGGAACGGTTCTTCAATTACGGAGAGAATATTGAAGCGATATATAAAAAAAAAATAGAAATACCGCGAAAAGCTGCAGGTCACAACGGGAACCGCGGAGAACAGCATTGGCAGCAGCGGCAGTGGCGGGAAAGGGCGGGAGGCGCCATCTTAACTCGGCGGGGAAGAAAGAAAAGCGCGGGAAGTGCCATTTTAGATTTTCAAGATGCCGAAGACTGGCAATATTACTGCTTTCGATAGTGATATAGAAGATTGGACCAAATATGTGGAAAGAGTGGAGGTATATTGCAAGGCGAATGAAGTAGCGGATGATAAAAAGGCATCGGTACTTCTTAATCTGATGGGCGCAAGGACATACGGGTTGTTACGAAACTTGATCACTCCAGCCAAACCAATGGACAAGAATTTTAATGAGATTGTTGATACCTTACAGGAGCACTTAAACCCAACACCGCTGCTGATAGCGGAATGATTCAAATTCTTCAGGAGGAATCAGCACAAGAATGAAAGTAACGCTGATTACCTCACCGAATTATGAAAGCTGTCAAAGCACTGCCAATTCGGGGCAGGACTGGCAGATTCTCTATGAGACAAATTCGTCTGCGGTCTCCTAAGTGAAGGAACACAGAAAAGACTACTTTCTGAGAAAGATTTGACATTGGACAAGGCTTTCAGTGTGGCTGTATCATACGAAGCAGCAGCAAGAGGAGCTGCAGAGATACAGCAAAAGCCACAGGACTTCGGCACCCATGAAATGACACGGGGTTTCGAGAGATGTTATCACTGCGGCAGATCCACCCATGACCAGAAGGACTGCTGGTTCAAGGACAAAGCATGCAGGCAATGCGGAAAGATGGGACACATTGCACATGTATGCAAATCTGGAAAGAAATCCGCTGACAGTAAAAAGGTCAATAAGGTACAGAAAGGTACAAATGATGACGGACAGTAGCTCCGAAGACCAGAAGAGCGATAGCGACTCCGGAAACAAGAGACTAAGCTGTCTCAAATTACATAATGTAATTGCCAAAGAAGATTACCAGACCATTTGGGTTACCCTCACGATAGCGGTGTCCCCAATCAAAATGGAGCGAGATATAGGATCAGCTCTGACTATCATGAGTCGATGGGATTACGAGCGGCTATTTCCGCATATACCTTTGAAAGACACATCCATTGTCTTGAAGACATATACAGGGCAGAAAGTATACCCCAGAGGGAAAATAAGGGTGCCTGTTGTATACAACGGCAAGGAAATACAGAAGTTGTATTTATACATTCTGCCAGATGGTGGTCCACCGTTGTTGGGACGTGAATGGATCAGAAAGATACGTTTAGACTGGCACTCCATTCAGGCACTGACGGTGACCAGTAAGAAAAAAAACGATGATGACGTCATACCTGGACGATTAAAAGAAATCTTGGCTAACGCCAAAGAAGTGTTTCAACAGGAACTAGGAACCCTGAAAGGCGCCACCGCCTCAATAAAAGTGGAAGATGTGGCAATTCTCAAGTTTTTTAAGGCAAGGCCGGTGCCATACGCAATTCGTCCAGCCGTCGAGGCAGAGCTGGAGAATTTGGAAAAAGCAGGCGTGTTATCCAAGGTAGATTGGAGCGAGTGGGCAACACCCATCGTCCCGGTCATGCAGAAAACGTTGAATAATGATAAATCTGAAGAACAGAGAAAAGTTCGCATCTGTGGGGACTTCAAGGTGACTGTAAACCCGGTTCTTCACACGGTACAGTATCCTCTTCCGAGGATAGAAGATATTTTCGCCTCACTATCCGGAGGGAAACGTTTCACCAAAATTGACTTAGCACAGGCATATCTACAGATGGAGGTTGAGGAGGCCTCTAAAAAGTATCTCACGATAAACACACACAAAGGCCTGTACCAGTACAATCGACTGGTTTTCGGAGTGGCATCAGCTCCGGCTATCTGGCAAAGAGCTATGGAGCAAGTCCTGCAAGGGATTCCGGGGACTCAATGCTACCTAGACGACATCCTTGTAACAGGAGAAAACGACAACGAGCACCTTGCCAACTTGGAGCAGGTGCTCACGAGGCTGAGAGAACGGGGCCTACGAGCAAATCGCCCCAAGTGCGAATTTTTCCAGAAACAAATACCATATTGTGGCCATGTCATTAACGAAGAAGGGTTGCATAAGTCACCTGAAAAAATTGAAGCAGTCGTAAAGGCCCCAGCGCCTGAAAATGTCTCACAATTAAGGTCGTTCCTGGGATTAGTAAATTACTATCATAAATTTTTACCAAACTTGTCGACCGTTCTGCACCCGCTTAACGCACTGCTTCAAACGGGAGTAGTTTGGAAATGGAGCAAAGACTGTGAACGTGCCTTCCATAAATGCAAAGGCTTGATCACGTCCAGGGAAGTGTTGGCTCATTACAACCCATCACTGCCAATCAGACTGGCGTGCGATGCATCCCCTTATGGCGTGGGAGCGGTATTATCGCATAGATTCCCTGATGGCTCGGAGCGGACGATAGCTTTTGCGTCACGCTCATTGAACTCAGCTGAGCGCAACTATGCCCAGATCGACAGGGAGGCACTCAGCCTGGTGTGGGGGGTGAAGAAATTCAACCATTACCTACACGAACAAAAATTTAGCTTGTTGACTGACCATCAACCCCTCGTCTCCATATTCAACCCTAAAAAGGGCGTTCCCATTATGACAGCGCAAAGGCTACAGAGGTGGTCCCTTTTCCTAGGGGCACACCAATATGACATAGAGTACAAAGGAACAAAACAGCATGGGAATGCTGATGGGTTATCGCGCCTACCATTGCCAACGGTGGAAGAGGCGCCTACAGTGGACCCAGTGGAGATATTCCACTCGACCATAGTGGAATGTCTACCGGTGACAAATTCTACCATTGAAAAGGAAACGCGAAATGACCCGACTCTCTCACGAGTCTACGATTTAACGGTGAAGGGATGGCCAGCACATGGCGAACCACTGTTGCCAGCATTCTCGCAAAGAAGAGAACAGCTGTCAGTGTGCCGAGGAACCTTGATGTGTGGATCCAGAGTGGTGATTCCACCCAAACTCAAGGATAGAGTGCTAAAGGAGCTTCACGAGGGGCATCTGGGTGGAGTGAAAATGAAGAACTTACCCAGAGCATTTGTGTGGTGGCCAGGTATCGATGGAGACATCGAAGAAATGACCAAGAGCTGTCTCGGATGCCAGAAGGTCCAAAACGCCCCACCCCACCCCCTCTACATCCATGGGAGTGGCCCTCATCTCCATGGCAAAGGGTACATATCGACTTTGCTGGTCCATTTATGGACTCAATGTTGTTAATCGCGGTGGATGCACACTCCAAGTGGCCGGAGGTAATAAAGATGTCCTCCACCACCACGGAAAAAACCATCACAGTATTAAGGATCATATTTGCCAGGAATGGGCAGCCTGAACAGATCTGTTCTGATAATGGACCGCAATTTGTATCCGAAGAATTCAGGAAGTTCTTAAAAAACAATGGGGTTAAGCACTACACGTCCGCCCCATACCATCCCGCCACCAATGGATTGGCTGAAAGGTTTGTCCAGACCTTCAAGAAGGCCATAAAGGCCATGGGTAATGAAGACACAAATCTACAACATAAGGTAGATAACTTCTTGTTTGCGTACAGGAATGCAACACATGTGGTTAAAAACCAAACCCCCGCCATGATGTTTTTCAATAGAAGACTAAGATGCCGGCTGGATTTGGTCAAGCCAAACGTCAGAAGGGACGTAGAGAACCGGCAATTTCAAAGCATGAATGAAAGACCAACTAGAACCTTCCAGATAGGTCAACCAGTTTTGGCCCGGGACTACCGTCCCGAGAAATGGCAGCCTGGAACTATTTGCACACGACTAGGACCGCTGATGTATACCGTGGACATTGGAGAAAGCATAATAAGGTGCCATGCTGACCAGATCATAGAGTCATCCGAAAAAGGACAACCTACACCACAACTCTATACGCCTACTGATGAAGTAGAGATACCCATAGTATCTACCTCCGATCCGGTGATACTGGAACCAGATGAACCCGACACTGGCATTGAAGCCGAATCGACCTTGCCAAAAGAACCTACTACACCACCAAGGCGTTATCCGGACCGAGTCAGGAAGCCTCCAGAGAGACTGAATTTGTAATTGGTTAACTTCAGCAAATGTGTATATTATTGTTCTTGTAAAAATGTTATTTAATGATGACTTAAAATGTTATGTACTATTTATCTAAAAGGGGAGGAATTGTAGTGTATGTACCTTTAAGAGGAACTATGTTTTTGAAGCCCCTTTATACTGTAGTACCAGTAGTGACCACTCGGGGATATAAACCTGTGTAGCGTCTTGTGTAGTTAGTTCACCTCCAGACTTTGTTCAGTAAACACTTGTTAAATCAACTCCTGCATTCCGTGTCTCCATTAACACACAGATCTAACAACTTGCACCGTAGTAATTGTAACTTCCATGTGTAATTGAGACACGGACTGCAGGAGTTGGTTATAACAGGTGTTTACTGAATGGAGACAAAACTAGAACTACTATACAAAGTTACTACACAGGCTTATATACAGGGGTGGTCACTACTGGTACTGCAGTATACAGGGGCTGCAGAATATAGTTCCTTCTTCAAAGTACATACGCTACAATTCCTCCCCTTTTAGCTAAACAGTACATAACATTCGATTAATAATTAAATAACATATTTACAATTACAGTTGCTATATACATTAGCTGAAGTTAAGCAATTATAAATTCAGTCTTTGAGGAGGCTTCCTGATTCTGTCTGGATAACGCCTCTTTGGGGTATCAGGTTCTTCTGGCAAAGTTGATTCGGGATCAACGTCGTTGTTTGGTTCGTCTGCTTCCAATATCACCGATTCTGAGGTAGATGCAATTGGTACTTCGGTTTCATCACCAGGTGTATCGGATCGTGGTGTGGATTTGACGTTTTCCAGTGACTCTAGAATCTGGTCAGCATGGCATCTTACAATGCTCTCTCCAACGTCCACGGTATACATTAGAGGTCCTTGCCGTGTGCAGATCATTCCTGGCTGCCATTTCTCTGTGCGGTAGTCCCGGGTCAAAACTGGTTGACCTATCTTAAAACTCCTGGTTGGCCTTTCATTCATATTCTGAAACTGCCTGTTCTCCACATCTCTTCTGATGTTTGGCTTAACCAAATCCAAGCGGCATCTTAGTCTTCGATTGAAGAACATCATGGCTGGAGTTTGGTTGGTAACCGCATGTGTCGCATTCCGGTAGGCAAACAAGAAGTTATCCACCTTGTGTTGTAGGGGTATGTCTTCATTACACATTGCCTTGATAGCCTTCTTGAATGTTTCAACGAACCTCTCAGCCAATCCATTGGTGGCTGGATGATATGGGGCGGATGTGTAATGCTTAACACCATTGTTCTTTAAGAACCTCCGGAACTCTTCAGACACAAACTGTGGTCCATTGTCGGAGCAAATCTGTTCAGGCAGCCCATTTCTGGTGAATATGGTTCGTAAGACTGTGATAGTTTTTTCTGTGGTGGTTGAGGACATTTTTATTACCTCTGGCCACTTTGAATGTGCATCCACCGCAATTAAAAACATCGAGTCCATAAATGGACGAGCAAAATCAATGTGCACCTTTGCTATGGAGATGAGGGCCACTCCCATGGATGTAGAGGGGCTTGTGGTGGGGTGTTTGGACCTTCTGGCATCCTGTACAGCTCTTGTTCATCTCTTCGATTTCTCTATCGATTCCCGGCCACCACACAAACGCTCTGGCTAAGTTCTTCATTTTTACCCCTCCCAGATGACCCTCATGAAGCTCATTGAGCACTCTAGCCTTCAATTTGGGTGGAATTACTTCTCTGGATCCACACATCAAGTTTCCTCGGCAAACTGACAGCTGTTCCCTTCTCGGCGAGAATGCTGACAACAGTGGTTCGCCATGTGCTGGCCATCCCTTCACCGTTAAATCATAGACCCTGGAGAGTGTCGGGTCATTTTGTGTTTCCTTTTCTATGTTTGCATTCGTCACAGGTAGACATTCGACTATGGTTGAGTGGAATAGCTCCACAGGATCCACTGCAGGTGCTTCTTCCACCGTCGGCAACAGTAGGCGCGACAATCCATCAGCATTCCCATGCTGTTTAGTTCCTTTGTACTCTATGTCATATTGGTGTGCCCCTAGGGAAAGGGACCACCTCTGTAGCCGTTGTGCTGTCATTATCGGGACGCCCTTCTGAGGGTTGAAAATGGAGACAAGAGGTTGATGATCAGTTAGTAGAGTAAATTTCTGTCCGTGCAGGTAGTGATTGAACTTCTTCACCCCCCACACCAGGCTGAGGGCATCTCTGTCAATCTGGGCATAGTTACGCTTGGCTGAAGTTAACGAGCATGACACAAAAGCTATCGGCCTCTCTGAACCATCAAGGAATTTATGTGACAGTACCGCTCCAATGCCGTAGGGAGATGCATCACACGCCAATCTTATCGGTAGTGATGGGTTGTAGTGAGCCAATACTTTTCTTGAAGTGATCAGGCCTTTACACTTCTGAAAGGCCCGCTTACATTCATCGCTCCATTTCCATGCTGCTCCAGTTTGTAGTAGGGCGTTCAGTGGGTGCAGCATTGTGGACAAATTCGGCAAAAACTTATGGTAGTAATTCACCAATCCGAGGAATGACCTCAGTTGCGACACATTTTCAGGCGCTGGAGCCTTAACTACCGCTTCAATTTTGTCAGGGGACTTATGTAACCCCTCTTCATCAATCACGTGGCCACAATACGATATCTGTTTCTTAAAAAACTCGCACTTGGGGCGATTGGCTCGTAGCCCATGTTCTCTTAGTCTAGAGGATTCTTCAATCTCCATCTGCAAATATGCTTGTGCTAGGTCAATTTTTGTAAAATGCTTCCCTCCAGATAGTGAGGTGAAAATATCTTCTATCCTCAGGAGAGGATACTGTACTGTGTGAAGGACTGGGTTCACAGTCACTTTGAAGTCCCCACAGATGTGAACCTTCCTTGGCTCCTCAGACTTATTGTTTAACGTTTTCTTCATGACAGGAACGATGGGTGTCACTCACTCGCTCCAGTCTACCTTAGATAACACGCCTGCATTCTCCAGATTCTCCAGCTCTGCCTCGACGGCTGGGTGAATTGCATATGGTACCGGTCTTGCTTTGAAAAACTTGGGAATTGCATTCTCTTCTATTTTTATCGAGGCGGTTACGCCTTTAAGAGTTCCCAGTCCTTGTTGAAATAACTCTTTAGCGTTAGCTAAGATTTTTGACAATCGTCCAGGTGTGACGTCATCATCCTTTTTACCAGCCACAGTCAGTGCCTGAATGGAGTGCCAGTCTAAACTTATCTTTCTGATCCATTCACATCCCAATAATGGTGGTCCACCATCTTGCAGTATGTACAGATACAATTTCTGTATTTCCTTGCCGTTGTATTCGACAGGCACCCTTATTTTCCCTCTGGGGTTTACTTTCTGCCCCGTATACGTCTTCAAGACAATGGATGTGTCTTTCAAGGGTATGTGTGAGAATAGCCGCTCATAGTCTCGTCGATTCATGAAGGTCAGGGCTGATCCTGTATCCAATTCCATTTTGACTTGGGACCCTACTATCATGAGGGTGACCCAAATGGTTCGGTGATCCTCTTTTGCGATTACGTTGTGTAGTTTGAGACAGCTTAGTCTCTTGTTCCCGGATTCACTATCGCTCTTCTGGTCTTCGGAACTACTGTCCGTCATCTTTTGTACTTTCCTGTACTGTTCCTGAGTAGCCTTTTTGTTGTCGTTAGTCTTCTTCCCGGACCTGCAAACTCGTGCAATGTGTCCCATCTTTCCGCATTGCCTGCATGTTTTGTCCTTGGACCAGCAGTCCTTCTGGTCATGGGTTGTTCTGCCGCAGCGATAACATTTTTCAAATCCCCGTGTCATTTCATGGGTGCCGTATTCCTGTGGCTTTTGCTGTATTTCCGCAGCTCCCCTTGCTGCTGCTTCGTACGATACTGCCACGCTGAAAGCCTTATCTAGCGTCAGCTCTTTCTCTGAGAGTAACCTCTTCTGGGTTCCTTCACTCAGGAGTCCACAGACAAATTTGTCCCGTAGGGTATCTGCCAGTCCTGCTCTGAACTGGCAGTGCTTTGATAGCTTGCGTAGTTCTGTAAGGTAATCAGCATTGCTCTCATCTTTATGCTGATTTCTCTTGTGGAATTTAAATCTTTCTGCTATCAGCAGCGGTGTAGGATTTAGGCGTTCCTGTAGGATATCAACAATTTCGTTAAAACTCTTCGCCATCGGTTTGACTGGAGTGATCAGGTTCCGCAATAGGCCGTACGTTCTTGCGCCCATTAAGTTTAGTAGTACCGATGCCTTTTTCTCATCGGCTACTTCATTTGCCTTGCAATATACTTCGACTCTTTCCACATACGTGGTCCAGTCTTCTATTGCATTATCGAAGGCAGTGATATTGCCAGTCTTCGGCATCTTGGAGATCTAAGATGGTGCCTCCCGCGCTTTGCCTTCTTCCCCGATTGAACAAAATGGCGCCTCCTGCGCTTTGCCTTCTTCCCCGCTGGATTGAGATGGCGCCTCCCGCGCTTTCTGTCTTTTCCGCTGCTGCTAGCGCTGTTGCTGGCGTTTTTATGCCTTGATGGCGATGCCCTATGGTCTTCGCGCACTTCCCCCCCGCGCTGCTGCCAATGCCGCTCTCCGCGGTCCCCGTGGCAAACTGCAGCTCCTCGCGGCTTTCTGCGCTTCTAATTTCTTTTATTTTAATTACTGTTCCCGTCGTCAGAGCAGACCCTATGGGACACTTTCCTCCCCCTTCTCGGGTCTGTACGCTGCCCAGCTTCGTAGCACCGGCCGCGCCCTGTGTGCTCCACCCTCTCTCTCTCTCCTCTTCCCGACAACGCTGTTCGGCCCCGTTGAAAAGCCACCCGATCAAGCTCTAGCCCGCCGCAGCCCAGGAAGGATCAGTGTACTACCTGCCACCAGCCCGATTAGCTGGAACACCATAGACTGGATAACCAAGCTCAGCTCTCAACAGCCTCTCCTGCAAATCTTCGAATTCGATGAATCAGAGGGCGGTTGCCCACAGTCGACGCCCGTTTCTTCTGTTTGTTTTTTTTTGGATTTCTTCCTTCTGGCCTCGACCTCTAACAACTTCGCTTCAGGGATGGATCCCGTGAGGTGGTGCAGAACTGTAGGTAAGTTTGGATCTGTTCATCGCCAATGTAATGTCTGTGTGTAATTGAGACACGGACTGCAGGAGTTGGTTGTAACAGGTGTTTACTGAATGGAGACAAAACTGGAACTACTATACAAAGTTACTACACAGGCTTATATACAGGGGTGGTCACTACTGGTACTGCAGTATACAGGGGCTGCAGAATTTCGTTCCTTCTTCGAAGTACATACACTGCAGTAATGGTGCGTCAATGGCGTTCGCCATTACTACCACAGCTTTTCCAGGCAATTATGGCGCGAGTGAAATTTCCTGGTACCCTCTACGCCGCACAGTCGTGAACCTGGCTGAAATAGTGAGAATTCGATTTCCACAGTTCCGGTCACCCCTATAAAATCAATGGCAGTGTTCAATTTGCTAGATTAATGATGCTTTGATCGCCGTTGCCACTTAGACTGAACGAGAATGCATTGGCGGTCTGGCAGCGGCGTGATTTATTGCTCCAAGATCACTTTCCCTTAAACATAGATGTCTTTCTACTGAGCGTTGCTGCTGTATTTAGCTAATGAAAAAATAATTGGCTTTTGGACAGGCTAGCTGGAATATTTCCTGTCAAATGGAATTGAATTTTTGATAGCCATTTAATACAGTATTCGCTCAATGATCTTTGGCTTCCTTACAGTGTCAATCGCTAATTTAGAATATCAATTTATTTAGAGACAAGACAACTATTAGAGGATTATGCAGCTGCTCAATTTAATGACAGCGATATCTGAGAAATTATTAATTACTTTCTACAGATTTTGTATTGCGATTTTAATATATTTCCCCTGCAAAACACAAGACGCGTGCTTTGAAATGAATTTGCCCACTAACAGCTGACAACGATAACAAGCCTTCAATTAGCTCAGGTACCTGAAGCCACATATTGCATCCAAGAATTATACTTCCACAACTTTAGTAAAAAAAAATGACTTAACAGGTTTATAGTAACTTTGTGAAACGGGACTCACAGGTCAAACGCGACCTTTCAGGAACCAGAATAAATAGTTGATGAATACCGTTCACACGTTCAAAATCGGAATCGATAGCAAACATTTCTCAATGGCGCCATCTCCAACTCGTCACTGTGCTCTCTGTGACATTTTCTAATGAGATCATCAGCACATTTTGGCATAAAACCGCCACTGGAGGATGGGGGCGCTCAGCGGTCGAATTAACGGCGTTCGGGGCCAAATGTGCCGTTCGCGCAAATTCTGTGCCAATACAACACCAGGATAAGAACATTCTCTGGGCACAGTACAACTTCAGTGAAACCAACTTTAATTCCCTTAAATGTGATCTGTTTATATTACTAGTATTCACCACCTCTTTGCTTCCATTTGGTGAATTATGTGTTATACAATCTAATCCAGTGCATCCTCAACATACTGATTCAGTGGCATGCATATACACGATGGAGGTCTTGGGATTGAGGTGGCCTATGACCTTGTGAGCAGGGGTCTGAGGTGGCCCAGAAACATGCTCCACCACATTGGCAGCTGAGGGGCTTGTCTGGCTGGGCTTGTCTGGCCCTGCCTGCTTTATGGCACAGGTCCAGTCATTGGAAAGGGAGGACTGGAGGGTCCAAATATGCTGTGATCCTGAGAGACGAGCACCATCAAATGTGCCCATTCCACACATACCCCTGCTATTGGGCACTCTCTCAAGTTGCCCACTGATTTGTATGATTCCAGACCCTGTAACAGCAATGATATTGGCCCAGAAATTCAGGTCGGGGGCTTCCCGCGGGTGCAAGACCCCAACCTGCACTTACCTACTGTGCCAGCCGTTGAGCTGTGGGCCCGCGTGGGATTCCAATCCTGGGCCTCCTCCAACTGCCGGCGCGCAGTGCTTGCGTATCCCAGGGGCGCAGTTAGTTCACTGCGTTTCCTGGGATCACGTGGGCCATGGAGAGCCAATGGTAGCAGGGAATACTTCATTCATAAGTTTGACAGGAAGACTGTCAAACCTATGAATACTATAAGCCCCAAAACATCACTAAATCTTCAAATAAACTTTTTTTTTAAATCACATTTTTAAAATAATGATAAATTACATGAAATAGCTATTTTAAACAATAATTTAAATTTTGAAAAAAGTAATTACATTTTCTAACGGGGCTAAAAATAAACTTACCTTTCTTTAACGTATTTAAAAATAATAAACCTGCGGGAAAAATGTTTTAATTTTAATTAATTCACCACTTACCTTGTTTAAAGCAGGCCTTGCGCCTGCTTTTTAAAAGTGTAACTCCTGGAGACTTACCCTCCCGGAAAAACCTGCAAAAAAAACATAAGTTCAATGCGCACGCGCTGCCTCTCCTGCGCACGTGTTCCACCTCTGAGCCCCTTCTTTCAGGGGAACGGAAGTGCCGGTTTCCCGCGCATGCGCAGTGCATGCATGAAACCGGCACTTCCATTGGGCTTACAGGTGAGTACCCCATGTGTACACACCCGTGGAGACCCGAATTTCTGGGCCAAAGCCTGACCAACAGCTTTCTCCAATCCGTCCCTAAGCCAGTCCAAGGTGCAGGAGAGAGCCTGTTGCACATTGGAGGCCAAGGTTTCCTGCCAACAGTTTAAGCATTTATGAGATGCGCTGCAGCTGGTCTTAGAGACTCTGTGACAGGTATGGGAAGGAAGCGACTCCACTGGAGATGTCTCTGCAGTTACCACAGACTCTGTGATGGACTGCAGTATTTCAAATCAATGCACTGCTGCAGTGATAGTGGACTTGTGCAAAATAGCCATCATCTGTTGAGCATCGCTTGGCATAGTCTTTAATGACTTCAGCAACCTTTGATGCTCAGAAATCAATGTTTTAAAAGCAGGTCCCCTGAGGTGCTAATCCACGATGAGGATGGATATGAGCTGGCCTTTGAGACAGCAGTTTCCTGCTCTTCCTCATACCATCACCTGCTCCTGCACACTCTTGCATTGGGGATCACTCAGAGCACCATCCTCTATCTTACTCTCATGGTTCTCCCATGGTGGATGTATTAGAGCTGCATTTGTGCAGGGTTAAAATGAAGAACAATGCATGCTGTGAAATGCTAATTTCTTTTATCTCCCAGGCCCCAAATTAACCTGTGTGTTGCACACCTTGAGAAAGATATATTACAATGGCTCTGATGAAAGTTCATCGACCTGAAACATTAACTCTGTTTATCTCTCTGCAGATGCTGCCTAACCTGCTGAGTGAATCCAGCATTTTCTGTTTTTAGTTCAGATTTTCAGCAACTGCAGTTGCTATATTATAATAGTGTCTTTAGATGTAACTTTCAGCAGTATGATTGGCATGGAATTGTATTTCAGTGTACTTTGAGGGAGTAAACAGGATGAGAAAATAAAAAAGAGCAGGAGAAGTTTAGTGCAAACTCTGAGCTGGGGCTAAGACTTCTACTTCCCCATTTCCTGCTACCTCAAGCATGAAGAATCTCCTGAGCTGGGATAAATGATTAGAAGTGTAGAATTCGCAAAATTGAACATTGTCCTATAAGGGTCTATTGGCAGAAAAGGCCTTAACTTTTAAAGACTGTTTTAAAAGAAGCCCAGAAAAAGGGACACACAAAATGGCCACCAGACCCTGTGACCAGCTTTTGGGACACTTTAAAATGGCTCCTGCAGTCCCCAGACAGCTTTTTGTGGATTCAGCCCACAGTAGGTTCTGGAAGGCAGTTTCAGGGAAAACAAAACCAGACAGAGCCCCATACATATAGATTGGATGCAGATCCAATCAGATCGGCCTGTAGATAAAGGCCATCAAAATGTTTACCCAGACAAAGGGAAACAGTTTCATATTCATAGGGGGAACATCAAGCACCATTTAAAACATCAGAAGGACATTAAAGACAATACAGGGTCGTTCCAGAGCAGAGATGGCAGTTACCGGCCATCCCGAAGATACTATAAAAACAAAGACTACCCCGCTGTGCTACAAGCCCGCCAAAAGTTAAACAAAGACTAACCTTGATTTGCCGGGAGATAAGGGCTTCTTTGAGAAGTATAACTGGAGTTCCGGGGTAGCGATCGGGAGCTTGGAGCTTTTGCAGCTTTTTTTTGGAGCTTGGTGGAACGAAGGGTAGCGTAGCGTGGCGCAGCTTGGCTTAGCTAGCTTGCCTTTTCAAGAGCTGTGGAGGAACGTTGATCCGGAGACCAGTCAAGAAGGTGATTCGAGTCTGTGTCCCGCCCCGGGGTAACCATCGGGAGATCATCGACAAACCCCGGGCCATTGACGAGACAAAGGACAGTAACCCTCCAGAAGAAACCTATCTGAAAATGGTAAACCAGCTGGGCTCTGCGAAGAAACCTATCTAACCATGGTCAAACAGTTGGTCTCCGTCCACGCCGATGTCCAAGCCTGTTAGCATCCAGCCTGTCCGTGACCTTCACCTCGAGGAAGAAGAGAGAGTGTCGCAGCCCACAGCATTGACCACGTGGAGACAGGACGCCTGAGGGGATCAAAACGCAGACCTTTCAAAATCTTATACTTTCAAATTGGATTGGTGAGCATGTTTCTGGCCCCTCATAATCTGATCTAGCTAGGCTTAGGGGGTGGGCATTCTGAGTATAATTAATTATGAGTTGTTGTCCCTCGATGTTCTGTGTGTTTCCCCATTTCGAGATGACTTTTGTAAAGTATAACATGCCTGTATATATGTTGGTTAGTACTGTATTATGATTTGTTTTTCCCTCCCATGTACCTTATTGGCTTACATTCAATTTGTTCCTTTATGCAATAAAATTTCATTTCGTTTTCATTAAACCTGATCTATAGAGTATTCTCTACATTGTAGTTCCTGCCTCAAAGTCCAGTGTATAGAACCTAAGGGGTGAGTGGGTCGAACCACTCAAGGTTTTTACTGTGCAAGAGAGAGAGGCCTCTGGAGGGAGAAAACCTCTGCGATCGAAAACCCCTTACAGAAGCTAGGGGGTCTCCTCCTCACTCCCTCGTGTTGTGCACAGTCTCCTTTTATGAACAGAGTAGAAGAAGTGAGAAACTGAAATTGTTGGATTGACATACCTATGTTTCAGCATGCAGATCATAATGAATGTGATTACAAGAACAAGAATCATGCAGCTACAGCAGATGGAAGAATTGTTTAGGGAGAATTGCATTTAAGGATATGAGGGAAGGAGCACTTACAGAGGAAGGTAGCTGAAAATGGCATCTTAAGAAGAGAAGCATTCAAAGCATTGCAAGGTAAGTACATAGTATTAATATTAGGTTTTGGTTGGGTGACCTACATTTGTGGACCTGGTGAAGTCATTAAACTTTCTAATGGAACTGCAGCCAGATCCACTGAAAGGCCACTTGCTGCCAGGCACCCTGAGCTGCTCATCTGGAGACCCAGCATCCATTAGTTGAAAAGAGAACTTCTCTCCTCTGGTACATCTGCTCCAATCAGATCTCTAAAGCCGGACTTGAAAATCAGGGTGTCCTGTAGCTGCAGCAACTTGATAAAGACATCCCTGTAATTTATGGTATCTTGACAATTGTTGTTTGCTGTCAGAGAAAGCCATGTCCCAGACCTCCCAGAGATGTCGGGGAACATAGGGCCTGATGAAAGGGAGGAACTGAAAGAAATCAGTATTTGTAGGGAAATGGTGTTAGGGAAATTGACAGGATTGAAGGCCGATAAATCCCCAGGGCCTGATAATCTATATCCTAGGGTACTTAAGGAAGTGGCCCTAGAAATAGTAGATGCATTGCTGGTCATCTTCCAACATTTGATGGAATCTGGAATAGTACCCATGGATTGGAGGGTAGCTAATGTTACCCTGCTATTCAAAAAAGGTGGTAGAGAGAAAACAGGGAATTACAGACCGGTAAGCCTGACATCGGTAGTGGGGAAAATGCTAGAGTCCATTATAAAAGATGTAATAGCAGAGCACTTGGAAAACAGTGACAGGATCGGACAAAGTCAACATGGATTTACAAAAGGTAAATCATGCTTGACTAATCTACTGGAATCTTTTGAGGATGTAACTGGTAAAATAGATAAGGGAGAACCAGTGGATGTGGTGTATTTGGACTTTCAGAAGGCTTTCGATAAGGTCCCGCATAAGAGATTAGCGTGTAAAGTTAAGGCACATGGGATTGGGGGCAAGGTATTGACTTGGATAGAGAACTGGTTGGCAGACAGAAAGCAAAGAGTTGGAATAAATGGGTCTTTTTCCAAGTGGCAGGCACTGAATAGTGGTGTACCGCAGGAATCGGTCCTTGGACCCCAGCTATTCACAATATAAATGATCTAGACAAGGGAACTTTGCAGATGACACAAAGCTGGGTGGGCGTGTGTGCTGTGAGGAGGATGCCAAGAAACTCCAGGATGATTTGGACAGGTTGGGTGATTGGGCAGATGCATGGCAGATGCAATATAACATGGATAAATGTGAGGTTATCCACTTTGGTGGCAAAAGCAGGAAGGCAGATTATTATCTGAATGGCAATAGATTGGGAGAAGGGGAAGTGCAACGAGACGTGGCTGTCCTTGTGCACCAGTCGCTGAAGGTAAGCATGCAGGTGCAGCAGGCGGTTAAGAAGGCAAATGGTATGTTGGCCTTCGTAGCGAGAGGGTTTGAGTACAGGAACAAGGATGTCTTGCTGCAGTTGTACAGGGCCTTGGTGAGACCACATCTTGAGTATTGTGTGCAGTTTTGGTCGCCTTATCTGAGGAAGGATGTTCTTGCCATGGAAGGAGTTCAGCGAAGGTTCACCAGGCTGATACCTGGGATGGCAGGAATGACATACGAGGAGAGATTGGGTCGATTTGGCTTATACTCGCTGGAGTTTAGAAGAATGAGAGGGGATCTCATTGAAACTTATAAAATTCTGACAGGACTGGACAGACTAGATGCAGGAAGGATGTTCCCTATGGTCGGGGAGTCCAGAACGAGGGGTCAAAGTCTAAAGATAAGGGGTAAGCCATTTAGGACAGAAATGAGGAGGAATTTCTTCACCCAGAGAGTGGTGAACCTGTGGAATTCTCTACCACAGAAGGCAGTAGAGGCCAATTCATTAAATATATTCAAGAAGGGGTTGGATATATTTCTTAAGGCTAAAGGGATCAAGATGTAGGGGGAGAAAGCAGGGACAGGGTACTGAATTTGGATGATCAGCCATGATCGCATTGAATGGCGGAGCAGGCTCGAGGGGCCGAATGGCCTACTCCTGCTCCTATCTTCTATGTCCCTTTAAACTGCTGCAGGCAGCACACAATTTCACACCCACTAATGGTCAATCTCCCAATGAAGGGGATTGTTGACACCAGAAGCTCACCCACAGAATGTAAATTAGGCTGACCCCAGAAATAGAGATGGGGTCAGCACATTCATGGCTGGGTGTATGTTATTGGCACCTTGTCTGACCTTCGCCGACACAAAGGCCTCAGCCAAGAATAGAGGCTAAACAGCTCAAGTTGTCCCCTTTTGGCAGAGGAGCCAACAAGAGATTTAGAAGTTAAAAAAATATGGCGTTAAATTCGGGGTTGCTACCTACCTGTTTTTTGAGGGTCAAACCTCACAATTTTTGAGCAGGATAACTTTTTATTCATTTGTAAGCTGGACAGAATAAGCCTGGATTTTCAGCTTTTCGAGCAGTTTTTGTCGTACCAGCAGATATTTTTTTTCACCCATTGCTTTTGGGTTTACAGTGAAACATCGAACTGGGTGACTAGGACTTTGCCTGTTGCAAAATCTTCAGGGTCGTGAAATGAGGTTTAGCCCATCAGCAAAGACAGTAGCAGCTACTCCTGTGAGTTAACAACAAAATATTGGGAAATATATGGAAGTAAAATGAGTGAATTTTGATAAAGTGCAACATAAAGCCACTGGGACAAGACTTTTGGGAAGACATTCAACAGTTGCAGCGTCAGTTCAGGGAGAAATGTGAAGCTAAAACCCAACATAGTTGGGAGCACATTTACTAGCAGTAGAAGGTCTGGAACATGTGGTCAGTGTGGCTCAATGCCTAGTCTAAGCAGGGCTGTGGTCCTGGAGGCAACATGAATGCATCCAGTTCCCTGTCAGTTAGCAACAGGAGCAGAGAGTCAGCACAAAATAAGGATAAGATAGGTATTTTCTTCAAATAAATACAAGAACTAGGGTGGGTAAGGATAACCGTAGCTGTTGTAAGGACAGCGGGGGTTTGACTGACAGCTGGTTGATGGCTGATGTCATATCCGGGGGCGGGATCCAACGCCATCTTGGCCATGCTTTCAGACTGTACTGGGAGACACAGAAGCAGGACTGAATAAAATGGTTCTCCTCAACAACTGCTTGTGAGACTCGTAATTACGTTACTAAGATAACATTACATGGTACCAGGATTTATAGAACTCACAATAAGGACATACTACAACAATGGAAGGAATTAAACCTTCGGCTAAGCTGCAACTAGAAGGAAATGTGGATAAAAATTGGCGTGTCTTCAAGCAACACTTTCTTCTCTACCTCACAGCGATTGACGCTTCGACTAGCTCTGGAACACGTAAAGTCGCTTTGTTGCTAACAGTGGCTGGCTCGCATGCAATCGAGCTGTTTAACACATTTACGTTTGCAGCCAAAGATGATAAAAATGATCTGGACAAGGTGATAGAACGGTTCGACAAATACTGCACTCCAAAAAAGAATGAAACATATGAGATTCGTGTTTCGCTCCCGTGTGCAAAGGCAAGGAGAATCCTTTGATGATTTTTTGATGGACTTGAAAATAAAAGCACAAACATGCAACTTTAAGGACCTGAAGGAATTGATGATACGCGATCAAGTCATTTTTGGAATACTCGACAAGAAGGTGAGGGAGAGAATGCTTAGAGATAATGACCTAAATTTGGATGCAGCAGTGAAAATTTGTCATGTTAGTGAACTCTCAGCCATGCACACAAAAACGTTCGAAGGGAGCAGCATAGCAGAAGAGAGCGCCCTGGGGCTAAAAAACCTGCCGGTGGATGTGGTACACAAAAGGGACACAAGAGGGCCCACAGAGTTCAAGACGAATACGCCTTACGAATGCAGATGGTGCGGTTATAAACACATGGCCAGACAGTGTCCTGCTTATGGGAAGAACTGCGCAAAATGTAAAGGCAGGAATCACTTTGCCAAGATGTGTTTTTTAGAAGAGAAAATTGAAGGTAAAAAGACAGTGCATGCTATTGCGACTGAAGAGATGGGAGCGGAGACTTTGTTTGTTGGAATGGTGCAAAATGAGTCAAAACAGGGCAACAATGCTAATGAAGTGCACTCTGTAGGACCACAGACTGAAGTTTGGATAGCTCCCTTGCTGGTAAATGGCACCATTGTTTCCTTCAAGCTAGATACAGGTGCTAAGGCAAACCTCATAAGTTGGAGTGATGCACGGAATCTCAAAGTGCGACCTGAAATACTGAACAAGACTGTGTCTTTGAAGGCATACAATGGACAAAGCATTGAAACAAAAGGAACGTGTAGGCTGAATGTTAAGGTAAAAAATCACATTCACCCTCTGACCTTTGTTATAGTGCCTGAAGGACATGAGTCACTGTTGGGGGACAAGGCCTGTGTGGATTTGGGCTTGGTAAAATGAATCTATACTATCAATGAACAGAACTGTGTGCAGAGTGCCCCCCAAGATACTACAAATCTGACTCATGAGACTATAGCACACAAATATGCAGATGTCTTTCAGGGTTTCGGAGCAATGCCCTTTACATACTCCATCAAACTGAGAGAGGATGCACAACCTGTGATTCACGCACCCAGGAGAGTTCCAGTGGCTCTCCGTGAAAAACTGAGGAAAGAGTTAGACCACATGGAGGGACTAGCTGTCATAAAGAAGATTGAGGAACCGACTGACTGGGTAAATTCTATGGTCTGCGTCAATTCAAAGAAAACTGATAAATTGCGTGTCTGCATGGATCCCAAGGACCTTAACGCCAATATCAAAAGAGAGCACTACCAAATTCCAAAGAGAGAGGAAATAGTCAGCGAAATGACAGAAGCGTAAGTCTTCTCCAAAATGGATGCCTCACATGGTTTCTGGCAGTTGAAACTTGATGAAGAAAGTGCTAAGCTGTGCACTTTTAACACCCCGTTTGGTCGATACTCCTACCAACGTCTGCCCTTTGGTATTAGCTCCGCCCCAGAAATCTTTCACAGAGCAATGGAGCAAATCATCGCGGGCCTGGAGGGAGTGCGGGTGTACGTGGATGATCTGGTAGTATGGGGCTCCACTCAAGGGGAGCATGACACCAGACTGGAGAAAACACTTCAGAGAATACAGCAGTATGGACTCAAACTAAATAAAGACAAATGTCAGTTCGGTGTCAATGAAATCACATTCCTCGGAGACAAGATCTCTGCAGAGGGGATTCAACCAGACAAGTCAAAGGTAAAAGCTATACATGACATGGAGAAACCAAAGGACAAGAAAGGGGTTCAGCGGGCCCTTGGCATGGTTAACTACCGAGGAAAATTCACTCCAAATCTAGCAGAGAAAACTGTTCACCTGAGAAAACTGCTGCACCAAGAGACTGAGTTCCAATGGGGACATGAACATGAGAGAGAATGGAAGGGGCTGCTACACATTCTAGCAAGTGAACCCCGACTGAAGTTCTTCTGCCCTAAAAAGAGGGCAAAATTGTCCACAGATGCCTCTAAGAATGGATTAGGGGCTGTCCTTCTACAGGAAGATGAAGGAGAATGGCGACCAGTGGCGTATGTGTCACGCTCCATGACGGCTAAAGAGTGCCGGTACACGCAGATCGAGAAGGAGTGGCCTTGGCTTGGCATTTGGGTGTGAAAAATTTCATACCTACATTTATGGTCTTCCCAAGGTTATCCTAGAAACGGACCATAAGCCACTGCTAGGGATTGCAACGAAGAATCTGTGTGACATGTCACCACGGATACAACGCCTGATGATGAGACTTCAATGTTACGATTTCGAGCTAACATATGTGCCAGGGACACAAATGTTCATTGCAGATACACTATCCAGGGCTGCGCCGTATGCCACACAAAACAGCGAAACAGAAGAGGATGTGGCTGTTCATGTGGATATGGTCTACGCAGCATTGCCTGCCACACAGGAGAAACTATCAGTGATAGTCACAGAGACATCAAAGGACCCAGTCCTGAGTAAAGTAATGAGAAATCTTCAAGTGGGCGGGAAGAAAGGGTCATGTAAACAATATTATCACATTCAGTCTGAGCTCTCTGTGGTCAATGGATTACTGCTTAAGTGTGACAGGATAGTAGTGCCCACCTCTATGCGGCGAGAAATGCTCAACAGGATACACAAAGGGCATCTGGGTGCAGAAAAGTCGAAAAGGAGAGCACGTGAGGCACTCTACTGGCCAAACATGAACTCTGATATTGACCAGTTGATCAGCGAGTGTGCTACATGTCAGGAGTATCACTACAAGCAAGCAAAAGAGCCCTTCATTACCACAGAGCTCCCATCACAACCTTGGGAAAAGGTCTGAACTGATATATTTCACTATGAAGGAAAAGACTATTTGTTAGTTATTGATTATTATTACAATTATCCGGAGATTGCTCTCTTGTCCAGTACTACATCAAGAGCTGTGATAACTCACCTGAAGTCAATCTTTGCCAGGCAGGGCATCCCTCTAACCCTGGTCTCTGATAATGGCCCTCCCTATGCCAGTCATGAGTTTCAGTTATTTGCTTCAGAGTATGAGTTTAATCATGTAACCTCCAGCCTGCTCCATCCTCGGGCTAATGGAAAGGTGGAGAAGGGGGTACAGATTGTGAAAAGGCTATTAAAGAAAGTAGCACACAGCAACACTGACCCATATCTGGCCCTGATGTTGTACAGGGCGGGCCCGCTAGCAAGTGGCAAGTCTCCAGCTGAACTCTTACTGGGTCGGAAAATCCATTAAAGACTTCCCAGTTATGTCACACCTGACCACAGAGATGAGGTGTGGGCAGACAAGGCTCGTAAGCTACAACAGAAACAAAAAACACTTCATGACCGCACAGCCACTACACAGTGCCGCTACAGGAGAAGGATATAGTCCGCATTGAAGGGCCTGAGTCATGGCCTACAAGAGCCACAGTTCTACAACAGGTCGCCCCCAGGTCATACAGTGTCATGACAGAGAACGGCAATGTGCTTCGCAGAAACAGGAGGCACCTACTGAAAACCACAGAGACCTTTCAGCCTCAGGAGGACGGAGAGGATGACGAGATGAGGGAAATGCCACAAAGAGATGAGATGAGGGAAATGCCACAAAGAGACGAGATGAGGGAAATGCCACAAAGAGACGAAGGACACAATAGTGATAATGTGGATACAACTGGGGTGGTTCAGCAAACACCCATCCAGCCACGCAGGTCACAGCACACCAGAAAGCCTGTAGTTAAACTTGACCTGTAGACAGGGATTGATAAGACTGTAAACAGTTAATGGACTCATGGGTGTGGGAAAGGTTTATACCTACCTGCAATGAGTTACACTGACTGGTTCTATATGATGTTAACAAGTTCTATGTGTTATGTTATGTTATGTTGTTACTGTGTTATGTCTTCATTGAAGGGGGAAGATGTAAGGATAACCGTAGCTGTTGTAAGGACAGCGGGGGTTTGATTGACAGCTGTTTGACGGCTGATATCATATCCGGGGGCGGGATCCGACGCCATCTTGGCCATGCTTTCAGACTGTACTGGGAGACACAGAAGCAGGACTGAATAAAATGGTTCTCCTCAACAACTGCTTGTGAGACTCGTAATTACGTTACTAAGATAACATTACAGGGTGAAAATTACTGAGCACAAAATATAATATAGCAGAAAACAACTTGCATTTATGGGGTGGTCTCCCCTACCACCCACAGAAACCAATCACAAATGTTCATAGCACAGTTCTAAAGCATTCAAGATAAGATCATAATTCAAAGGCATTGAATTTTCATCCTTAAAACAGTGTAATTTGAGTAGATCAGCACTTCTGTGCAGAAATCTAGTACAAAAGTCAGACTTTTGCTGCAGTTTAAAATGATCTGTGGATAGTAAACCTGAAACAGAGCCTGTACTATCTGGATAACTTACATATGTCTTGGGAAGGGAAGACACAGAACTAGGTCACATTTTCATGAAATGAATTCTATCTTCCAACTCAGGTGGAGGTTCATTTCACTTAGATGTCCCAATTTTGAAATTGTGGATCAGCAAAAGGCACATGGAGAAGAAGCTAAAGATTGCATAGGATTACATAGAATATACAGCACAGAAACAGGCCATTCGACCCAACCAGTCCATTCTGGTGTTTATGCTCCACTCGAGCCTCCTCCCGTCTTTTCTCATCTACATCTATCAGCATAATCCTCTATTCCCTTCTCCCTCATATGCTTATTTAACTGCCCCTTAAATGCATCTATACTATTCACTTCAACCAATCCCTGTGGTAGTGAGTTCCACATTCTCACCACTCTCTGGGTAAAGATGTTTCTTCTGAATTCCTTATTTGATTTTTTGGTGATTATCTTATATTGATTACCTCTAGTTTTGCTCTTCACCACAAGTGGAAACACTCTCTCTATATCTACTCTATCAAAACCTTTCATGACTTTAAAGACCTCTATTAGGTCACCCCTCCGCCTTCTCTTTTCAAGAGAAAAGAGACCTAGCCTGTTCATCCTTTCCTGATAAGTGTACCTTCGCATTTCTGAGATCATCCTTGTAAATCTTCTCTTCACCCTCTCCAGTGCCTGCACAATCCTTTTTATAATATTGTGACCAGAATTGCACACAGTACTCCAAGTGCGGTCTAACCAGGGTTTGCTACAAGTTTAGCATAACTTCACTATTTTTCAATTCTATCACTCTAGAAATTAACCCTAGTGCTTGGTTTGCTTTTTTTATGGCCTTGTTAACTTGTGTCAATACTTTTAGTGATTTGTGTATTTGTACTCCTAGATCCCTTTGTTCCTCTACCCCATTTAGATTCTTATTTTCCAAGTAATATGTGTCCTCCCTATTTTTCTTACCAAAATGTATAACCTCACATTTATCTGTGTTGAATTTCATTTGCCAATTATTATATGCCCATTCTGCAAGTTTATTAATATCTTCTTGTAATTTGTAGCAGTCCTCCTCAGTATTGGCTTCTCCCCCCAATTTGGTGTCGTCCACAAATTTTGAAATTGTGTTTTTGATTCCAAGGTCTAAATCGTTAATATAAATTGTGAACAACAGTGGTCCCAGCACTGATCCTTGTGGAACACCACTTCCCACCTTCTGCCACTCTGAATAGCTACCCTTTACTGAGGTGTTAATCAGATAAATATTGGATATAATGGCAGTGCAATGGTGCTTCCACAGTGTGATAATGGACACAGGTTCGAACACTGCTCCCGTCAATTACTAATGTGAGACATATAGCCATAAATGGGAAGGTGCTGAGTGGAGGGCAAGACATGTCTTAACAGAGCGAGGGAAAAATCAGAGGGGATAATTATCTCTTCTTAGGCAGTCCCTTGGAACTGAGGATGACTTGCTTCCACATTAAAAATGAGTTCTCAGGTGACTGATGAGTCCAATGCGGGACCTACAGCCTCTGTCACAGGTGGGGCAGATGGTGGTTGAAGGGGCGGGTGGGTGGGGTGCTTGGGTTGACGTGCGCTCCTTGCGCTGCCTGCGCTTGGCTTCCACTTGCTCCCGGCGAAGAGACTCGAGGTGTTCGGCGCCTTCCTGGATGCTTCTCCTCCACTTTGTGTGGTCTTGGGCCAGGGATTCCCAGGTGTCGGTGGGGATGTTACACTTTTTCAAGGAGGCTTTGAGGGTGTCCTTGAAGCGTTTCCTTTGCCCACCTGGGGCTCTCTTGCCGTGCCAGAGCTCCGAGTAGAGCGCTTGTTTTGGGAGTCTCGTATCGGGCATGTGGACAATGTAACCCGTCCATCGGAGCTGATTGAGCATGGTCAAAGCTTCGATGCAGGGGATGTTGGCCTGAGCAAGAACACTGACATCGGTGTGCCTATCCTGCCAATGGATTTGCAGGATCTTGCAGAGGCAGTGTTGGTGGTACCTCTCCAGTGCTTTGAGGTGCCTGCTGTACATGGTCCATGTCTCTGAGGCAAACAGCAGGGCGGGTAACACTGCTGCCCTGTAGACCATGAGCTTCGTGCCGGGTTTGAGGTCCTTGTCTTCAAATATTCTCTTCCTCAGGCGACCGAAGGCTGCACTAGCACACTGAAGGCGGTGTTGGACTTCGTCGTCGACATCTGCCCTTGTTGACCGTAGGCTCCCGAGGTATGGAAAGTGGTCCACGTTGTCCAAGGCCTTGTCATGGATTTTGATAATCGGGGGGCAGCACTGTGTGGTGGGGGCAGTTTGGTAGAGGACCTTTGTCTTACGGATGTTTCGTGTAAGGCCCATGCTCTCGTAAGCTTTGGTGAAGTTGTTGACGATGGTTTGGAGTTTGACCTCCGAGTGAGTGCAGACGCAAGCATCATCTGCATACTGTAATTCGACGACAGAGGATGGGACGACCTTGGATCTGGACTGGAGGCGACGGAGGTTGAACAGTTTCCCATTTGTTCTGTAAATTAGCTCCACTCCAGTGGGGAGCTTACTGAGGGTGAGATGGAGCATTGCAGCAAGGAAGATCGAGAAGAGCGTTGGTGCAGTGACACAGCCTTGCTTGACCCCGGTTCGTACGTGAATTGGGTCTGTGGTGGAACCGTTGGTCAGGATCACGGCTTGCATGTCATCGTGAAGCAGGTGGAGGACAGTGACACATTTTTGAGTGCAGCCGAATTTGAGGAGGACACTCCATAATCCCTCACGGTTGACAGTGTCGAAGGCCTTTGTGAGATCAAAGAAGGCCATGTACAGTGGTTGGTGCTGTTCCCTGCATTTCTCTTGTAATTGACGTGCGGTGAAGATCATGTCCATTGTGCCCCCTAGTGGGTGGAATCCGCATTGCGACTCTGGGAGGAGCTCTTCGGCCACGGGGAGAAGGCGATTGAGGAGGATTCTTGCAATGACTTTCCCTGTGGCAGATAGCAGGGAAACTTCTCTGTAATTACCACAATTGGACTTGTCACCTTTCTTGAAGATGGTCTCTGAGATCCCCTGGCATGCTCTCCTCCTTCCAGATAAGAGAAATGAGTTCATGAATTCGCGCCAGTAGTGCTTCTCCACCATGCTTTAGTGCCTTGGCGGGGATTCCATCTGCTCCTGAGGCCTTGTTGTTCTTCAGTTGTTGGATGGCCTTTTCAACCTCATGCAGGGCTGAGGTTGTGCTGAGATGGTGATGGGTAGCATGCTGTGGGATGGAGTTGAGGACACTCGTGTCGAAGACAGAGTCGTGGTTAAGGAGATCTTTGAAGTGCTCCTTCCAGCGGGCACTGACTGCTTCCCTGTCCTTGATGAGTACCTCGCTGTTCCTGGCCCGCAGTGGTTAAAGGGCCTTGAGTGCTTGGGCCGTAGATGGTCTTGACTGCGCTAAAGAATCCACGCGCGTCGTGGTTGTTGGGTTAATTATACCTGGATCGTGCCTGCTGCTTTCAAGCAGTCAACATCAAGGAGCATTGGTGATGGCTTTGGTTCAAACTCTGTCTGCCCTCCTGGTTGCAGAGGTGTTCGGCCAGATGGAGCAAGAAAGGGGATAAAATTATGCAGTAAAGAAAACTTTCCCAAAAAATACTCCCATAAAACGTCTAAAGCAATGTATGCGTCCTTACATAATTTCATGATCACACAATGTTTGTGAGTTTTATACATTACAATCAAAATCCACATATCACTTACAGTTTCATGGAAATGTGTCCCAATATGTTTAAATCATTACTTCCAATTTTCCTCCTCACATAATCAGTCAGATACAATTAATGTCATTATGTACAACTTGTACCTCCATAATGTCAGCGCTACAAACTTAAGAGACTGAATTGGTATATTCAAAGACAGAAGAAGAGTTGACACCAGAATGTGTTTATCTCCTGCAAGCGGCAGAATACAAATTTCATTTCTAAATTTCCAAGCAGAAGATAGTCCAATTAAGTAGGTGTGTACAGAATGAACTTTAGCACCCTGAATGCATATTAAGTACAAAACTTCAACATTATACCAATGTTTCAAACCACTGCTGTCAGAGCTTTATTTTCTTTCTGTCCAAAAATAAAGTATGATGATCTAATATACATAAAACAGACTATCACTTTCATGGACCCCTCTTATTCCACTGTAAATGTCATACCTTCAGCCAGTTGAATATTTTATGGATTTGTATATTAAATCATTCATGATAATTTAGCCTACAGATAAGCTTATAGCAGACATGCTAACAGATGCTTCTCTCTTGCCCTCTGACAGAGTCCCACAGTTTCTCTGAAGGGTAGCCCCTGTATACTGGAACAACTCTCCACAACTTGCCAAGAATCCTGAAACTACCAATAGTACTAATTAATAAGTGCCATCGGTTCAATGGCAATTGTTGAATTGAATCTTCTGGTAGGGCTGGATATTATTCCTGTTCATATTTGAGGAGGTTGCTGGAATACTAGATGAGATAGAAATAGATAAAGAGGAGGTACTGGAAAGGCTGGTGGGAATTAAAGTGGATAAGTCACCTGGTCCGGATGGGATGCATCCTAGGTTACTGAGTGAAATGCAGGTAGAAATTGCGGAGGTGCTGGCCACAATCCTCCGATCCTCCTTTGATACGGGGTGGTCCCAAAGGATTAGAGGATTGCAAATGTTGCACCCTTGTTCAAAAAGGGGGCGAAAGATAAACCTGGCAATTACAGGCCAGTCATTTTAACATCGGTGGTGAGGAAACAATAATCCGTGAGAAAATTAACACTTTGAGAAGCGTGGACTAATAAAGGAGAGCCAGCACGGATTTGTTAAGGGCAAACCGTGTTTGATTAACTTGATTGAGTTTTTTGATGAAGTAATAGAGAGGGTGGATGAGGGCTGTGCAGTTGATGTTGTGTACATGGACTTTCAAAAGGTGTTTGATAAAATACCATGTACTAGGCGTGTTAGCAAAATTGAAGGCCATGGGCTAAAAGGGGCAGAGCAGCATGGATACAAAGTTGGCTAAGGGGTAGAAAACAGAGAGTTGTGGTGAGTGGCTGTTTTTTAGAGTGGAAAGAGGTATACAATGGCATTGCCCAAGGTTCAGTACTAGGACCACTACTGTTTTTGATATACATCAATGACTTGGAATTGGGAGTACAGGCCACAATTTTGAAACTTGCAGATGACACAAAACTTGGAAGTGAAGTAAAAAGTAAGGAAGATAGTAATAGACTTCAAGAAGACATAGACAGGCTGGCGGAATGGGCAGACACATGGCAGATGAAATTCAATGTAGAGAAGTGTGAGGTGATACATTTTGGTAGGAAGAATGAGGAGAGCCAATACATGGTAAATGGTACAATTTTAAAGGGGTTTCAAGAACAGAGAGACCTGGGGGTGCTTGTGCACAAATCTTTGAAGGTGGTAGGACAGATTAATAAAGCAGTTAATAAAGCATTTGGGATCCTGGGCTTTAGAAATAGAGGCATACAAAAGTCAAGAAGTTATGCTAAACCTATATAAAACATTAGTTCGGCCCCAGCTGGAGTATTGTGTCCAATTCTGGGCACCACACTTTAGGAAGGATCTGAAGGCTTTGGAGAGGGTACAGAAGAGATTTACTAGAATGGTTCCAGGGATGAGGGATTACAGTTACGTGGATAGACTGGCGAAGCTGGGGTTGTTCTCCCTGGAATAGAGAAGGCTAAGAGGAGATTTGATAGAGGTGTTTAGAATCATGAAGGGTTTAGATAGAGTAAATAAAGAGAATCTGTTTCCAATGGCTGAAGGGTCGATAACCAGACGACACAGATTTAAGGTGTTTGGCAAAAGAACCAGAGGCGACAGGAGGAAAAACTTTTTAATGCAACGAGTGGTTAGGATTTGGAATGCACTGCCTGATTATACAGATTCAATAGTAGCCTTCAAAAGGGAATTGGATAAATAATTGAAGGAGAAAAAATTGCAGGGATATGGAGCAAGAGCAGGAGAGTGGGACTAGCTGGATTGGTCTTCGAAAGAGCCGGCGCAGGCTCTGGGCCGTATGGCCTCCTTCTGTGCTGCACTGTTCGATGATTCTATGATATGTTAATTACACTTTTTCAGGTGCATATGAATTTAGATTCCACAAAGGATATCGAAATTTCTTCCACATGTTAATCTAAAGCAAACATAAAAGAAACTCCAAATGTTGGAAATCTGAAATACAAATAGAAAATGCAGCAAATACACAACAAGTTAATATAAAGAGAAGTTAATGTGTAGGGTGTAGGGGGGGAAAATTCACAATCGCCCCGTTTGGGGCGTGATTATCGGCCGTGCGCAAAGTTTAGCGTCTGGCGCTAATTATCGCCTCCAACTGCAAACTTGGCTTTTATTGCCCCTGGAGTTGATTGGAGCACTAAATCAGGTGCTACACACCTCTCTTAAGGCGCAAAGGCCGAGGAGCGAGGCGCTGGCGAAGCTCATGTGATGTCAGTCAGCAATGGAACACAGATACAATGGCGCTGGCCAGTTCTTAAAGGGGAGGGTTGATCTTGCTCTCCATCCACATCCTGCTCATTGCAGCCTTGGATCTCAGCCTGGAGAGACTTGTACATCAAATCTGCTGGAAAGAACAATGGAGAGACCCAGGGAAAGAGCTCAGAGTGCAGCCCCCACAATCTCTTCTAAATCGATACAAGGAAGGGCAAATAAAACTGAAACTGCAAAGTGCTGCTCAGTACCCAAAACTCCTTCGCACAGCATTGAATCTCTCCAGAAGTCTCTCTCTCTCTCTCTCTCTCTCAGAATGCGTGGTGCAAAAATGTCACCAACAAAAAAAGGCCGGAAGCGGTCACCTTTAAATAGCACTCCCCCAGTTCCTTCCTGACTGCAAAACGCTCCCCTCAACCTGTCGTTGCTAGCGACAGGCGGTAAGGCAGGGGGGCCACTCAATATCCAGTCCGGGGCGCTATCAGGGCGTTGCACGCTCGACTGACGTCACGATCTGCCGGCGCAGGAGATCGTGGCGGTAGTGTTTAGTGCCACCGCAAAATGTCTAATTAATTTCGTGAGTGGCGCAAACATCGCCGTGCACGGGCACTAGTTGGTTTGCACCCCATTAGCGCTCTCTTAAGGCGCTAACGGGAGGAGCAAACCAACTAAATTTTTCCCCCTAGATCTTTCATCTGGGTGGTCCCAATGTTCAAATAAATCCCATAATATAGGATAGATTTTCCCATCTGCTTTGGAAGATTCACCAGTATGGATTGGGTGAACAAGAGCTAAGAAATTAGGTTTGTTTCTGGGCCAATGTGTCTGCTATGTCATGGCCTGGAAAGATTGCTGGCTAAGAGTTCTCTTCCACAAAATGTGCATGAGCATCAATAAGAGGCCAAAATTATCTTTAAAAGTGTTTCAACAGACTGAAGGAGCAATTTCCTCTTTTTTTTGCTGGAATCATGCTGTTTGCTTTCTGTGCCCATCTGGACTGGGTATAAGGGAAGCTTGAAGTACGCTGGAGTTCAAAAAGGAGCAGATGTGGGGGAGACCACATAGGGACAGTAACACAATTCGCTATGTATAGCCAATGTTGTTATCGCTCCACGTTATGTACGGAACTTGGTTGGGTTATCGGGGCAGGGTCCCTTTAAGAGTCTGTAAGGGGTTTTTGATCGACGAGGTCTCTCTCTCTCGCTCTAGAGGCCTCTCTCTCTCCTGCACAGTAATTTGCCGAGTGGTTCGACCCACTCACCCCTTAGGTTCTATACACTGGTCTTAGAGGCAGGAACTACAAAGCAGAGAATACTCTATAGACCAAGTTTAATGAAACAAAATGAAATTTTATTGCATGAAGGAAAAATTGAATGTAAGCCAATAAGGTACATGGGAGGGAAAAACAAACCATAATACAGTACTAACCAACATATCTACAGGCATATTACGCTTTACAAGGTTCATCATGAAATAGGGAAGCACACGGAACATCGAGGGACAACAACTCATTGTTAATTATCCCCTAAAATGCCCACCCCCTAAGCCTAGCTAGATTAGATTATGAGGGGCCAAAAACATGCTCACCAATCCCAGTTAGAAACATAGAGGTTTTGAAGTCTGCGTTTTGGTCCTCTCAAGCGTCCTGTCTCCACGTGGTCAGCGGAACGCAGCGGGCTGCGACACACTCTTCTCTCCCTCGAGGTGATGGACTCGGACAGGCTGGATGTTAGCAGGCCTGGACATCGGTGTGGAGAGAGACCATCTGTTTGACCATTTTCATATAGGTTTCTTCTTGTCCCGTCAACATCCCGGGGTTGGTCGATGATCTCCCGACAGTAACCCCAGGGCTGGATGCTGACTTGATCTCCCCTCTCGAACCTCTCTGAACTCGAATCTCGATCCTCCGTCGTCTCCACTCGAACTCTGCACCAATGAAGCTGATGCTCCTCAATGGCTACCGAAAACCCGATGGTCTCCGATCCCAATTCTCTCTCCGACCAAATTTTTTTAGACTCTACCCCAGGACTCCAGTTATACTTTTCATGGAGGCCCTTATCTCCCGCCAAATCAAGGTTAGTCTTGTTTAACTTTTGGTGGGCTTGTAGCACAGCGGGGTAGTCTTTATTTTTAAAGTATCTTCGGGATGGCCGGTAACTGCCATCTCTGGTCTGGAATGATCTAGTATTGTCTTTAATGTCCCTCTTCGAACTTGAATCTGTTCCACTTTGTCTGGGTAAACATTTAGATGGCCTTTATCTACAGGCTGATCTGATCGGATCTGCATCCAATCTGTATGTATGGGGCTCTGTCTGGTTTTGTTTCGTCTGAAACTGCCTTCCAGAACTTACTGTGGGCTGAATCCACAAAAGCTGTCTGGGGGCTGCAGGAACCATTTTAAAATGTCCCAAAAGCTGGTCACGGGGTCTGGTGGCCATTTTGTTTATCCCTTTTTTCTGGGCTTCTTTTTAAAATTGTCTTTAAAATTAAGGCCTTTTTTGCCAATAGACCCTTATAGGACAATGTTCAATTTTGCGAATTCCAGCTTCCCCCCTGATGATACTATAACCTGCTTGAAGTATCATAATTCTGGGTGAGAAAAGTTTTCTGACTCTTCATAATCAAACCATCCCCTGTATTTACCTATCTATGACCCCACAACACATGCATTTCCCATTTCAGAAAAACCACAGTGTACATTAAGCATCTATAGATGGCAATACATTGGAATTAAAATCTGACACACACATTTCCAGGCGTGGAGGGGGCCTAATACCCCTACACCACCTGGTTCATACATAGTATTTGTATTAATAACAACACACATAATAAACTTCAATAAAATAATAAAGAAAAAAAAATGCACACAAGATCACACATGAATACTATCAAAAATAGAGGAGGGAGTGAAACTCTAACTCTATGCTTAGCAGCAAAATTTAAATGGGTGTCTCCTCGTCTACCCGCACATAATGCTCCCTCCACTCTCCTCTGTTCTCATACTTCTGGAAACGTTTGTCCCTCTTACAATGTACAAAAAGTAAATAAATCACAATAAAAATCTGACATACTACGAGGATGTGGGAGGCTATCCTAATCCATGAAGGGACTTCTATATTAGTGAACAGGTCCCACCACTGTGGGGTCACTATATTTAATATGTCTGCCCCTATTTCTAATGTCTTCTGCTCCAGCATGTAAAAATGTTTCTGTGAAACGGCAACGGCTTTTAGTATCTTGCTGAGGTGTTCAGGGAGAGGGGGAATGACGTAGCCAAAATGTGCAACGAATCGTTACAGATCGGTGAAATTTTCCTTGACAGTGAGGTGAACAGTGGAAGGTTCAGGAATAGGGACAATTCACTCTTGGGCCACTTGAACTTCTGCCTTGGGTTTGAAGCTTTTAAGCTCCCTGCCATACATTGATGGAAAATGCTGGGGCTGTTATGGAAACCCTGTGGCAAGCAGTTCCAGGTGTACTGTTGCCCTTTAAAAGTAAAGACAAACTTGTACTGATCCTCCCTCCTTAAAGGGATGGACCAAAACCCATTGGAAATATCCAGCACCATGAACGTGGTCGCGGATGCTGGAATACTCCCTATCAGGTCGGCAACTGCTGCTACCGTCGGTGCGCAGGCTGGGATGTTACTATTGAGGACTCTGTAGTCCACCGTGGCTCTCCATGAATTGTCCGGCTTCTTCACCGGCCACAAAGGAGAGTTTACGTGGGTGGCTATCGGCCTCAACACGCCCTGCTGCACCAGTGAAGACATTGCTGTCTCCATGTCAGGCTCCGCTTCCCTGGGGAAGTTGTACTGTTTTTGGGGTCGGGCCATGGGTTCCCTGTCTACTCTGACCTCAAACCCGGTGACCCTCCCGCAATCGCGTTTGTGAGTGGCAAACGTAGTCAGGTGGTCTGACATGAATGCCTGCAGATCTTGTGGGACACTTGCAACCATGAGCTCGAGGTCGTAGCCCTCTTTTGGCTTCACGGTACATAGGGTCCCTCTCCCTTCCTTCCCTGGAATGATGACTACCTCGCCTCTCTTACCCGTACTCGCTCCCCAGAGACAGTGATTTCTAAGATCTACGAGAATCCCGTGTTCCACTAAGAAATTGGACCCAAGGATCCCTTTTCCACCCTCCACCTCCCATTTCATCAGTATACACTTCCACGTGGTGCAGAGTTGTCCTAAATGAATGGAGAGAGGGATGGAGAATGTGCCAGCCTGTTTTTTGCCCGTGAAGCCCGACAGAATATATGGAACCCCGGTGGACAGAGGTGAGGTGGCAGGGTTAGCTGTGTGGATCATGGTGCACGATGCCCCCGTATCCAACAGGTAGGTCCCCTTTTCCTGCTCTACCTCCATCTCCACGAGGGGTCGTCTCCATAAATCATATCGCAGCGAACACAGGTAAATGGGCTGCGCTGCCTCTAGTCATTGGGGTGAAATGGTCAGGGCTGCGGGAACGACAAGCCTGGTGGTAGCTGCTACCCTCCCCTGCGAGATCATAAGAGACCGCATTGTCTCTAAAATTGACTCTATCGTAGCGGGATCCATGGCTGCACCGGTTCCCTTTTCTGGGACAGGGGCTGCGGCTTGGACCTGGACTCGTGCTGGGGCGGCGGACTGGGCTTGGGCTTGGGCTGCGGGAGATCTTCCCTTATTATCCTTCCACGGATTTTTACAGTCCCTGCACCAATGTCCATCCTTCCCACACCCGTAGCAATTGAGCTTGGCTTGGGGAGGGCGACTCCCCTCCTGATGTCACTCCTTTTTACTTGGGCTGCGGGTTTTGCCTCATGCACTTTTCCCTTAGAGGTAGGTGTCTCCTGACTCCTGCAATTCTTATATGCAATGGTGAGCTGTCGGAACACTGTCTCCTCCATGATCCCAGGACCTTGGGGGTCAAACCAAGATTTGGCTTGGGCCTGTATCTGCGGTAAGCTGTTGGCAACCAGGCAGCGGAGCCAATGAACCCGCTGGACATTGTTCATTGCGGCCCGTTCAGGCATGCCCGGACAGCTGCGCCGATACACTGGCCACAGCCTTTCTGCGAAAACCCGTGGGGGTTCTCCAGTTAGCTGCACAGTCCCTTCCACACGAAGGAGCGGGTTGCCGTCATCCACTCCCATAACCTCCAGGACCTCGTCCTGGAGTTCCTCATACCCTCTCTGCCCCCTCTTAATCCCGTCTGAGAGGCACTGAAGGATTGTACTATCCAGGGAGAATAGCAACATCTTAGCCTGTTCCGGGCCGTCACAGTCATTGACGGCGGCTGTCTGCTCTATCTCCCAGAAATGGACCGAGGGATCTCCCTTCTCGGAGAGCTTTGGAAGGTAGCTGACCATCGCTCTGAGTTGTTGGGCACTGTGGGGCAACACGATCTGGTTCAGGAGGGGTCCGTCAATGCCATTTGCATCGACGGGACCGTACCTCTGGTGCCGAGTAGGACACATTGGTGCTGGCTCCGGCTTCACTACCGGGGGTTGTTCTTCCTCCGGTTCTACCTCGGCTTTCTCCTCTTCTACCACCCCACCTTCGGGCCAAACCTCACTATAGCTCGGCGGTGCTGAGGGTTCAGTGGCTGGTGCCACAACTACTTCGTGTGGAATCGGTCTTTTGGATTCCTTCAGGAAGTCTATTTAACTTGCCTTTGGGCTTACGAGGCATACCATGCCTTTTGCCTTCGCCAGGGCCATTCTTAGGTCTTCTAACACCTTCTGGCAGGGGCCGTGGTCTGCGCTCTCAAACCCGTTCTCAATGGCCAGCTTGTAAGTTGCCTTAACCTCTACTACTCTCTCCTCCTGCGCTCTTAGCTGTTGTGCGAGGCGGGCGCTTTTCTCCCGTACTCTCACTTCATGAATCTTTGCCTCAGTAACCTGGCATTCCAGGTACTCTACTTTAGCCTGATGTTGGCTGGCTACAGTTTGGCATTCCTGATTCAGCGCGTGAAGCGCTGCGATCAGCTTTTCCCCACCCATGGGATTTTCCTCTATTTCTGAAGCCTGGATTTTGATCTTGGCTGCCTGCGCTGCAACAACTCTGTCCAAAATCTGGACTTGTCTTTTGTAGCACATCAGCCACACTGCCTTCTCTACTGACTTTTTATGTTCTTTACACTCTGTCCACCTGACGGCTGCGTCTACCGGACGCCCATCCAGTAAGAGATCGGAAATCCACTGCTTAGTGAGATTTACCTTACCAAAAACATAATCTGCTATCCTCTCATCCATAACATTTCTTCTGTTTAAACCTGGGTCTAATACATTGCAATCCTGCTGCCAATGTCCTGCCGCGGTCGCCATTTTCTGTAAGGGGTTTTTGATCGACGAGGTCTCTCTCTCTCGCTCTAGAGGCCTCTCTCTCTCTTGCACAGTAATTTACGGAGTGGTTTGACCCACTCACCCCTTAGGTTCTATACACTGGACTTTGAGGCAGGAACTACAAAGCAGAGAATACTCTATAGACCAAGTTTAATGAAACAAAATGAAATTTTATTGCATGAAGGAAAAATTAAATGTAAGCCAATAAGGTACATGGGAGGGAAAAACAAATCATAATACAGTACTAACCAACATATCTACAGGCATATTACACTTTACAAGGTTCATCATGAAATAGGGAAGCACATGGAACATCGAGGGACAACAACTCATTGTTAATTATCCCCTAAAATGCCCACCCCCTAAGCCTAGCTAGATTAGATTATGAGGGGCCAGAAACATGCTCACCAATCCCAGTTAGAAACATAGAGGTTTTGAAGTCTGCGTTTTGGTCCTCTCAAGCGTCCTGTCTCCACGTGGTCAGCGGAATGCAGCGGGCTGCGACACACTCTTCTCTCCCTTGAGGTGATGGACTCGGACAGGCTGGATGTTAGCAGGCCTGGACATTGGTGTGGAGAGAGACCATCTGTTTGACCATTTTCATATAGGTTTCTTCTTGTCTCGTCAATGTCCCGGGGTTGGTCGATGATCTCCCGACAGTTACCCCGGGACTGGATGCTGACTTGATCTCCCCTCTCGAACCTCTCCAAACTCAAATCTCTATCCTCCGTCGTCTCCACTCGAACTCTGCACCAATGAAGCTGATGCTCCTCAATGGCTACCGAAAACCCGATGGTCTCCGATCCCAATTCTCTCTCCGACCAAATTTTTTTAGACTCTACCCCAGGACTCCAGTTATACTTTTCATGAAGGCCCTTATCTCCCGCCAAATCTAGGTTAGTCTTTGTTTAACTTTTGGCGGGCTGGTAGCACAGTGGGGTAGTCTTTGTTTTTAAAGTACCTTCGGGATGGCCGGTAACTGCCATCTCTGGTCTGGAATGACCTTGTATTGTCTTTAATATCCCTCTTCGAACTTGAATCTGTTCCACTTTGTCTGGGTAAACATTTAGATGGCCTTTATCTACAGGCTGATCTGATCGAATCTGCATCCAATCTGTATGTATGGGGCTCTGTCTGGTTTTGTTTTCTCTGAAACTGCCTTCCAGAACTTACTGTGGGCAGAATCCACAAAAGCTGTCTGGGGGCTGCAGGAACCATTCTAAAATGTCCCAAAAGCTGGTCACGGGGTCTGGCGGCCCTTTTGTGTGTCCCTTTTTTCTGGGCTTCTTTTTAAAACAGTCTTTAAAATTAAGGACATTTCTGCCAATAGACCCTTATAGGACAATGTTCAATTTTGCGAATTCTACAATTCGTCGATTGTTTGATGACACCATAGCCCTGCGACGAGGCCAGGTCCCTCAGTCCATGCAGAGAGTTAATAAAGCTAACACGCATTTTTCTTTGCTGCTATGAAAGTCTCGCAGTCTGTTTATTTCCAGCGACTCCTACACAGAGACACATTATCCATGTGCATTTAGCAGTATGATTTTAACACTAGTTTCTATGACCTTTTTGGCATTTAAAAAGAAAATAACTCTAGTTTTATGGACTTCGTATCATATGGATTTTTATGGATTTTTACTTTATCATAAAACTGGGTAATATTCAATTCCAATCTAAAACAGCTGAGTACTTTACACTAATTGATTGGAAAGCCTACTGTAATTGAAGAATTTCAACAGAAGAGTAGTTTCTTTGAAAAGCCAGAGAGAGTCATGAAGTAACATTGGTCCTTTCTATTTTTCAAATCTTTACAGTAGTGGGATCCTCCAATAACAGCAAGTTGTTCAATAGCAGTTTCAAGGGAAATCGAGGTCACATGAGAAAGGAACTACACTGCTACAAATTTGCATGGGAACTCAGAGCGGGACAAAGCATGTAAATGTAAGTTGCCAAGTACTGTGGTTGTTATCAAGTCAAGATAAAATTATCAATTAAAGTTGGTTTCGAAGCACTCCAAATATCGTATTTCATGGATGAAGAGAAGCAAGATCAAAGAAACATGCCAGGGAGATCAGCAGGCAGCATAGCCAGACTGTTCATACCTGCCATTATATTACCAATCATACCAGCAACCTTGGCATGCCTATGTTTCAATGCCTGAATGGGAATTGGCTCCACATGCTCTGGGTCAGCAAGGAACCAGTTATAGAGCTTGTACCATTTGCTGCAAGGATAAACAAGAACATAAGAAATAAGAGTCGGAGTAGGCCGTACGGCCCCTCAAGCTGATCATCGACCTCAACTCCACTTTCCTGCCCGATCTCCATATCCCTTGATTCCCCTAGAGTCCAAAAATCTATCTATCTCAGCCTTGAATATATTCAAAGACTCAGCATTCACAGCCCTCTGGGGCAGAGAATTCCAAAGATTCACAACCATCTGAGTGAAGAAATTCCTCCTCATCTCAGTCTTAAATGGCCTACCTCTTATCCTGAGACTATGCCCCCTAGTTCTAGACTCTCCAGCCAGGGGAAACAACCTCTCAGCATCTACCCTGTCAATCCCCTTCAGAATCTTGTATGTTTCAATGAGATCGGAGGACTTAACGTGGTCCAATCACATCAACGTCGTAACCAAGAAGGCATGCCAACGCCTGTTCTTCCTCAGGAGACTGAAGAAATTTGGAATGGCCCCCCAGATTCTCACCAACTTCTACCGGTGCCCCATCGAGAGTATCCTGTCTGGCTGCATCACTACCTGGTATGGCAACTGCACTGCCATAGACCGCAAGGCTCTACAGATGGTGGTGAAAGCTGCACAACATACTATAGGAATTAAACTACCTGCTGTGCAGGATATCTACCCTGAGAGGTGCCAGGGGAAGGCCCTGAGAATCATCAAAGATGCAAGCCACCCCAGCCACAACCTCTTTGCCCTGCTCCCATCTGGTAAGAGATATCGAAGCATACGGTCTCGTACCAGCAGGTTTCGAAACAGCTTCTACCCCAGGCCATAAGACTCATGAATGAATAATTTATTATTATTTATTACTGTTGTTTTATTTATTACTAGCTGGAGTGCCCGGCGGTGCCGAGGGAACTCAAGAACCCTGTGGCATGTTTATAAAACTGTTTTTTTAAACTGTTGGGATTGAAGAACTCTTCCTAAGCACCCAGGAGTGATATTACATTATTCACAAAGTTACAGTGTATGAGTTGAATAGGGAAATAAAAGATTCTATCTGAGGCATTTAGAGGTCAGTTTAGAAATCAACAGTGAACATTTATTCCAATAATGTAGAACAATAGAACATTTGACAATATGCTGGAGTTACAACCAAAGACTGAGTGAATACTCCCTCTGGTAAAGGTTTGCAAACCCAATAGGGTTGGTATTGTACAGAGTGATTTTGTAATCAATAAATATATTCAACATTACACTGTTATATGTGTAATCTTGTAGTAGGTATGCAGCCTCTCAGATCTTGAAGAGTGCTGTTGAGTGCTTCAAGTGCCCTCTTGTAGGAGTAGGAGTAAATTGGCACAGCAGGCAGTGAAAACCAGTTTTCTAACCAATCAGCAGGGGTGACTCATTTGGCTGTAAACAAACAAACAGTATAAAAAGACCATTGCTAGTGCGAGCAAGCACTGATGCGAGGTCAGCAGAGAGTGCTGTGAGTTTGGGTAAGTGTGAGAGAGGGTAAGTGGGGTGTTAGGTGCTCTTTTCAAACATTAACTCTGTGGGTTACAGTTAATAAGGCCTTTCTGGTGCAGAGTGACTGTTGGTGAACCATTTAACTGGTGTAATTAGAGGGATTGATTTAATTTAAATCCAATAAATTAAAGGGGATACTAGCATCTATAATCGGGCAGAGGGTGTCCATAACTAACAATAAAAAATTTAATTAATTACATAGAATGGAGCAGGTGATGTGTTACTGTTGCAAGATGTGGGAGCCGGTGAACCCCATTGAGGCTCACGGTGATTACGTCTGTGACAAGTGTCTGCTGCTACAGGAACTCCAGCTACATGTTGATGAGCTGGAGTCTGAGCTTCAGACACTGCGACACATCAGGGAGGGGGAGAAGTTCCTGGACTCTGTGTTTCAGGAGATGGTCACACCTATGAAGTTAATTAATTCAGATGTAGCCCATGGTCAGGGACAGGATGGTGTGACTACGAGTGAGGCAGGTACGGGGATCCAGGAGGTAGTGTTGGAGGAGCCGCAGCCCTTGCTCTTGTCCAACAGGTTCGAGGTTCTTACTCCCTGTGGGGACAGGAGCAGGGACTGCAGGGAGGATGAGCAACCTGGCCACAGCACCGTGGAACAGGGGGCCATTCAAGAGGGGGGAGTAAATAGAAATGTTGTAGTGGTAGGGGGTAGTATTATTAGGGGGATAGATAGAGTTCTCTGCAGCCGAGAGCGAGAGTCCCGTAGGCTGTGTTGCCTACCCAGTGCCAGGGTTAAGGACATCTCCTCTGGGCTGGAAAGAAACTTGCAGTGGGAGGGGGTGGATCCAGTTGTCGTGGTCCATGTTGGTACAAACGACATAGGTAGGACTAGGAAGCCGGTTCTGTTAAAGGAGTATGAGCAGCTAGGGGTCAAATTAAAAGACAGAACCTCAAGGGTAATAATCTCTGGATTATTACCTGAGCCACGAGCGAATTTGGCTAGGACAAATGAAATTAGAGAGATAAATGCGTGGCTCAAAGACTGGTGTGGGAGAAATGGGTTTTGTTTCCTGGGACACTGGCACCAGTACTGGGGCAGGAGGGAGCTGTTCCGTTGGGACGGGCTTCACTTGGCCAGTGCTGGGGCTAGAGTCCTGGCGGATCATATAACTAGGGCTGTAGAGAGGGCTTTAAACTAAATAGTGGGGGGGAGATTCCTAGAGAGCAAATAATAAAAATGACAACAGAGAAGGTCATAGACTTAGGTAGCAGTGGGGAAATTAAAAACCAGAGCGTGTCAGGAAGGGGCAGAAGGTATGGAGTAAAAGGTAAAGTAATAAAAAGGGCAAAATCAGGAACTAAGTGTCACAAAACATATTTGAAAGTTCTCTATCTGAATGCACGTAGCATTCGTAACAAAATAGACGAGTTAATGGCACAAATAACTACATATGGGTATGATCTTGTGGCCATTACAGAAACATGGCTGCAGGGTGACCATGACTGGGAATTAAACATACAATCAGGAAAGACAGGCAGGAAGGAAGGGGAGGTGGGGTGGCTATGTTAATAAAGGAAGGAATCACTGTAATACAGAGAAATGATATTGGGTCAAAAGATCAGGATAATGAAACAGTTTGGGTGGAGATAAGGAATAATAAGGGGGAAAAAACACTAGTGGGTGTAGTCTATAGGCCTCCGAACAGTTGCAATTCTGTTGGATGGAGTATCAATCAGGAAATAGTTGAGGCTTGTAATAAGGGAACATCTATAATTATGGGGGATTTTAACTATCATATTAATTGGACAAATCAAATTGGGCAGGGCTGCCTTGAGGATGAGTTCATTGAGTGTATTAGGGATGGGTTTCTTGAGCAGTATGTAACTGAACCGGCCAGGGGTCAAGCAACCTTAGATCTGGTCCTGTGTAACGAGACAGGATTAATTAAAAATGTCCTAGTAAAGAATCCCCTTGGAATGAGTGACCATAACATGGTTGAATTCCATATTCAATTAGAGGGTGAGAAGGCTGGATCTCAAACAAGCGTGCTAAGCTTGAATAAAGGAGACTATGAAGGTATGAGAGCGGAATTGAGTAGAGTGGATTGGGAAAAAAGATTAAAGGGTAAGACGATACATGATCAGTGGTGTACATTTAAGGAGTTATTTTACAACTTCCAAAAAAAATACATTCCACTGAGAAGAAAAGGGTGTAAAAGAAAAGACAGCCATCCATGGCTAAGTAAAGAAATTAAGGATAGTATTCGACTAAAAACAAGGGCATATAAGGTAGCCAAATCTAGTGGGAGGATAGAGGATTGGGAAAACTTTAAAAGACAACAAAAAATAACAAAAAGATGAATTAAGAAAGGGAAGATAGATTATGAAAGTAAATTAGCAAAAAATATATAAACAGATAGTAAGAGTTTTTATAGTTATATAAAAAGAAAAAGGGTGGCTAAAGTAAATGTTGGTCCCTTAGAGGATGAGACCAGGAAATTAATGGTGGGAAATATGGAGATAGCAAAAACACTGAATGAATATTTTGTATCAGTCTTTACAGTAGAAGACACTAAGAATATCCCAACACTGGACAAACAGGGGGCTATGGGGGGGAGGAGCTAAACACGATCAAAATCACTAAGGAAGTGGTACTCGGTAAAATAATGGGACTCAAGGCGGATAAATCACCTGGACCGGATGGCTTACATCCTAGGGTCTTGAGGGAAGTGGCGGTAGGGATTGTGGATGCATTGGTAATAATTTTCCAAAACTCCCTGGACTCGGCAAAGGTCCCGGCAGACTGGAAAACTGCTAATGTAACACCCTTATTTAAAAAGGGCAGTAGACAGAAGGCTGGAAACTATAGACCGGTTAGCCTAACATCTGTGGTAGGTAAAATTTTGGAGTCCATTATTAAGGAGACAGTAACAGGACATTTGGATAATCATAATTTAATAGGACAAAGTCAGCATGGTTTTATGAAGGGGAAGTCATGTTTGACAAATTTGCTGGAGTTCTTTGAGGAAGTAACATATAGGGTGGATAAAGGGGAACCAGTGGACGTAGTGTATTTAGACTTCCAAAAGGCATTTGACAAGGTGCCACACAAAAGATTATTGCTTAAGATAAAAAATCACGGGATTGGGGGTAATATTCTGGCATGGATAGAGGATTGGCTATCTAACAGAAGGCAGAGAGTTGGGATAAATGGTTCATTCTCAGACTGGCAATCAGTAACTAGTGGTGTTCTGCAGGGGTCGGTGCTGGGTCCCCAACTCTTTACAATCTATATTAAGGATTTGGAGGAGGGGACCGAGTGTAACATATCAAAGTTTGCAGATGATACTAAGATGGGAGGGAAAGTAGTGAGTGAGGAGGACATAAAAAACCTGCAAGGGGACATAGACAGGCTAAGTAAGTGGGCAGAGATTTGGCAGATGGAATACAATACTGGAAAGTGTGAGGTTATGCACTTTGGCAGGAAAAATCGTAGAGCAAGTTATTATCTTAATGGCAAGAAACTGGAAAGTACTGAAGTACAAAGGGATCTGGGGGTCCTGGTGCACGAAACTCAAAAGGTTAGTATACAGGTGCAACAAGTGATTAAGAAGGCCAATGGAATGTTGGCTTTCATTGCTAGGGGGATAGAATATAAAAATAGGGAGGTATTGCTTCAGTTGTACAAGGTATTGGTGAGACCGAACCTGGAATACTGCATACAGTTTTGGTGTCCATACTTAAGAAAAGACATACTTGCTCTCGAGTCAGTACAAAGAAGGTTCACTCGGTTAATCCCGGGGATGAGGGGATGGACATATGAGGAGAGGTTGAGTAGATTGGGACTCTACTCATTGGAGTTCAGAAGAATGAGAGGCGATCTTATTGAAACATATAAGATTGTGAAGGGGTTGGATCGGGTGGATGCGGGGAGGATGTTCCCGATGATGGGTGAAACTAGAACTAGGGGGCATAGTCTTAGAATAAGGGGCTGCTCTTTCAAAACTGAGATGAGGAGGAACTACTTCACTCAGAGGGTGGTAGGTCCATGGAATATGCTGCCCCAAAAAGCTGTAGAAGCTACATCATTACATAAATTTAAAACAGAAATAGACAGTTTCCTAGAAGTAAAGGGAATTAAGGGTTACGGGGAGCGGGCAGGAATTTGGACATGAGTCTAGGTTCGGATCGGTCATGGCCCTGTGGGTAGCGGAGCGGGCCCAGGGGCCGTGTAGCCTGATCCTGCTCCTATTTCGTGTGTCTAATTCTGTTAGATTCAGGAGATGGTTCTGTGATAGTAGATTGGCGGTTAGGATCAGATCAGCCATGATCTTATTGAATGGCGGAGCAGGCTCGAGGGGCCGATTGGCCTACTCCTGCTCCTATTTCTTATGTTCTTATGTTCTTATTGTACACTCATCCCACACAATGAGTTTAGACTTTTGTAGCAGCTCAGCAGCAGCAGTTCCTTTGGTAATGTGACACACTGGGTGTTGTTGTCTTGTCAGATCCAGAGGGAGAGCAAAGTTTGAGTGGGCAGTGCAACCTCCTTGGAGAAGAGTTGCAGCGATTCCTGATGAGGCAACAGCCAGTGCAATGAATCTCTTAGAGCGAAGGATGGCCACAAAGAGATTTCGTAGCCTTTTGCGGGAGTAAGACAGAGCAGCTTCTGTCATTGTTGCATGCCAATGAATGTCATCCTGAATGAGTCCTCTCCTGTGGCAAGCTTTTATAAAGGAGGCACAGAGATGGCCAGTGAGAGTTTTGAGGTGATTAAATGATGTTGGGCCAGCAACCTCATGGAGGAGTAGACGAAGGTGAAAGCACTCTGCGTTATTGGAGAACCCGTTGATAGACAACATTTTCTGTTTTTCCTGAGGGTGTTAAAATAAACAGATTCCTTGATGCACCAACTCTTGAACATGCCACATACAACTGGCCATGTGAAAAACAGGGCATGAGTAAGTTGATGCCAGCAACCTTCAAAGTCTGCCCCTGTGCCTTGTTGATTGACATTGCAAAAGAAATTGTCACAGGAAACTGTTGCCTTCTGAATTGAAATGGCAAGTCAGTTGGTATCATTGGAATTCGAGGAATGAGAACATCCTCCCCTCTGGCACAGCCTGAGATGATGGTAGCCTCAATGAGATTTGGCATGAACTTTTTGACTGCCAGTCTGGTTCCATTGCACAACTTTGGTGGATATATGTTTCTTAGGAGCATGATGGGGGTGCCTTCCTTCAGTACCAGTTTGTGAGGAGGCATTCCTGAAGGCTGCAATGAGTTGAGGAACTCAGTGGGGTAGTGTACCCCATCAGCACTGTCACAAACAATATCAACACTTTTATAAATTTGCTCTTGGCCAGGTAGATTTTGAAGAAGTAGCATGTTGATGTTGTTGACAGTGTAATTCCTGGGTGCAAGTATTGACCATTCACACAGCCACCTGGGATCTTTGAAGTGATTAAGGAGGTCTGGATACACCTTTGAGATCAACTCATCAACTGTTCTGACTTGACTGCCAAAGCCTGGAGGAATTGTGATTTGACCACTGCTGTCAATTGGCAAGTTTCCTTCTCCCAATTGTAGCAAAAGTTGCGCAAAGGATTCTGTCATCTCGTCACCATGCATATGAACACGCATGGTTGTGGTCAAATGGACAGTTTGCACATTTGGCCACAGATGGGATGCCTTGAGACGTGCATTGAGTTCATCTGCTGGAGTTCCTCTGGGGACAACTGGCAGGATTTGGCGGAAATCACCTGCCAGCAACAAGGTGATGCCACCCATGTGTGCGTGATGTCCCTTCCGGCCGACGCCGTCGCCCCGGGTGACGCCAGCTTCCACTCGGCTCCATCCCACCCTGCCAGCCTTTACCAAGATGGCGGCGATGGTTCCGCTGGGCTCTGCCCCGCCATCCTTTACCAAGATGGCGGCGATCGCGGGCCGCTGGTTTGGAATTGGGCCCAGCGGGACGGGCGGTGCCTAGCTCGGGCGTGGCAGGCGAGGAGAGGCCGAGGCTTCGAGGCCTGAGGCCTGCAGGCAGCTCATCCACCGCCAAGGGGGGGAAAGCCCAAGTCCCCGGCGCGCGGCCGCAAACGGAGCTGAGCCCTGGGACTGGGCCGAGGGGGGGAAAGCCCGAGTCCCCAGCCCGTGGCCGCAAAGGGAGCCGAGCCCCGGGACCGGGCCGAGGTGGGGAAAGCCCGAGTCCCCGGCCCGCGGCCGCAAACGGAAAAAGAGCTTACCTACAGGGTTCAGCTGGGGATCCGTTATCTTAAAATGCCTCATAAAACATTAAACGCGAACTTAGTGTATCATGCACTGCTTTGCAAATCGATTTTTTTTCTTTTAAAACCAACTTTTTTTTGCTGTAAATCTATATTTCATATCATTTAATCCCCATCTGCGTCATTTATGGCATTGCCTCCAGTGGTTAATGTGTCAATACTAATGAATCAACAATTTCCTCACCTCCATTACTATTTTTTTAGCTTGAGGCCTGGCAGGGGTTTAATGGCCGCCGCTCAGCTCCCGCTCCCGCACTAACGGCAGTTTGAAGGATTAGGCCCCGCCCACCCCGTAGGATTGGTCAACCATCATGTCACTGAACGCTAATGAGTGGTAGGATTGGTCAACCGCTAATGAGCGGATTTTTGAACGTTTTTTGTATACTGTCTGAACAATTTTTGTCTGACCAAAAAGGAAATATGCCTATGAGACTCCCCTAATCATAAGCTTTCTTTTGATATAACATATGTGTAGGTACGCTCCATAACTTTTGAGTGTATAGTGGACAGACAGACAAACAGGCAGACAGACATATAGACAGACAGACATACAGACAGACAGACATACAGACAGACATACAGACATACAGACAGACAGACAAACAGACGGATGGATCCTTTTATATTATATATATTAATATTATATATATAGATATAGATTACTGTATTTCTATTAGTATTTTTATCATTGCTATGCCATATTTATTCCAATGTTGGGAGGACTCGTAAAAATCAACATTTCATTGTGCAGTACACACGTTTGCTGCATATATGACAAATAAAATTAAATTGAATTGAGATCACTCCTCATTCTTCTAAACTCCAGAGAGTATAGGCCCATTCTACACAATCTCTCCTCATAGGACAACCCTCTCATTCCAGGAATCAATCTAGTGAACCTTCATTGCACCGCCTCCAAGGCAAATATATCCTTCCTTAGATAAGGAGACCAAAACTGTGCACAATGCTCCAGGTGTGGTCTCACCAAGGCCCTGTACAATTGTAGCAAATGTAAGAAGTCACACAACACCAGGTTATAGTCCAACAGCTTTATTTGAAATCACAAGCTTTCGGAGCGCTGCTCCTTCTTCAGGTGAAGTGGAGAAATGCATAAAGACACAGCTTATATAGTCAGAGAATCATGTCAGATGTTTACAGGTAACCTTTCCAACTGCCATTTGTCACACCTCGGCAGAGAGATAATCACAGCAGTCAAAGGTGTGAATGGTGTCCAAACAGGTCAGTCAGGGAAACATTACATCAAAGAACAATGAGGTGGGGTCACAAGGGGTCAAATATTGCAGATGCTGGGGTCTGTATGAAAAACAAAAAAAGACAAAAAACATTTTTTTTGGCTGGAAATCACAGCAGGTCCGGCCGCATCTGTGTAGAGAGAACAAGCCAATGTTGACTCGAGTCTGGATGACCCTGCATCAGGTGGGGTTACATGTAGCGTGACATGAACCCAAGATCTCGGTTTAGGCCGTCCTCATGGGTGCGGAACTTGGCTATCAGTTTCTGCTCGACGATTTTGCGTTGTCGTGTGTCTCGAAGGCCACCTTGGAGAATGCTTACCCGAAGATCGGAGGCTGAATGTCCTTGACTGCTGAAGTGTTCCCCGACTGGGAGGGAACACTCCTGCCTGGTGATTGTTGTGCGGTGTCCGTTCATCCGTTGTCGCAGTGTCTGCATGGTCTCGCCGATGTACCATGCTCCGGGGCATCCTTTCCTGCAACGTATGAGGTAGACAACGTTGGCCGAGTCACATGAGTATGTACCATGTACCTGGTGGGTGGTGTCCTCACGTGTGATGATGGTATCTGTGTTGATGATCTGGCATGTCTTGCAGAGGTTGCTGTGGCAGGGTTGTGTGGTGTCGTGGTCGCTGTTCTCCTGAAGGCTGGGTAATTTGCTGCGAACGATGGTCTGTTTGAGGTTAGGCGGCTGTTTGAAAGCGAGTAGTGGAGGCGTGGGGATGGCCTTAGCGAGGTGTTCGTCGTCATCGATGACATGTTGAAGGCTGCGAAGAACATGGCGTAGTTTCTCCGCTCCGGGGAAGTACTGGACGACGAAGGGTACTCTGTTGGTTGTGTCCCGTGTTTGTCTTCTGAGGAGGTCTATGCGATTTTTCGCTGTGGCCCGTCGGAACTGTCGATCGACGAGTCGAGCGTCATATCCCGTTCTTACAAGGGCGTCTTTCAGTGTCTGTAGGTGTCCATCGCGTTCCTCCTTGTCTGAGCAGATCCTGTGTATTCGCAGGGCTTGTCCATAGGGGATGGCTTCTTTAACGTGGTTAGGGTGGAAGCTGGAGAAGTGAAGCATCGTGAGGTTGTCCGTGGGCTTGCGGTAGAGTGAGGTGCTGAGGTGTCCGTCTTTGATGGAGATTCGTGTGTCCAGGAATGAGACTGATTCTGAGGAGTAGTCCATGGTGAGTTTGATGGTGGGATGGATCTTGTTGATGTTATCGTGTAGTCTTTTCAGTGATTCTTCGCCGTGGGTCCATAGGAAGAAAATGTCGTCGATGTATCTGGTGTATAGCGTTGGTTGGAGATCCGAAAGCTTGTGATTTCAAATAAAGCTGTTGGACTATAACCTGTTGTTGTGTGATTTCTTACATTTGTCCACCCCAGTCCAACTCCGGCATCTCCACACCATGGCTACTATCGACACCACAAACTGCCGGCTCAAAGTGGAGAGGATCTCCAAGAAGATCGCGCATATCGACACAGACATCAAGTTTCTACAGAGATGCAAGAAAGCAGACAAGATCCCGAAAGGACTACAGATCACTAACCCACTCAAGTCGACCTACAACACAGACTACGCTGAGAGACTCTGCCGTCGTACCTCTCGCACACTCCTCAACCATCTCGTACACCAGCTCTACAGCAGACGCCGCAACCTCGAAACTGAGATGGAGTCCATGTTCTCAGCCTGTGCTCAGGACGCAGAAGACCAGCTACGAGACACCGCCAAACAAACAAGGCAACGGAACTACGCTACCTACATGCACACCAAGAACAGGAAGCTTGAGAAACTTGGCATCACCAGCAGCAGCAACCAAGCCTCCCCCGGTACCACGGTTGAAACCACAGGGAAATCCATCGTCAACCTGTCCGACCACACCCTTCAACCAGACGAAATTGAAGTTCTCAGCCGAGGGCTCAATTTCTGCCCCACCACCAAAATGGACCCCATCGGTCTCGCGGCAGACACAGAGGAATTCATCAGGAGAATGAGGCTCCGGGAATTCTTCCACAAATCCCAAGATGTCAGCAGCAAGCCCAATGAGACAATCAATGATCCGGAACAGCAGACAGAGGGATCCGCAGTGCAGCAACCAAAGAAGAAAGAGTCAAATTGGACCCCTCCGGAGGGTCGCTGCCCTAAGCTTGACATGTATGCTCAAGCTGTCAGGAGGTGCATCAACGCCAGATGCATCAGCCGCACTCACAAGACAGTCCAGAATGTCACCCGAGCACAACGCAACACCATCCACGCTCTCAAGACCAACCGCAACATCGTCATCAAACCAGCAGACAAAGGAGGTGCCATCGTCATACAGAACAGAACGGACTATTGCAAAGAAGTATACCGACAACTGGACAACCAGGAACACTACAGACAGTTACCCGCAGATCCGACCAAAGAACACACCCGCCAACTCAACAGACTGATCAAAACCTTCGATCCAGACCTTCAAAGCATCCTACATGCTCTCATCCCACATACTCCCCGCGTGGGAGACATATAGATACATAGAAGATAGGAGCAGGAGTAGGCCATTCGGCCCTTCGTGCCTGCTCCGCCATTCGATGAGATCATGGCTGATCTTTTAATTCAGTATCCCGTCCCCGCCTTCTCTCCGTAACCCTTAACCCCTTTTGCCCGTAGAAATATATCTAATTCCCTCTTAAATATATTTAATGAGCTGGCGTACACTGCCCTCTGTGGCAATGAGTTCCACAGGTTCACCACTCTCTGAGTGAAGAAATTCCCCCTCATCTCTGTCCTAAATGGTTTAGCCCTTATCCTCAAATTATGTCCTCTAGTTCTGTTCTCACCCGCCAAGGGAAACATTCCTTCTGCATCCAGTCTGTCTAGACCTGTCAGAATTTTATACACTTCTATGAGGTCCCCTCTCAATCTTCTAAACTCCAGTGTGTACATCCCTAAACTACATAGTCTCTCCTCATAGGTCATTCCCGCCATTCCTGGTATCAGCCTGGTGAATCGCCGCTGCACCCCCTCCATGGCAAGAACATCCTTCCTCAGATGAGGCGACCAAAACTGTACACAGTACTCGAGGTGTGGTCTCATCAGTGCCCTGTACAGCTGCAGCAAGGTATCCCTGTTCCTGTATTCTAACCCTTTTGCTATGAAGGCCAGCATACCGTTTGCCTTCTTGACCGCCTGTTGCACCTGCATGCTCGCCTTCAGTGACTGGTGTACAAGAACACCCAGGTCTCTCTGTACTTCCCCCTCTCCCAATCTATTGCCATTTAAATAATAATTTGCCCTCCCGTTCCTGCACCCAAGGTGGATAACTTCGCACTTGTCCACATTATAGTGCATCTGCCATTTATCCGCCCAATCGCCCAGTCTGTCCAAATCGCTCTGGAGCTTCCTGGTCTCTTCCTCTGAGCCCACCCCCCCTCCTAGTTTAGTGTCGTCTGCAAATTTGGAAATGCTGCATCCGACTCCCTGATCCAGGTCATTAATGTAAATTGTGAACAGCTGGGGGCCCAGGACAGATCCCTGTGGTACCCCACTTGTTACTGCCTGCCATTCAGAAAATGAGCCGTTTATTCCAACTCTCTGTTTTCTATCTGACAGCCAGTTCCCTATCCACGCCAAAACTTTCCCCTTTATCCCATGAGCCTCAATTTTCCATGCTAATCTTTTATGTGGGACCTTATCGAAGGCCTTTTGGAAGTCCAGGTACACCACATCTACTGGCTCTCCCCCATCTATTCTACCAGTTACTCCCTCAAAAAATTCCAATAGATTAGTCAAGCACGATTTACCCTTTGTAAATCCATGTTGACTTCTACTGCCTCCCAAAGATACACAAAGCCAACACACCTGGACGTCCTATCGCATCAGGCAACGGAACCCTGTGTGAGAACCTCTCTGGATATGTCGAGGGCATCCTGAAACCCATCGTACAGGGAACCCCCAGCTTCTGTCGCGACACTACAGACTTCTTACAGAAGCTCAGCACCCACGGACCAGTTGAACCAGGAACACTCCTCGCCACGATGGACGTCTCGGCACTCTACACCAGTATCCCCCACGATGACGGCATCGCTGCGACAGCCTCAGTACTCAACACCAACAACAGCCAATCTCCAGACGCCATCCTACAACTCATCCGCTTCATCCTTGACCACAATGTCTTCACCTTCGACAACCAGTTCTTTACCCAAACACACGGAACAGCCATGGGGACCAAATTCGCACCCCAATACGCAAACATCTTCATGCACAAGTTCGAGCAAGACTTCTTCGCTGCACAGGATCTCCAACCAACGCTATACACCAGATACATCGACGACATTTTCTTCCTATGGACCCACGGCGAAGAATCACTGAAAAGGTTACACGATAACATCAACAAGTTCCATCCCACCATCAAACTCACCATGGACTACTCCTCAGAATCAGTCTCATTCCTGGACACACGAATCTCCATCAAAGACGGACACCTCAGCACTTCACTCTACCGCAAGCCCACGGACAACCTCACGATGCTTCACTTCTCCAGCTTCCACCCTAACCACGTTAAAGAAGCCATCCCCTATGGACAAGCCCTGCGAATACACAGGATCTGCTCAGACGAGGAGGAACGCGATGGACACCTACAGACACTGAAAGACGCCCTTGTAAGAACGGGATATGACGCTCGACTCGTCGATCGACAGTTCCGACGGGCCACAGCGAAAAATCGCATAGACCTCCTCAGAAGACAAACACGGGACACAACCAACAGAGTACCCTTCGTCGTCCAGTACTTCCCCGGAGCGGAGAAACTACGCCATGTTCTTCGCAGCCTTCAACATGTCATCGATGACGACGAACACCTCGCTAAGGCCATCCCCACACCTCCACTACTCGCTTTCAAACAGCCGCCTAACCTCAAACAGACCATCGTTCGCAGCAAATTACCCAGCCTTCAGGAGAACAGCGACCACGACACCACACAACCCTGCCACAGCAACCTCTGCAAGACATGCCAGATCATCAACACAGATACCATCATCACACGTGAGGACACCACCCACCAGGTACATGGTACATACTCATGTGACTCGGCCAACGTTGTCTACCTCATACGTTGCAGGAAAGGATGCCCCGGAGCATGGTACATCGGCGAGACCATGCAGACACTGCGACAACGGATGAACGGACACCGCACAACAATCACCAGGCAGGAGTGTTCCCTCCCAGTCGGGGAACACTTCAGCAGTCAAGGACATTCAGCCTCCGATCTTCGGGTAAGCATTCTCCAAGGTGGCCTTCGAGACACACGACAACGCAAAATCGTCGAGCAGAAACTGATAGCCAAGTTCCGCACCCATGAGGACGGCCTAAACCGAGATCTTGGGTTCATGTCACGCTACATGTAACCCCACCTGATGCAGGGTCATCCAGACTCGAGTCAACATTGGCTTGTTCTCTCTACACAGATGCGGCCGGACCTGCTGTGATTTCCAGCCAAAAAAAATGTTTTTTGTCTTTTTTTGTTTTTCATACAGACCCCAGCATCTGCAATATTTGACCCCTTGTGACCCCACCTCATTGTTCTTTGATGTAATGTTTCCCTGACTGACCTGTTTGGACACCATTCACACCTTTGACTGCTGTGATTATCTCTCTGCCGAGGTGTGATAAATGGCAGTTGGAAAGGTTACCTGTAAACATCTGACATGATTCTCTGACTATATAAGCTGTGTCTTTATGCATTTCTCCACTTCACCTGAAGAAGGAGCAGCGCTCTGAAAGCTTGTGATTTCAAATAAAACTGTTGGACTATAACCTGGTGTTGTGTGACTTCTTACAATTGTAGCAAGACTTTCTTACTCTTATACCCCAACCCTTTTGCAATAAAGACCAACATGCTATTTGCCTTCCTTATTGCTTGCTGTACCTGCATGCTAGTTTTCTGTGTTCCTTGCATTTGAAAGTTTCTCACCATTTAAAAATATTCTGTTTTTCTAATAACCTGCAGCCAACCTGCATCACACAGACTGATTGCTAGCAATAGTCAAGGTCACCAACTCTCCTGTCACCACCACCTTCTAGCTAGCTGTATCAGCAAGTATACTGCCCACACATGTCAAACAGCTGACAAATGTATCGATTAGCATGGCCAGCACTTTCATCTCCTTTCCCACTTAATAGAAACAGCAGTATGGCACGGCTGCCCAACATAGACACACTGCTGCAGTTGCCAAAGCAGGGTGATCATTGATGGCAGCCATACAGCCATACAGCCCTCAGCGAGCAGGTTCCTGCTCCTCCTCTGCCACCGCCACTTGCTGTTTCTTACCCATGCACAGTGATTCACCTGTTGCTAACTTTTTAGGCTCACTAATGGCATCTTCCAAGATTTGTGTAGCAATGCTGGTGCTTGCAAATACTGACACAGAAGAATGCATAGTGCTGGGAGGTGTTGTATTGCTGGCAGGTTGATCTTCTGTACCTACGATGACAGAAAAAGGAATAAATGTTAGAATGTTAGTAACTGAACTGACCAGGGGGCAAGCAACCTTAGATCTGGTCCTGTGTAATGAGACAGGATTAATTAAAAATGTCCTAGTAAAGGATCCCCTTGGAATGAGTGATCATAACATGGTTGAATTCCATATTCAATTAGAGGGTGAGAAGGTTGGATCTCAAACAAGCATGCTAAGCTTGAATAAAGGAGACTATGAAAGTATGAGAGCGGAATTGAGTAGAGTGGATTGGGAAAATAGATTAAAGTGTAAGACGATACATGATCAGTGGTGTACATTTAAGGAGTTATTTTACAACTTCCAAAAAATATATATTCCACAGAGAAGAAAAGGGTGTAAAAGAAAAGACAGCCATCCGTGGCTAAGTAAAGAAATTAAGGATAATATTCGACTAAAAACAAGGGCATATAAGGTAGCCAAATCTAGTGGGAGGATAGAGGATTGGGAAAACTTTAAAAGACAGCAAAAAGTAACAAGAAGATTGATTAAGAAAGGGAAGATAGATTATGAAAGTAAATTAGCAAAAAATATAAAAACAGATAGTAAGAGTTTTTATAGCTATATAAAAAGAAAAAGGGTGGCTAAAGTAAATGTTGGTCCCTTAGAGGATGAGACCGGGAAATTAATGGTGGGAAATATGGAGATGGCAAAAACACTGAATGAATATTTTGTATCAGTCTTTACAGTAGAAGACACTAAGAATATCCCAACACTGGACAAACAGGGGGCTATAGGGGGGGAGCAGCTAAACACGATCAAAATCACTAAGGAAGTGGTACTCGGTAAAATAATGGGACTCAAGGCAGATAAATCACCTGGACCTGATGGCTTACATCCTAGGGTCTTGAGGGAAGTGGCGGTAGGGATTGTGGATGCATTGGTAGTAATTTTCAAAAACTCCCTGGAATCAGCAAAGGTCCCGGCAGACTGGAAAACTGCTAATGTAACGCCCTTATTTAAAAAGGGCAGTAGACAGAAGGCTGGAAACTATAGACCGGTTAGCCTAACATCTGTGGTAGGTAAAATATTGGAGTCCATTATTAAGGAGACAGTAACAGGACATTTGGATAATCATAATTTAATAGGACAAAGTCAGCATGGTTTTATGAAGGGGAAGTCATGTTTGACAAATTTGCTGGAGTTCTTTGAGGAAGTAACATATAGGGTGGATAAAGGGGAACCAGTGGACGTAGTGTATTTAGACTTCCAAAAGGCATTTGACAAGGTGCCACACAAAAGATTATTGCTTAAGATAAAAAATCTTGGGGGTAATATTCTGGCATGGATAGAGGATTGGCTATCTAACAGAAAGCAGAGAGTTGGGATAAATGGTTCATTCTCGGACTGGCAATCAGTAACTAGTGGTGTTCCACAGGGGTCAGTGCTGGGTCCCCAACTCTTTACAATCTATATTAACGATTTGGAGGAGGGGACCGAGTGTAACATATCAAAGTTTGCAGATGATACTAAGATGGGAGGGAAAGTAGTGAGTGAGGAGGACATAAAAAACCTGCAAGGGGACATAGACAGGCTAAGTAAGTGGGCAGAGATTTGGCAGATGGAATACAATACTGGAAAGTGTGAGGTTAAGCACTTTGGCAGGAAAAATCGTAGAGCAAGTTATTATCTTAATGGCAAGAAACTGGAAAGTACTGAAGTACAAAGGGATCTGGGGGTCCTGGTGCACAAAACTCAAAAGGTTAGTATGCAGGTGCAGCAAGTGATTAAGAAGGCCAATGGAATGTTGGCTTTCATTGCTAGGGGGATAGAATATAAAAATAGGGAGGTATTGCTTCAGTTGTACAAGGTATTGGTGAGACCGCACCTGGAATATTGCATACAGTTTTGGTGTCCATACTTAAGAAAAGACATACCTGCTCTCGAGTCAGTACAAAGAAGGTTCACTCGGTTAATCCCGGGGATGAGGGGATGGACATATGAGGAGAGGTTGAGTAGATTGGGACTCTACTCATTGGAGTTCAGAAGAATGAGAGGCGATCTTATTGAAACATATAAGATTGTGAAGGGTTTGGATCGGGTGGATGCGGGGAGGATGTTCCCGATGATGGGTGAAACTAGAACTAGGGGGCATAGTCTTAGAATAAGGGGCTGCTCTTTCAAAACTGAGATGAGGAGGAACTACTTCACTCAGAGGGTGGTAGGTCCATGGAATATGCTGCCCCAAAAAGCTGTAGAAGCTACATCATTACATAAATTTAAAACAGAAATAGACAGTTTCCTAGAAGTAAAGGGAATAAAGGGTTATGGGGAACGGGCAGGAATTTGGACATGAGTTTAGGTGCAGATCGGTCATGGCCCTGTGGGTAGCGGAGCCGGCCCAGGGGCCATGTAGCCTGATCCTGCTCCTATTTCGTGTGTCTAATTCTGTTAGATTCAGGAGATGCTTCAGTGATAGTAGGTTGGCGGTTAGGATCAGATCAGCCATGATCATATTGAATGGCGGAGCAGGCTCGAGGGGCCGATTGGCCTACTCCTGCTCCTATTTCTTATGTTCTTATGTTTACTAGGCACACCCTCAAACGGATCTCTCATTACAAGATATTAACTGTACATAACATTTGTGTGTTTCACTGAAAAACGGAACCATATATAAAAGCTCGATACTACTAGCATTGAGCTTCCTTTTCCCTGTTCTGTCCATATTCTTGTATGCAAGAATGTCCAGGGTGGGCTCCTCTAAGGAAATTGTGGGCTTATAATTTCTTGCTGTACTCCAATTTGGGTCTCTTCCATTTTATTGAATGATAGAATGATAGAACGCAAAAGGAGCCCATTGCACCTCTTTGAAAGAGATATCCAATTAGTCCCACTGCCCTGCTCTTTCCCAGTAGCCCTGCAAATTTTTCCTTTTCAGATATTTATCCAATTCCCTTTTGAAAGTTACTATTGAATCTGCTTCCTCCAGTGTTTCAGGCAGCACATTCCAGATCACAATAACTCGCTGTGTAATTTTTTTATTCCTTATGTCACCTCTGGTTCTTTTGGCAATTACCTTTAATCTATGTCCTCTGGTTACTGACCCTTCACAGAAATCACAGAAACCCCACAGTGCAGATAGAGGCCATTTCGGCCCATCGAGCCTGCATCGACACATATCCCACCCGATCCCCGTAACCCCTACACCAACACATATCCCACCCTATCCCTGTAACCCCACGTATTTAATCCCCCTAACACTAAGGGTCAATTTATCATAGCCAATCAACCTAACCCGCACATCTTTGGACTGTGGGAGGAAACCGGAGCACCTGGAGAAAACCCACGCAAACACGGGGAGAATGTGCAAACTCCACACAGCCCGAGGCCGGATTCGAACCCGGGTCTCTGGCGCTGTGAGACAACAGTGCTAACCACTATGCCACCGTGCTGCCCCTTCTGCCAGTGGAAACAGTTTCTCCTTATTTACTCTGTCAAAACCCTTCAAGATTTTGAACACCTCTATCAAATCTCACTAAGGAGAACAACCCCAGTTTCTCTAGTCTCGCCACACAACTAAAGTCTTTCATCCCTGGTACCATTCTAGTAAATATCCGCTGCACCCTTTCTAAGGTCTTGAGATCCTTCCTAAAGTGTGGTGCCCAGAATAGGCCACAATATTCCATCTGGGGCCTAACCATTGTTTTATGAAGGTTTAGCATAACTTCCTTGCTTTTGTACTCTTTGCCTCTATTTAGAAAGCCAAGGATCCCGTATGCCGTTTTAACAGCCTTCTCAACTTGTCCTGTCACCTTCAAAGACTCGTGTATGTAAACCCCCAGGTCTCTCTGTTCTTGCACCCTCTTTAAAATTTTACCATTTAGTAAATATTGCCTCTCCTCATACTTCTTACCAAAATGAATCACTTCACACTTCTCTGCGTTAAATTTTATCTGCCATGTGTCTGCCTAATTCACCAGTCTGTATATATCCTCTTGAAGTCCAGATATGCAATCTTATTGTGCAAGCAGAGAAGTAGCCTTGAAATGTTGTAAATTGAAGGAGTTCATGCACAGTGACAGACATGTATCCAATCTTTAGTCTGTCCTCTGTGTCTAAGTGGTGTTTATGATTTACATAGAAACATAGAAGATAAGAGCAGGAGTAGGCCATTCGGCCCCTCGAGCCTGCTCCGCCATTCAATGTGATCATGGCTGATCATCCAAATTCAGTACCCGGTCCCTGCTTTCTCCCCATAACCCTTGATCCCTTTAGTCTTAAGAAATATATCCAACTCCTTCTTGAATATATTTAATGAACTGGCCTCCACCGCCTTCTGTGGTAGAGAGTTCCACAGGTTCATCACTCTCTGGGTGAAGAAATTCCTCCTCATTTCTGTCCTAAATGGCCTACCCTTTATCCTTAGACTGTGTCCCCTGGTTCTGGACACCCCGACCATCGGGAACATTCTTCCTGCATCTAGTCTGTCCAGCCCTGTCAGAATTTTATAAGTTTCAATGAGATCACCTCACATTCTTCTAAACTCCAGTGAGTACAAGTCCAATCGACCCAATCTCTCCTCATACGTCATTCCTGCCATTCCAGGTATCAGCCTGGTGAATCTTCGCTGAACTCCTTCCATGGCAAGAACATCCTTCCTCAGATAAGGCGACCAAAACTGCACACAATACTCAAGGTGTGGTCTCACCAAGGCCCTGTACAACTGCAGCAAGACATCCTTGTTCCTGTACTCAAACCCTCTCGCTACGAAGGCCAACATACCAATTGCCTTCTTAACCGTCTGCTGCTCCTGCATGCTTACCTTCAGCGACTGGTGCACAAGGACACCCAGGTCTCGTTGCACTTCCCCTTCTCCCAATCTATTGCCATTTAGATAATAATCTGCCTTCCTGTTTTTGCCACCAAAGTGGATAACCTCACATTTATCCACGTAATATTGCATCTGCCATGTTTCTGCCCAATCACCCAACATGTCCAAATCATCAAGGAGTCTCTCGACATCCTCCTCATAGCACACACGCCCACCCAGCTTTGTGTCGTCTGCAAATTTGGAGATATTACATCTAGTTCCCTTGTCCAGATCATTTATATATATTGTGAATAGCTGGGGTCCAAGGACCGATCCCTGCGGTACCCCACTAGTCACTGCCTGCCATTCGGAAAAAGACCCATTTATTCCAACTCTTTGCTTTCTGTCTGCCAACCAGTTCTCTATCCAAGTCAATACCTTTCCCCCAATCCCGTGTGCCTTAACTTTACACGCTAATCTCTTATGCGGGACCTTATCGATGGCCTTCTGAAAGTCCAGATACACCACATCCACTGGTTCTCCCTTATCTATTTTACCAGTTACATCCTCAAAAAATTCCAGTAGATTAGTCAAGCATGATTTACCTTTTGTGAATCCATGTTGACTTTGTCCGATCCTGTCACTGTTTTCCAAGTGCTCTGCTATTACATCTTTTATAATGGACTCTAGCATTTTCCCCATTACCAATGTCAGGCTTACCAGTCTGTAATTCCCCGTTTTCTCTCTACCACCTTTTTTGAATAGTGGGTTAACATTAGCTACCCTCCAATCCATGGGTACTGTTCCAGATTCCATCGAATGTTGGAAGATGATCAGCAATGCATCATCTATTTCTAGGGCCACTTCCTTAAGTACCCTAGGATGTAGATTATCAGGCCCTGGGGATTTATCGGCCTTCAGTCCCATCAATTTCCCTAACACCATTTCCCTACAAATACTGATTTCTTTCAGTTCCACCCTTTCATCAGACCCTATGTTCCCCGGCATCTCTGGGAGGTTATTTGTGTCCTCCTTTGTGAAGACAGAACCAAAATATGTATTTAGTTGGTCTGCCATTTCCTTGTTCCCCATTATAAATTCCCCTGATTCTGACTGCAAAGGACCTACGCTTGACTTCACCAATCTTTTTCTCTTCACATATCTATAAAAGCTTTTACAGTCAGTGTTTATGTTCCCTGAAAGCTTACTCTCATATTCTATTTTCCCCTTCTTAATTAATCCCTTTGTCCTCCTTTGTTGAATCCTAAACTGCTCCCAATCCTCAGGATTATTGCTTTTTCTGGCTAATTTATATGTCCTCTCCTTGGATCTTATGCTATCCCTAATTTCCCTTGTTAGCCACGGTTGAGTCACCTTTTTTGTTTTATTTTTATGCCAAACTGGGATGAACAAATTCTGTAGTTCATCCATGCGGTCTTTGAATGTTTGCCATTACCTATCCACCGTCAACCCTTTGAGTGACATTCCCCAATCAATCCTACCCAACTCGCACCTCAGACCATCATAGTTTCCTTTATTTAAATTTAGGACCCTAGTCTCTGAGTCAACTAATTCATTCTCCATCTTAATGAAGAATTCTATCATATTATGATCGCTCCGACCCAAGGGGCCTCGTACAACAAGATTGCTAATTAATCCTTTCTCATTACATAATACGCAGTCTAAGATGGTCTGATCTCTGGTTGGTTCCTCGACATATTGGTCCAGGAAACCATCCCATAAACACTCCAGGAATTCCTCCTCCACAGTATTGTTACTAATTTGGTTAGCCCAATCTATATGTAGATTAAAGTCACCCATGATGACTGCTGTGCCCTTATTGCACTCTTCTTTAATTTCCCTTTTAATGCCATCCCCAACCTCCGCCTTACTGTTTGGAGGTCTATATACCACTCCCACTAACGTTTTCTGCCCCTTGGTTTTTCTCAATTCTACCCATACAGATTCCACATCATCAGAGCTAATATCCTTCCTTACAATTGTGTTAATCCCTTCTTTAACCAGTAATGCTACCCCACCTCCCTTTCCTTTTTGCCTATCTTTCCTGAATATCGAATACCCCTGGATGTTGAGTTCCCAGCCTTGGCCATCCTTGAGCTACTTTTCCGTAATCCCAACCAAATCTTATTCGTTTACCTCTATTTGCGCAGCCAATTCATTCACCTTATTACGAATGCTCCTCGCATTAAGACACAAAGCCTTCAGGCTTGTTTTTTTTAACGCTCTTAGACCTATTAGAATTATTATTTACTGTGGCCACGTTTGATTTAAACCATTGATTTCTCTGACTGCCACTTTTGTTTTTCTCCTTCCTATCTTTTGCTTTTATCCTTGTTTCCCTTTCCGCTGTCTCCCTGCTCAGGTTCCCAACCCCCTGCCATTTTAGTTTAAACCCTCCCCCAGAGCACTAGCAAACACTCCCCCTAGGACATCGGTTCCAGCCCTGCCCAGGTGCAAACCATCTGGTTTGAACTGGTCCCACCTCCCCTAGAACCAGTTCCAATGTCCCAGGAACTTGAATCACTCTCCGTTGCACCATTCCTCTAGCCACGTATTCATCTGAAATATCCTTCTATTTCTACTCTGACTAGCACGTGGCACTGGTAGCAATCCTGAGATTACTACCTTTGAGGCCCTATTTTTTAATTTGAGTGACCAATATGATGAATGTTTCCAGATGTTGATATCAGATAAAATACCAAAGAAATTCAGGAGGTAGAAATATTTCTTAACAACAGAGATAATTCGCACAGTTACATTAAGAGCTGATTATGTGGTCATATTGCAGTGGTGGCATAACTGCCGCATTTCACATGCACGACGTACTAGTAGTTGAGTGACCCGAATTCATGAGGTCAGGTCATTTAACTCATTAGAATTAGCTCCTTTTGCACATTGTTCCAGAACTCAATGATGGATGGGGCAGAATATACCAGTTCATTATTTTTTTCAAACAAATGTGTGTATTTCACATATCAATATACATTTCATACCAATTTCTACAAGAGACTGTCACTAAGTATATGTTTGATGTATGCATGTGAAATGCATAAAATCAATGCTAGTTTTTCCATCATCAACACAGGGTGCATCGCTCTGCCATAACACTATACGACATGCACAGTTAACGGCACACACGAGATGACAAAGAGGCATTCTGTATCACCGCCCATACAATGTTTGAGCATGAACATGAATTGATACCCTTTGCTCAGTGTATGCTGTTATAAAATTGTATTCTATAACTTATTTATTTCTACACTAATATAAACCAGACCTTCTTACTAATTATATTACAGGCAACATTGCATTATTGGTTTGTTTTTTTAACCACAGCATAAGTAAGTTACTGACATACACAGGTTCTTCAAACAAGGAAAAATTAGTATCCAGATCGTGGCCTGAATAACAAAATTAGAATAGAACTATCAGCTCTTTAGCAAATAAAATGATTCCTTTTGAGAGAACACAGAACCTTGCTATTTTTTAATAAAATAGGGAGTGTCCCAGCTACATTCTATTCTAAATTATACCATATATTTCTGGAAAAGTGCAACATAAATGGAAGATCTTATGGCTCAGTCAAAAGCAAGTGAAGTGTGGTTGTCGAGTATTCAACCCATAATGTGTGTCTTGTCTGAAATGTGAACCCTAATTCAAACATTTTGAAACTTAATGGGCCATAATTTGCTGTCAAAATAATGGTAAGGCTAATGGCACTCGCTGTTATTTAAGCGCAAATGCTTCAGCAACTTCAGGCAAGGGCAGATGTGTGATTAAACATGGAAGTCCAAACGTTGGATGCGCTGCTCCACTGTTAGCTTCTCAAAAACCGACTGCTTCACCATTGAAATGCTTTGGACAGTGTGAAGTTCCTGTATTTGCACATTAGATACAAACTAAACTCACCACAGTAAGTTAAGTCTTGTCCATTTCAGCCTAAGTGCCCTTTTAACGATGTGTCAAGTGTTAATTACTGCCAGTCAACCTCTCTGGCACTGAAAATTAACTAGTACAAGTATGGACTCTCATTCTTTCAGGATTTAATTGTTGTTGGAGATTTTTTTAATGGAAATTTAAAAAAAATTCCTTTCTGTCTCTTTTTTCTCTCTCTTAATTCAATCTTTCTGTCTCTCTCTTGACCTGATTTGACATTGAATTCAGCCTCTAACTTACTCTTCCTTTTCAGACCTTGTGCTGTTAATTTCACAGTCCTTCAATCTGATTGGTTAAAGAGATAAACAGTTGCTTGACCTGTTCACTCAGGTCCCAGATACGCTGGGCTGGATTTTGTCATTGGGGCGGGCTGGGGTCGGGTCATCTGCTTTTCATGTTGTCCACCCGATTCCAAATCGATGTGGGAGATTGATGCGATTTTCACATAATTGGGTAATTGAGTTCCAGTGTGTGGGAAACCATGGCCCAATTAGATTTTTCAGTCTGAAACTCACCTCCGATGACATCATCATTGCTGCTGCATTTAAGGTCTGCAACAAGCCTTGTTTGTTCTGCAGACTGCCAACCTTTTGGCCTTTGCACTGAGAGGGACCTGGAGGCAAAATGAGCAGCGGGAGACCTAAGTCTGCTCCCAGATTTGATGACGTCACCCTGCAAGCTTTGGTAGAGGGAGCAAGAGCTAGTAAGGAGGTGCTCTGCCCTTCTTCAAGGAGGAAGAAGCCTCCCCAGCAGACGAAGGCTGTGTGGATCCAGGTGGCCCAGGAGGTCAACTCGTTGTCGATGATCCGCAGAACCTGGCTTCAGTGCAGGAAGAGGTTTCATGACCCTCTGCACACTGGAAAAGTGAGTATGACTTTGCCATTACCAGCACTCAGCTTTAGCAAACTCTTCCTCCACATCCCACTCGACACTGACATCCCTGCACCCTTACCCATTCCCTTTCTCTCTCTATGGTCACATTCACCTAACTATTTGACTATGCAGCCCTCACACTCCCTATCACTGTGATGCTATGAAAACAACTTACAAAACACAGGGAGGGCCCTTGGCCTTGCCAACTCATTCCATCTTTGTCTCCTTCTAAGCATCTATGCTATGGATTCTCTACACTCACGCCTTCATTCTCACTCAAACTCCACTTGTCTCCCTCATTGCCGGAAAAGAGAGTTCACAATAAGAGGGAAAGAGTGAGGACAGGAGGAGGGCGACCCTCGGTAGACCACCTCACCCCTTGGGAGGAGGCAGTCCTGGAGATCGTGGGACTCGAGGATATTGCGCAAGTGGGGGACAGACAGACGAGTGCATCAGAGAAAGCTGGTGACAGAATAGATTTTCATCTCTCTCATTGACATTGCATGAGTCGCTGATAATGATTCTGAAGCTCTAACAGATGGACTTATGATCATCTGCAATATGCAATGTGCATGTAACCTTGGCCTCACATCTCTGACTCTTTCCTTTACTCCCCCACAGGACCATCGCAAGAACCCGTCCCCACTAGCCAGGAGAAACAGCCTGAGCCTCTAGACTCCTCAGAGGAAGCTGCAACCTCTGAGGGCGCAGTGTCAGCAGAGTTCAGCCAACCCAGCACCAGCGCAGACATTCACACCTCGGTGGGACAATCGCAAGATAGAGTAGTGTTGTCACCTGGTGTATCACAGCTCACAAGTGAGCATCAGCAGATTGTGGAGACAGGGACAGCAGTGGAGAGTCCTCGTCGGAGGGCGCAGGACTCTCCCAGCTCGGCTCAGCTGCATGTCGACCCTCTGCCTCTGGGTCCATCCAGAAGAACAGCAGTGCTGGAACTCCAGAAACAGGTGCAGGAGTCTCTGGCAGATTTTGTCTCCAGGGTCGCTGCGAGTGTGGAGCGAATGGAGGCGTCCATAGCGAACATGAGCAGAGCCTTTGTGGAGTCATTGGCACCTGAACGCAGCACCACAGAAAGGATGGCAACCTCCGTGGAAAGGATGGCTACAGTAGACAAGAGGATGGATACGGCCATGGAGGAGCTAAGTCGCTAGAGTGTAGAAAACATGGTAAGTGTTCAGAATAGACTGACATCTCTGGAGGAGCAATGGTCAGCTATTGAACAGAGAAACAAGACATTCATGGAAGTCCTTCTGAGTAGGACTGCCAGTGCAGGTACAGGTCCCCATGGCCCCCCTGATGTGGTGCAAGGTGCTCTCAAGCCACTTGCAAGCGCTGAGGTGGATCTGGTCCATGAGAGGGATGTTGGTGGCAGAGAACAAGGAATTGGGGTCTCCTCCCCAAGCGCTCACAGTTCCATACCACTGTCAAGTCCTCAGTCAGAGCCCCACCACAGGCCCCACCCAACTGAGATCGGCGTCTCAACCCCTGCACAGCCGCAGGAGCAGCAGACTGTTGCCGAGCCCTCACAGCTTCGCCCCCCCAAGAGGACGCCCGCCAAAGGTGTCGAGACAGGAGCAGCAAGAAAATGAGCAAGGGGCCTCCACATCTGCTGAAGCCACAGGGGAAGCACCACATAGGAGCACGCATAAGAGAAAGATACTGCACAAATAGTTACAAGGGTAGTCATTTGGGTGAAATGTTGTGACATGAATCTTGTCATTCATCTGGAAATGACTTATGAAGTAATACTGGGCAGCCTGCTGGTGGCACTGTCCAGGGAGAGTATAAATACTCGGGCATGGGCCCAGCTTGCTCAGGACATTCTTTAACAGGAACTAGTGAAGGACACAACTAGATCTCCATGTTGAAAAACAGTTAATTAAAGCCATGTTTAATAATTAGACCAAGTGCCTAGTAGTTTTCTGACGTCATGTGTTTATTTTTAAAATGCCATCAGTTGGTTATTGTAAATAAAACTTCTGATGGAAACTGTTGCAGTTGTGGTGTGTGTCATTTTGCAAATGGGACTTCCACATTGAGGGATTAGGATTACAGGAAACTTTCGATTTACCGGCACCTAAATAACCAGAAATCTCGGTTAGCCGGCAAAATTCAGGAGTAGGTTCAGGTAAGTTTTACTTCATATTGTACTTGCCTTCCTCGATCTGTTGCTGTGCAAGGGTGTGGCTGCAGCTGTTGCTAAGCTACAGAGACGCTTGGAACTTGTGGCCATTGTTCTGCACTTGTTGCTAAGCAACAGGGTTTGTTGCTTTATACGGAGCTCTCAGCTCTCCGTATCTTTTACTATAGCTTTCGTTTATCCGGAATTTTTGATGAACTGGCACCACGTCAGTCCCGTCGGTGCCGGATAAAAAAAAGTTTCCTGTACTTGCAATTGTCAGAGTGGTCAGAGTGGTCAGAGTGCTAGGAATCCGCTGGTTCTTGGCCATTGTCGATGCTCTGGTAAGAAACTGCAAGGCAAAAGTGCTTGATTGGCTAGGCTAAGCAAATCTGGCCAAGATGAGTGCATTCCTTGCATCCCAGGCAGCAATGTTCTCGCGTAATGCTGCCGCTGGTTGATGGGCCTCTGCAAGATGTTCGTTTTTGCTCTCCTCCTCATCTGAGGAGGACATGTGAGGAGCCACTTGGTCCTCAGGAATCTGCAAGCCATGACACTGTGCCATGTTGTGAAGTGCACAGCAAATCACGATGATTCTGGAGACCCTGGCTGCTGAGTACTGCAGGGCTCCACCTGATCTATCCAGGCATCTGAAGCACATCTTCAGCATGCCGATGGTTTGCTCGATTATGGATCTGGTGGAAATGTGGCTGTAGTTGTCGCTCTCCTCACCTTCATTGGATGGGCTCCTCAATGGCATCATTAGCCACGTCTTCAGGGGGATAGCCCTTGTCTACAAGTAGCAATCCGTTAAGTTGGTCTGGCAGACTGAAGAGTGGATGCACACTAGACTGGTGCAGTATGAAGGAGTCATGGCAACTACCAGGGTACTTGGCACAAACATGCAAAATTTCCTTCTTGTGGTCACACACCAGCTGCACGTTGAGGGAGTGGAAGCCCTTGCGGTTGACAAAAATACCTGGATTATGATGGGGTGCCTTAAGGGCCACATGTGTGCAGTCAACGACACCCTGCAAACTTCACAAGCCAGTCCAACTGCATGCGCCGTGACACTTGCTTGATCCTTGGAGAAATGGATGTGATTGTGCCCGATGGCAAAGAGGGCATCGGTTACCTGCGTGATGCAAGTATGTGCGGCTGCCTGGGAGATGCTGCTGATGTCTGCTGCTGATCCCTGGAATGAGCCTGAAGCAAAAAAGTTGAGTGCAGTGGTGACTTTGACGGCCACTGGTAAGGGTTGTCCACCTGCTCCTCTGGGCTCCAGGTCTTGCTGCACCATTGCGCAGATGTCACCCACTACCTCTCGCGAAAGTCAGAGCCACCTTTGGCACTGCTGCTCATTCATGTTGAGGTAGCTGATCCTCTGTCTGTAGACCCTGTTTGGAGGGTATCTCCTGCACCAATGGGCTTCCATGGGCTGCCACCTTCTGGCCTGTGTAGCTTCAGGTGGGTGAGCAGCAGCTTGGCGCTCCTGTTGTTGCCGCTGCTGTTGGTGCTGCTGTTGTTCATGGTTCTGCTGCTGCCACGACTGGTCTTCATCCGAATCTGATGTCCAGGCGGAAAGGAAATAAATGGTTCCCATGCTTCTGGTAGATGCCTCAGTTGAGGAAGCGCTCTTTCAAGGTGGCGAGAGGGGATTCCCAGGAGATCACACTGGAGATGGGTGTCAGGCTCCAAAATTCCACAGCTATAGTTATGCCTGCTAAAAGTTCCCCCAGACCTGAGACAACAAAGTCCTGCCACTTGCAAATGATGACTGATCAAATCTTCTATTTAATGGTGGAGCTGCAGCTGATAGTCAGCAATCCAATTGTGCTCCTGCCAGGTTTCACCGTCGTGTTTCAGAAGAGACGTGAATCACGTGGGAAATGTGTTAAAATTGGAAAGGCCTCTCAAAATGGGATTATAGAGGCAATTTAGTGGTTGTTAAGGGACTTAAGGGCCTATCCCACCTCTTGGAGGCGGGACGAAGACGGGATCAGAAACCACGCATTTGGGAAAATTGCTTGGAGGCCACTTTTTGCAATTTTAACACCCCACACCCCTCCATTCCCGCCTCCTCGGGCCTGGCAAAATCCAGCCCTCTGTTGCTGTCACTGTGACATTATCAGCTCACACTTTCAGCAACGTGCTACGCAAAAAACGTAAAAACCTAAATGTGCAATGGCATGTCTAACTGACGGCAGATGCTGTTAGATACCCTGCTACAGCAAATTATGGCCCACTTCATTAAAAAATCATTGCTTTGAGAGGTTCAAATAACATGTTCCAAACTCTTTGTACTGCATACCCAGTGTGAACAGTTTAAGACACAGAAGTGTGCCAACTTTCAATTCCAGAACAACTTCAAACTATAGTTCCCAAAAAATAGCAAAGAACCTTCTATTAAATTTGTGCTGCTCAATCAAACACTTTGGTTGTGTTTTGCAAAATGGGTCTTTTCCCCTTCAATACTTACAGGCCATGTTTCTACCAGACATAACTCTTTCCCACTCCAACAGGAGTATTCTAGTATCTGCACGCCCAGAGTTAACAGCAATGAAGTGCATTGATGTAGTGTATGTGCCTTTAAGAGCCCCATGTGTACTGTAATGCCGGTAATGGCCACTCGGGCTATATAAGCTTGTATATTGTGTTGTATCAGTTAGTTCCCCTCCAGACTTTGTTCAGTAAACACCTATGAAACCAACTCCTGTCTTCAGTGACTCTATCAACACACAGACACAACAGTGGCGACGAATTGGTAACGGACTTACCTGCAATTCGGCAGCACCTCAAGGACATCGATTCCTCTGGCGTCCAAAGTTGAAGAAAAATCAAGAAAAAGAAAAAGCTGTGGTTTCACCAGCTAGCCAAGCTGGTGGCAGGTACTGCAATAATCCTTCCTGGGTGTCGGGCTGGGGCTCCAGCGGCTGGCTCTACAGCTGGGCTAAGCAGCGAAAGCGGAGGCAAGCAGTAACAGACGGGGAGGGAGCACTCGGGAGACGGCCGGCGCTGCAAGCAGGTCGGCGTTCAGACCAAGAAAGAGAGTCCGGCAGGAACGAGTCTCCAACTGTAAATAAATAAATAAAAAGAACGGAAACCACGGGAAACAGCGTTGTCATCGGCAGCAGCGGCGGGGAAGCGCGGGAAGCGCCATATCTTTTCTGCAGAAAAGGAAGAAAAGCGCGGGAAGTGCCATTTTATTTCTAGAATGCCTAAGTCTGGCAATGTTGATGCTTTTGATAACGAGATAGAGGATTGGACCACATATGTGGAAAGAGTGGAGGTATATTGCACCGCAAATGGAATAGAAGATGAAAAAAAGCTTCAGTACTGCTAAATCTAATGGGCGCAAAGACATACGGGCTGTTACAAAATTTAATCACTCCAGCCAAACCAAAGGACAAGAATTTTAAAGAAATTGTTGATACCCTACAGGAGCACTTAAACCCAACACCGCTGCTGATAGCGGAACGATTCAAATTCTTCAAGAGAAATCAACACAAGAATGAAAGTAACGCTGATTACCTCATCGAATTAAGAAAGCTATCAAAACACTGCCAATTCGGGGCAGGACTAGCAGATTATCTTCGAGACAAATTCGTCTGCGGTCTCTTAAGTGAAGGAACACAGAAAAGGCTGCTTTCTGAAAAAGATTTAACACTGGACAAGGCTTTCAGTATGGCTGTATCATACGAAGCAGCTGCAAGAGGAGCTGCAGAGATACAACAAAAGACACAGGACTTCGGCACCCATGAAATGACACAGGGTTTCGAGAGATGTTATCGCTGCGGCAGATCCACCCATGACCAGAGGGACTGCTGGTTCAAGGACAAAGCATGCAGGCAATGCGGAAAGATTGGACACATTGCACGGGTATGCCGATCTGGAAAAAAAAAATCCACAGACAGGAAAAAAAAATCAATAAAGAAAAGTACAGAAAGGTACAAATGATGACGGACAGTAGCTCCGAAGACCAGAAGAGCGATAGCGACTCCGAAAACAAGAGACTAAGCTGTCTCAAATTACATAATGTAATTGCCAAAGATGATTACCAGACCATTTGGGTTACACTCACGATAGCAGGGTCCCCAGTTAAAATGGAGCTAGATACAGGATCAGCTCTGACCATCATAAATCGACGGGATTACGAGCGGCTATTTCCGCATATAACTTTAAAAGACACATCCATTATCTTGAAAACATATACGGGGCAGAAAGTATACCCCAAAGGAAAAATAAGGGTGCCTGTTGTATACAACGGCAAGGAAATACAAAAGTTGTATTTATACATTCTACAAGATGGTGGTCCACCGCTGTTGGGACGTGAATGGATCAGGAAAATACGTTTAGACTGGCACTCCATTCAGGCACTGACGGTGACCAGTAAGAAAAAAAACGGTGATGACGTCATACCTGAATGATTAAAAGACATCTTGGCCAACGCCAAAGAAGTGTTTCAAGAGAAACTAGGAACCTTGAAAGGCATCACCGCCTCAATAAAAGTGGAAGATGCGGCGATTCCCAAGTTTTTTAAGGCAAGACCGGTGCCATACGCAATTCGTCCAGCAGTCGAGGCAGAGTTGGAGAATTTGGAAAAGGCAGGCGTATTATCCAAAATAGATTGGAGCGAGTGAACAACACCCATCGTTCCAGTCATGAAGAAAGTATTGAATAATGATAAATCTGAGGAACAGAGAAAAATTCGCATCTGTGGAGACTTGAAGGTGACTGTAAACCCGGTCCTTCACACAGTACAGTATCCTCTTCCGAGGATAGAAGATATTTTCGCCTCACTATCCGAAGGGAAACGTTTCACCAAAATTGACTTGGCACAGGCATATCTACAGATGGAGGTTGAAGAGGCCTCTAAAATATATCTCACGATAAATACACACAAAGGTCTGTACCAGTACAATCGACTGGTTTTCGGAGTAGCATCCGCTCCAGCTATCTGGCAAAGAGCTATGGAGCAAGTCCTCCAAGGGATTCCGGGGACTCAATGCTGCCTAGACGACATCCTTGTAACAGGAGAAAACGACAACGAGCACCTTACCAATTTGGAGCAGGTGCTCACTAGACTGAGAGAACGGGGCCTACGAGCAAATCGCCCCAAGTGCGAATTTTTCCAAAATCAAATATCATATTGTGGCCACATAATTAATAAGGAAGGGTTGCATAAGTCACCTGAAAAATTGAAGCGGTCATAAAAGCCCCAGCACCTGAAAATGTTTCACAATTAAGGTCATTCCTGGGATTAATAAATTACTATCATAAATTTTTACCGAACTTATCAACTCTTCTACACTCTCTTAATGAACTGCTACAAACAGGAGTAATTTGGAAATGGAGCGAAGACTGTAAACGTGCCTTCCATAAATGCAAAGACTTAATCACGTCCAAAGAAGTTTTGGCTCATTACAACCCATCACTGCCAATCAGACTGGCGTGCGATGCATCCCCTTACGGTGTAGGATTCGCAAAAATCCACGAAAATACAGTCTACATTGTAAAACCCCTGAAATGGCCACATTTTATGAACACAAGATGGAGTTGGCAGATCACATGACTCATTTCAGAAGGACATACCACTGCAGTATCTTAAAGAAACCTGAATCACCACCGATTAGGAGATTCCAGAACTGACTGCAATTGATATGGTAAAATGGTTGCAGTAGTAACGAAGTCAAAACAAAAGTATTTACACCTCAAGGTGTGTTAATTGCTAGCAAAACGCAAACCCATCTCTGAAATCGCAGAGCACAGACAAAACCTATTATCTGTACCAAACTCAGAGGGACACAGGACAGATCCCATTAGTTTCATTTACAAGACATTAAAATAAAGTACCCACTTTTGTCAAAGCAGCCTGCCCATTACTTTAACAAAAGAAAACCCCTGATTTGGCGCCAAGATAAGGGCAAGAAAACAGTATAACTGTTGGGGGAAAAGAGACATTAAAAAAAAACACAGTTTCACACAGACACGAGGTCAAAGGCAGAGCGAGTGGAGAGGTTCGATTACGGTTCGAGGAGCACGGAGGGCCTACAAGTTCGAGCAGGAGAGCAGGTTCAGGAGCCGGTCCCATAAGGAAGATTGGAGATCCCGGACGATACAGGAGCACCAAGGTCAAGGACAGTTTTAAAAACCCTGGTGAGCATAGAGGCCCAACTCCACCTAGCTGATCTAGTTGAGGTATACTTTAGAGACGGGAGGGTTTTTAATATTAAGGGCTTTGTAATTCGGGAGTGTTATTCATCCTTCATTGTGCCGTGCGCTTTCTCCACCCCCATTTTATTATATCGCTGATCTAGAATTTATGTATTATGATAGTCAAAGTAACTCTTGTGTGTTAAATTTTAGTTCCCATTGAGAGGCGTGTTCATGATTTTTGTCTGCATTGTTTCTTCATTCTCTATGTTTTATTCTCCTTAAAAATAAAGATACCTTTGATTTAAAACTTACCTTGTCTCACCTGATCCATTTGTCTTCTGAGTCACAAGTTGGGCCAACACATCAAGGTGGTCTGGCAATAAGCCCAGTGTCCAGAACCGGTGAGGGGGGAGCGCTTCGGAACCGCTCACGAGCAGTGTGAAATCAAAAACCGATCTCGCACACCACAAGCTCGTTAAAACAACCCCTTACAACGGCGTAGGAGCAGTATTATCGCATAAATTCCCTGATGGCTCGGAACGGCCGATAGCTTTTGCGTCACGCTCATTGAACTCAGCTGAGCGTAACTATGCCCAAATCGACAGGGAAGCACTCAGCCTGCTATGGGGAGTGAAGAAATTCAACCATTACCTACACGGACAAAAATTTACCTTGTTGACTAACCATCAACCCCTCATCTCCATATTCAACCCTAAAAAGGGTGTTCCCATTATGACAGCGCAAAGGCTACAGAGGTGGTCCCTTTTTCTAGGGGCACACCAATACAACATAGAATACAAAGGATCAAAACAGCATGGGAATGCTGATGGGTTATCGTGCCTACCGTTGCCAACGGTAGAAGAAGCACCTACTGTAGACCCAGTGGAGATTTTCCACTCTACCATAGTCGAATGTCTACCAGTAACAAATTCTGCCATTGAAAGGGAAACTAGAAATGACCCGACTCTCTCATGAGTCTACGATTTAACAGTGAAGGGATGGCCAGCACATGGCGAACCACTGTTGCCAGCATTCTCGCAAAGAAGAGAACAGCTGTCAGTGTGCCGAGGAACCTTGATGTGTGGATCCAGAGTGGTGATTCCACCCAAACTCCAGGATAAAGTTCTAAAGGAGCTTCACGAGGGGCATCTGGGTGGAGTGAAAATGAAGAACCTAGCCAGGGCATTTGTATGGTGGCCAGGTATCGATGGAGACATCGAAGAAATGACCAAGAGCTGCCTAGGATGCCAGAAGGTCCAAAACGCTCCACCCCAAGCCCCTCTACATCCATGGGAGTGGCCCTCATCTCCCTGGCAAAGGGTACACATCGACTTTGCTGGTCCATTTATGGACTCAATGTTCTTAATCGTGGTTGATGCACACTCCAAGTGGCTGGAGGTAATAAAGATGTCCTCCACCACCACGGAAAAATCCATCACAGTATTAAGGACCATATTTGCCAGGAATGGGCTGCCGGAACAGATCTGTTCTGATGATGGACCGCAATTTGTGTCCGAAGAATTCAGGAAGTTCTTAAAAAACAATGGGGTTAAGCACTACACGTCCGCCCCATACCATCCCGCCACCAATGGATTGGCTGAAAGGTTTGTCCAGACCTTCAAGAAGGCCATAAAGGCCATGGGTAATGAAGACATAAAACTTCAGCACAAGGTGGATAACTTCTTGTTCGCATACAGGAATGCAACACATATGGTTACAAACCAAACTCCCGCCATGATTTTCTTCAATAGAAGCCTAAAATGCCGGCTGGATTTGATCAAGCCAAACATCAGAAGGGACGTGGAGAACCGGCAATTTCAAGGCATGAATGAAAGTCCAACTAGAACCTTCCAGATAGGTCAACAAGTTTTGGCCCGGGACTACCGTACCAAGAAATGGCAGCCTGGAACTATCTGCACACGACTAGGACCGCTGATGTATACCGTGGACATCGGAGAAAGCATAATAAGGTGCCATGCTGACCAAATCATAGTCATCCGAAAAGGGACAACCTACACCACAACTCTATATGCCTAACGATGAAGTAGAGATACCCATATCTACCTCTGATCCGGTGATACTGGAACCCGATGAACCCAACACTGGCATTCAAGCCGAATCAGCCTTGCCAAAAGAACCTACTACACCACCAGAAACTACTACACCACTGAGGCGTTATCCGGACCGAGTCAGGAAGCCTCCAGAGAGACTGACTTATAATTAATTAACTGCAGCAATGTGTAGATTATTTTTCTTGTAACATGTAATTAATAATTACTTAAAATGTTATGTACTGGTTGGCTAAAAGGGGAGGAATTGTAGTGTATGTGCCTTTAAGAGCCCCATGTGTACTGTAATGCCGGTAATGGCCACTCGGGCTATATAAGCCTGTATATTGTGTTGTATCAGTTAGTTCCCCTCCAGACTTTGTTTAGTAAACACCTATGAAACCAACTCCTGTCTTCAGTGTCTCTATCAACACACAGACACAACAATTGACACATACCCTGGTTAATTATTTAGTGACAAATGGCTTTAATAACAAAAGAGAGGCAGCCCCCACAATGATGCAGTAAGGTTGTCCAGGGAATAACTGAGCCTGAACAATCAGGAATGTTCCAGGTTCAATCCCAATTAGTGCTTAGTCTGCTGATCTCAATTAAGGTGGTGCTACAGGTATTACAAGTGGCCTTAGCCCCTGGGTTAGGCAGGAGAATATCGACCAGGGTTCCCACTCCGAATTGCTATTGAGCCACCCCCTGTTGGAAGTGCATATGTGTAGATGTTGGGCGAGAACAGAATTGAGCCTGGCTGCATTGGCTCCCATAGTTGAATAGCTGGCCAACAATCTCCCACATTAAAAAAAGACATTGGCACAAGATGCTGGTAGCTGATTGATGACCAGAAAATTGTAATCAGCAAAAAGCTAATTATTCTGAAATTCCACAAAGCCAATCACCTGGCATAACTCTGGTGGGAGACCAGCTTCAGATGTTTCCTTAATGCCTTGTAATGCGAGGCAAATGACAGCAGGTGGTGAAAACATGGGTGGGGAGATCCCGTTTCTCATGCTCAAGTGGGGCGCAGCGTTGGAGTGACAGTCAGTGCACTGAGTCAGTGGCAAAAATTGGCCTCCATTAGGACATAAGTGGAACCCATCGGTGGGGTCCATGCCAGGCCAAGCCAGTGGCCTGGACCCCTGAATATTTTTAAATTTTAAAAAAGTGCTGCAGATCATCCTTGTTGCTCAGAGGCCTGATAGCACCATTACATAGAATATACAGCACAGAGACAGGCCATTCAGCCCAACTAGTTTGTGCAGATTTTATACTCCACACAAGTCTCCTCCCATTCCACCTACCTCATCTCAGCCTTTCAGCATACCTTTCTATTCCATTTTCTCTCATGTACTCGACTAGTTTCCTTTCGAAAGCATCTAAGCTATTTGCCTGAACCACTTCCTGTGGTGATAAGTTCCACATTCTAACCACTCTCTGAGGAAAGAAATGCCCCCCTATTTCCATATTGGATTTATTAGTAATTGCCTTATATTTATGGCCCCTAGTTTTGGGTTCTCCCACAAGTGGAAACATTCTCTCCACTTCTACCCTGTCCAACCCATTCATAATTTTAAAGACCGCTATTGGGTTACCTCTAAGCCTTTGCTTGCTGCAGTTGTACAAGGCCTTGGTGAGACCACATCTTGAGTATTGTGTGCAGTTTTGGTCACGTTATCTGAAGAAGGATGATCTTGTCATGGAAGGAGGGCAGCGAAGATTCACCAGGCTGATACCTGGGATGGCAGGAATGACGTATGAGGAGAGATTGGGTCAATTGGGCTTGTACTTGCTGGAGTTTAGAAGAATGAGAGGGGATCTCATCGAAACTTATAAAATTCTAACAGGACTAGACAGACTAGATGCTGGAAGGATGTTTCTGATGGTCGGGGAGTCCAGAACCAGGGGTCAGAGTCTAAGGATAAGGGGTAAGCCATTTAGGACAGAGATGAGGAGGAATTTCTTCACCCAGAGAGTGGTGAACCTGTGGAATTCTCTACCAAAGAAGGCAGTGGAGGCCAATTCATTAAATATATTCAAGAAGGAGTTGGATATATTTCTTAAGGCTAAAGGGATTAAGGGATATGGAGAGAAGGCAGGATCAGGGTACTGAATTTGGATGATCAGCCATGATCTCATTGAATGGCGAAGCAGGCTCGAGGGGCCAAATGGCCTACTCCTGCTCCTATCTTCTATGTTTCTATGTAAAAGAAAAAAGGCCAAAACTGTTCAATCTTTCCCAATAGCTGTAACCTCTCAGTTCTGGTACCATCCTTGTAAATCATTTTTGCACTTTCTCCAGTGCTTCTCTGTCCTTTTTATGATATGGGGACCAGAATTGTGCAAAGTGCTCGAGGTGCAGCCTGACCCCTATACAAGTTTAACATAATAATTGTCTGGTTCAGGAGGGCCTGGGTAAATTCAACTTGCCCCCCACCCCCAACTTCCGAACAAACAGACGGCAGACTATGCAGGAGCCATAGGCAGGTAGACGTGGGATATGTGCACAAAATTACACTTGCTCCCATCAGCCCATACAATGATGTGCCCTCCAACTTACCCCATAACTACCAGTGGGGTCAGCGCTGGAGTGCACCAGTGGGCACATTCACAGCATAATTGCCAAGAATGTGAGTGAAGGAATTTTGGGGCCAATATCTTTAAGGCAGGGTGGGAGAGAAGAAAAATTTACAAAGAACATAAAACCTGTTAAATAGGTTTAACACATATGCGCGTACTTGGAAAGTAGACTTCCTTATGCCATATATTAGCTTATAAGAACATAGGAAAATCCAGAGGCAGTAAAGCCTTTGCACCTCAACAAGCTTGATTCTATATATGATTATTCTATTGTGGACATTCCTCCTACACCACCTGTTCATCCTTTAATTTAGGGAACACTAATTTCCTCCAATAAAAAGTAAATAAAAAAAAAATCTTGATAGCCCTTAATTCTGTTTCTCAACAATAACAACAACGACAACAGCTTGCATTTATATAGCGCCTTTTATGTAGTGAAATGTCCCAAGGCACTTCACAGGAGCATTTTCAAACGAAATTTGACACCGAGCCACATAAGGAGATATTAGGACAGATGACCAAAAACTTGGACAAAGAGGTAGATTTTAAGGAGCATCTTAAAAGAGGAGAGAGATGTAGAGAAACAGAGAGATATAGGCAGGGAATTCCAAAGCTTAGGGACCAGGCAGCTGAAGGCACAGCCGCCAATCAGGGACGCGCAAGATGAATTAAGGCTAGGGCAGAGTCGAGCGATGTTACGGAGGTGGAAGTAGGCCATCTTGGTGATGGGACAGATATGTGGTCGAAAGATCATCTCAGTGTTATACGACACCAAGGTTGCGAACGGTCTGGTTCAGCATCAGACAGTTGCCAGGGAGAGGGATGGAGTCGGTGGCTAGGAAACGGAGTTTGTGGCGGGGACCAAAGACAATGGCTTCAGTATTCCCAGTATTTAGTTGGAGGAAATTTCTGCTGTCGGAGAAGCAGTGTGACAAATCAGAGACAGTGGAAGGGTTGAGAGAGGTGGTGGTGAGGTAGAACTGGGTGTCGTAAGCATACATATGGAACCTGATGTGTTTACGGATGATGTCAATACCAGCTCTTTTATAAAGGTACCAATTGATCTTGAAACAACTACGTTTCCTGTGAATTTATTTCACATGTTCAGTATCCTGTGGGGGGATGGGAGAAAAAAATGTTCATCCTCACATCTAATCTTGCTTGAGGCATGTGAATTTTTGTTTATCTCCTGTAGTACTATGCTCATTGTACAAGATAAATATCCTGTTTGCTTCCATCTCATTATATATCTTTCATTATTTTGAAGACATTCTCCTCAATCTTCTGTTCTCCAATAAAAGTAAGTTATTTTGAACCTTTCATCAAAACTTAGTTCATTAAGGCCTGGAATCATCCTGGTCACTTTTCTCTAAATGTCCCCCCTCACATGCTGTATTGAAGAATTGGGCTCACCATTTATCTGTATATAATGTCACTGTAACTAGTTCTGTACAATATCAGTATAACTTGTTCTGACTTGTAGTTCAATACCCTCCAGATGCACCCAATACCTGCAATGCCTCATTAATAACTGCCTCACGTTGACCAGATGCTTTCAGAGTATGATTAATGATATCTCCCAAATCCATTTTCTTTATGGCCTCTGCCAACAAAGATCCTTTTCATGTTATACACACGTTTATTGTTATCTGTTTCTACATGCATTACACTACATTTATTCATATTAATACCCATCTGCCATCTACTATGGCTACAGACCTTGTGTTTCATATTATTCACAAATATTGTAAATAACAGGGTTCTCAGAACAAACCATTGTGAAACTTCACTGGTTACTTTTTCCCAGGCAGGGCATTTTCCATTTATCACCACCCTCTGTGTTTTGCTGACAAGCCAGTTTTCAATCTAGACAATGGGGGCCAGTTTCCAAGAACATGCAGGCACTAGAGAACTTTACTCACTTTGCTTGGTTACATTTATTATGATTACAACCTCTCTATAGTCCTTTTGTATGAACATTTATGTGAAGGAAACATTCAATAGATCTGCATCTCCTGATCATCTGCAATAGTTTTGCTCAATTTATTCCTTTAATGGACCCAGCTGATCTTTGACCTTCCTATTACTGTTACCATAGTTTTAAAGCTTCTTAGGTTTGTTTTGCAACCCTCTGCAATTTGCCTCTCTACATCTCTTTTACCTCTTCTAATACTTTCTTTAATTATGCTTAGTTGGCCTTTGTCGGAATCCCAACGGTCTTTTTTCATTTCCTTGTAACTTTAAAAAAGTAATTGCTAGCTTTTAATGTTCCTTTTAATTTCATTATTACACCATTGGTTTTAATGCTTTTTAACGTAAGTACTTTCTTTCCTTCAATTGCATTTCATTTTTTTAACTGTTGTTCTATTTTCACGTATGGTTTCCCAACTAATATTGCCTAATACTCTTATCATAGTTCCACAATTTTCTTTTCCAAAGTGCAGTGCCATCACTTTGTTGTTTTTGACCTTAGCTTTGACAACAATATCAAATCCAAAAGTACAAGGATCCCTTGATCCCAGGTAGTCCATAGTCCATAACTGGAGCTGTGAATGCAGTCGGTCATAAAATAATTCTGGAAGAAATAGGCACAGATTGCTAGCAGAGAGTGAGACCAGTACATTCTAGGTATTATAGTTCGCTACATTATCCAGTTCTTTCATTCAACTGACAGAGTGATGGCATCCATTGACACCACTTCTCCAGGATTTCCATCTAAGTTATGTTGGAAGAATCACATGGAAAGTCAGGGTTAATGTATTATTTTGCATGTCCCTTTATAGCGACAAAGTCTAATTGATAACATAACACTGGATGAGTTTGTACATCAGTCAATAATGGCCCCACAGATATAGCAGCACTGGCATGTTGTGTTGCTCGACAGTTTGTCTGCACATTACAAAGGACTGCCTTTGTTCCTTTACACTTATTTTCAAGTGACATATAAATTTGCATTAAACAGCCTAAGTATGCAAAGAATAAGTGCACACATATACAGAGTCTTTATATTAGAGAGGAATGTATTTGTTTTAAGGTGAAGGATTACAGTGCTAGGAAATTAATTATTTTCTCACTTTTCACGAAGTGACAGTATGAAACACTCCTTTGTCATGTTTAGCAGGTCTAATCAGAAATTTCCATTTGATATCCTGAATGCAGCTGAATCAGAATCTCATAATAGAAGTCAACTGTACAAGCATGATTTTTCACATTTTTTACACTGGCTGCAATTTTGAAGGACTGAGTACTTGGACTGAGATTATGGTTACCAAAACTCATTTAATTTAAGAGAGGGGACTTTAATTCCTTCTGTCTGGGCACATACCAAAGCCAGGTCCCAGTGGAGAACAAAGGAAAGCACAGTTTTCTCACACACCACCCAGTTCTTTGAAAAGATGATTGCTTTAATGAGTGATTGCTGTTCCTGTTTAATCTGTCACTAAACATTGAAATTGGTCTGTTTGTAACTAATTGTCTGTAGTAGGTTTATAGCAAACACTGATGAGTTTTTTTATATATTAGCATTAAAAAAATTTCAAACACAGCTGAAAATCTATCATCCCATAAAAAGAATGATGCTTTAGGATGCTTATATAATAATGTTTTAAACAAGTTGAACTGAAATGCACTGTTAATTGTGTTTATCTACACTATTGAAGTGGACCCTGCTGCCCCAGTGCTTGCTTATTTTGTTGTTTCGAAAAGGCTAGAATTTATGAGAATTACTTAAGCGGTCACAGAACGTCATGGAATGTCATCATCTATTGGAATATTTTACTTGTGCCCAGCATCAGCTGTCATACTGGAACCAATCACACTTCCTGCAACTGTTTGTGTAGCCCAGCAAGATGATAGTTGCTCCTGTCAGCATGTTCACAGGTCAAGAGAAGGCCACACAATTCTACTTAAATATAATCAGGGTGTATAATGGAAGCCTTCTTTAAACAGATAATTAACTATCAACAGGAAAAGTGTTGTTTCTCTTGGCAAGTATAAATAGGAATGAAAGCTAACCTGGAGAATTAAATTTGTGTTTCTGGTCAAGAGGACCTCACCCCAGAAATGATGGCATAGATTTATTCACCGGGCGGAACCTTCAGAATTAATTGTACAACTGTGCTTCAAGTTTCCATGAAGATTGAGACTGTACGAGAAGGATTGCTGGAACAGTGATTACAACGTGAAGAACATTTAATCATTTGGTGATCATGTTGCATACAACTAAATTGGTTAAGCTAACCATGTGCTTTGGTTGCTACAATATTACCGCTCCAGAAACTGTTTATATTTATGGGTGAGTCTAGACAAGGGGGCATAAATATAAGATAACCAGTAACAGATCAAATAAGAATTTAGGAGGATTTTTTTCATGCAGGAAGGGATAAGAATGTGAAACTCGCTGCCACATGGAATGGTGAAGCAGATCGCATTGAGACCTTTAAGCAAATGCTTGATGCATACATGAGGGTGAAGGGACTAGAGGGATACGGGAGCAGGATAGGAAGAGATAATTAGAGTGCGAGGTGGCTTGTGTGGAGTATAAACACCGGCATAGACCAGATGGATCCAATGGCTTGTTTCTCTTCTGTAGATGCTATGCAATTCTATATAAAGAAAAGCTGTGTGAGGCATCAGAGGTAGGCACAGTGTTAAAAGGAAGCACCTGTTGTAAATGTATATGTGCACATTAAAACCCCTTTGATATGAAGTCCATTGTTTTGAGGTAGGTCTGTTCTTTGTTTGGTTTTATGTTTGTGAGGATGTTTTGAGGTCACTTTGCATTGATTCCTTTCATATATCTTTAATGTACATTTGCCTCCTTAAGCAGACCTCTTCTGAGACAGCATTGAGGGAGCAGCATAGTCTGTAGTATCTGGTTGAAGGGTGACTCCTAGTTGATGATCTTCTCCTTTGGTGCCTTATCCTGCAAGTCTCTTTCATTTCCTCTTCATCCTGCCCTTATTGTGCCTAGATTATAAATGACATATAGGAGAATGGCCACAGTGAACTCCATGATAGAAGGCTGGGAAACAAAGATTTTCCTGCCTGAAACTGCGGAAAGACAGCTTGCAGAATCCTTTCTTAGCAGCACAGCTGAGAAAATATTTTTCTAATTGTTTCAGTCAAAGTTGACATTTCAGACATTGTGGACATTTAAAGCCTGTGAACTCAAGAACTACCGTGTTTGACAAGAAATGCAGGTAACTTGTCCCTCTTTTCTACAAGCATTTACAGGAATTTAGCATGTAATTTAGATGCCGTCTAACTCTGGCATATCTGATTTACACCCCAAAATACAGTCCCTTCCTACACCAGAACTACAACATGTTTGCCCCTCAAAATCTCTGAAGTTTGAGGCCTTTGTTTACTTTGATTTCTTCGTAAAAGAAATTTGCTTTGACATCAAAGGAGATCAGATAGATAAATGTCTTGGTCTGGCTGTTAGATTTGAGTTCTGAATTGGCACCCAATAGTTGTTGAGGCACAAACTGCAGAAGCATTTTGGGGGCTCATGTGGGAGCATAAGAACAGGAGTAGGCCACTCAGTCCCTCAAGCCTGTTTCACCATTCAATCAGATCATGGCTGATCTGTATCTCAACTCAATTTACCAATTACTCATGTATTCCACATGTAACATCTTTACCTGAAAGACACACCCACTGCATTCCGTCCACAAAGGAACAAGAGAAGGCTCATGTGATTCATTCAGGGAATTGTAAAAATAGCTGAAAGCAGTATTTGCATCACTGTAAAGGGGTAAATTCACCCCTTGTGGACTCCTTCCAGATCGTTCACACAATTGATTGGATGTATTATGTTTGCCTATGTTATTGTTTCTAGAAACCACTTTAATTCAAAACGCATTTGGTCAGCAATAAAAACAGAAAATGCTGGAAACACTCAGCAGGTCAGGCAGCATCTGTAGAGAGAGAAACAGAGTTAACATTTCAGGTTGATGACCTTTCTCAGAACTTTGGTCAATAGTTTAGCTTGCACTAAGTGATCTAGTATTGTGATATATTCTGCCTTCTGGATTGACAGCAGACATCGTCGACCTCTTACTTTTCATCCAGTAAGTAATTTACCATGATTGGGATTGATTATGTTATGAATTTTGCTAACTCAGTACTGCAGAGAGTAAAGGAGGCGAGTTTCAGTTTGTAGGAGACATGGTTGGCTCACAGAAACCGCAATTTGCATGAGGAAGAGGTGCATGAAAAAGGCCAAACCATAACCTTGTGTGTGTGAGTGGGTGCTGCCAAAACTGAATAGCTTGGCAACACACACTGTCCAGGCTCATATGTCAAGAATGGACACTTATGGAATATACTGCAGGGCATCTAGCACCTAGTGGAGAAGTCAACACCTTCAGGAGAAAAGGGGACATAACTGGTAGTGAAGAAAAGGTCTATTTATATCTCCAAGTTTGCAGATGACACAAAGCTGGGTGGGCGTGTGTGCTGTGAGGAGGATGCTGAGAAACTCCAGTATGATTTGGACAGGTTGGGTGATTGGGCAGATGCATGGCAGAGGCAGTATAATGTGGATAAATGCGAGGTTATCCACTTTGGTGGCAAAAACAGGAAGGCAGATTATTATCTGAATGGCAATAGATTGGGAGAAGGGGAAGTGCAACGAGACCTGGGTGTCCTTGTGCACCAGTCGCTGAAGGTAAGCATGCAGGTGCAGCAGGCGGTTAAGAAGGCAAATGGTATGCTGGCCTTCGTAGCGCGAGGGTTTGAGTACAGGAACAAGGATATCTTGCTGCAGTTGTACAGGGCCTTGGTGAGACCACACCTTGAGTATTGTGTGCAGTTTTGGTCGCCTTATCTGAGGAAGGATGTTCTTGCCATGGAAGGAGTACAGCGAAGATTCACCAGACTGATACCTGGGATGGCAGGAATGACGTATGAGGAGAGATTGGGTCGATTGGGCTTATACTCGCTGGAGTTTAGAAGAATGAGAGGGGATCTCATTGAAACTTATAAAATTCTAACAGGACCAGACAGACTAGATGCAGGAAGGGTGTTCCCGATGGCAGGGGAGTCCAGAACCAGGGGCCACAGTCTAAAGATAAGGGATAAGCCATTTAGGACAGAGATGAGGGGGAATTTCTTCACCCAGAGAGTGGTGAACCTGTGGAATTCTCTACCACAGAAGGCAGTTGAGGCCAATTCATTAAATATATTCAAGAATGAGTTAGATATATTTCTTAAGGCTAAAGGGATCAAGGGATATGGGGAGGAGGCAGGGACGGGGTACTGAGTTTGGATGATCAGCCATGATCTCATTGAATGGCAGAGCAGACTCGAGGGGCTGAATGGCCTACTCCTGCTCCTATCTTCTATGTTTCTATGTTTCTATATTTCTTGAAAAGTGGTGAAAATCCATTCAAAATCTGAAACAAGAGCTAAAGCAGGTTTAGTTGCACATTTTACTAAATGTGATGCTAGCATGCTCCTGTTGTACTGATGATTAATCTGTTTCTGTGTCTTAGCAAGCCATATCCAGCACTCCATTTTATTGAAAAGGGTCTGGCAATTGGGGTGTATGGTCAAAATGCACCTGATACTGCACACCAAAGAGATGTAGGTTTGGGTTTGGATCAATTTCAGGTCCCTCTGAACATCACCATCTCCTGTATTAACAGCATGCAATCCCTAACTAATACAACAATTGCATTTATATGAAGACCTTTAATACGCAAAATGTCCCAACATATTGCAGATAAATAATAAAAGGAATGAACAGCTACAGCAATTTTAACTCAGGCCTGAGTGAGGAATCCACTGTGGCTTGCCTGCCAGGCATACAGAGCAGGATCAGCCCCAGAAGATGCCACAAAAGGTAAGATTTTATTCTTTCCTCCACCCCTTTCTGAACACGAAACCTCTACATGGCGCCCCCAGAACCCGATCTTGTGTCGGTAGGCAGCTTCCAGGCCGTGCGATTGTCTGTCACTTCCCTCTGACTTGTGGGAGTGAAGTAGACTGGCGGCATGTTAATGAGGCCTGTAAATTCAAATAGTCCAGGGCTTATTTTGCAGCAGAGGGTGAGTTTCCAATGCACCTCGCTACCCACCATCCAAAACCCACTTGGAGTTCAAATCCAGGCCATGTGAGTTACCCACCATGATCTCCCATCTACTACAAGAGACAGTGGCCTAGAAATTCAGTATAGCCACGTTTGGGGCGCTACAGCCGGGCGGCCGCTAAAGTTTGCGCCCGGCGCAACTTCGCGCCACCTTCGCCGATATTCAGTGGCATCGCCCCAAGAGGTTGCTGCTGCGCTAAAACAGGCGATGCATGACTATCATTAGGCGCTAAGCCGGTGGCCCGGGGCGAAACCCCCGAGGGCGGGCGCAGCGCAGGTGCGGCGAGCTGCTGATTGACGGCAGACACACTGGCGCCGGTGAGCTCTTAAAGGGGGAGGGTGGATTTGTTTTTTTGAAAGGCCGAGACTGGTGTATTTGTGTTTTTTGAAAGGCCGAGACTGCTCGATTTGTGTTTTTGGGGGGGGCTTCTCTCCATTAGTTTGTTATGTGGGAAGGGCACAGAGGTATCAAAGTAATAAATGTTCTTAAATCGCACTGTCCATGCTTTCTTTTGGAAGTCCTGGTTGCCCTGCTCGGCTGAGGGCTTGTGGAGCGGCTACATTCATCTTGTGCCATTGGCACAAGCCATTCCCTGAGAGGGGGCCTAGAACCGACGTGCAATAAGCCACCGACGGGCGGCCCTTGCACTTTCTGCCTCCCTCCTGTGCTGGTCCTCCTCTTCCTCCTCCTCCTCCTCCTCTGGTGGTCCTCCAATGTCTGGTGGCAGTGGCTGAGTCCTGCGGATAGCCAGGTTGTGCAGCATGCAGCACACGACCATGAAATGGGAGACTCGCTCAGGCGAGTACTGTAGGGCTCCTGCGGAACGATCCAGACAGCGGAACCATTGCTTCAGGACGCCGATTGTTTGCTCAATGATGTTCCTGGTTGCTTGATGGCTGTCATTGTATCCCTCTTCAGCAGGGGTGCTGGGCGCACGGAGCGGGGTCATCAGCCAGGTGCACAAAGGATAGCCTTTGTCCCCGAGAAGCCATCCTCGTGGGTGAGGCTGGGCCTGGAACATGTCTGCCACAGAAGTCTGGCGCAGGATGAAGGCATCGTGGCTGCTGCCTGGAAAGCGGGCATTGACAGCTAGGATGATCTGCCTGTGGTCACACACCAACTGCACGTTGAGCGAATGGTAGCCCTTCCGGTTGCGGTAATCCTCGGCATGCTCTAGAGGTGCCCGCAAAGCCACATGCGTGCAGTCAATGGCGCCCTGCACCATGGGGAAGCCCGCTAATGCTGCAAAGCCCATTGCACGCTGTTGCTGCTTGACAAGGGCCATGGAGAAGGAGATGAACTGACGTCTCCTTCTGAAAAGGGCATTGGTCACCTGGCGGATGCAGCAATGTACGGCAAACTGGGAGATTTTGGAAATGTCCCCAGCAGCGGATTGGAAGGAGCCGGTGGCATAGAAGTTGAGAGACACCGTCACCTTCACTGCCACCGACAGAGATGTCCTGCTCCTCAGCTGTGGCTGCAGATCTCCGCGAAGCAGGTGGCAGATCTCAGTGACCACCGCCCTTCGGAACCGCAGCCTCCGAACACACTGCTCGTCAGACATGTTCAGATATGAGAACTGCTGGCGGTATACCCTGGGTGGGTAAGGCCTCCTTAGCCGACGCCTGTTGCCCCGTCTCCCTCTGGCCATGACTGCCACTCTCTCACGGCGTCTCTGAGCCCTTTGAATGCAGTGGAGAAGGCCAACGTTTGCACCCATTGCAGCCCCCATTATATGTTTCCAATCAATGCTATGGCTCTGAAGTTAAAGACAAGTGCAAAGCTGTGGCCTGAAGCCACAAGTACCTGTGTGAGTGTTGAGCCAAACCAGAAAGCTCTCTACCTTTGTCTCTCTGCAAAGATCCGTCTCTCACAAAGAAGGAGTGTTGCAAAATGGCTGCCATTTCTACTGCAGGAGGAGTGCCCTTTAATTAGCACCCCCTGCGCCCCGCAGCGACTGGGAACCGTTCCCCTCTACCAGTCGCTAGGGGCGCCAGGCGCGCAATAGGCCGGCACCACTGAATTTCCGGTTTGGGGCGCACAAAGGGCGTTGCACGATGAAATGACGTCAGGATCTGCGCGCGCAGCTGAGCACGCGCAAAGGCTTTGCGCCGCCGCTAAATCTTTACTGAAGTTGGGGAGAGGCGCAGATCGCGCAGTGCCCGGCCGCTAGCCGCCTAGCGCCCCACATCTCCTCCTCCTAAGGCGCTAGCGGCTGGCGCAAACAACTGAATTTCTAGGCCAGTATGTTATATACATATATATCAGACCATTATGTTCAGAATAAAACTAAGAGTTATTTATAAAAGTAAGATAATACACAGAAGCAGTAAAAGACAGAAAGCACAAATACTTAGAAAGCAATAAAGTTAGAATCAGCCCACAAAGGATTACAATATACTCTTTGGGATGTATTTCTTACACAGTCCAATAATCTGCAAAACTTGGGAATGAAGCAGACTTTGGTAGGCTTTCTGATGCAATGACATGAATGGGCAACATGATTTCGAGGCTGACTTCATGGAGTTTAACTTCATAAACAACCTGGACAAAAGACACAAGATAAATCTACAATGTTTATCCAGTTCAAAGCCCTCTGATTAAAAAGTCTCAATCAATCAAGTTCAAAGAGACAGTCAAGCATCCCACGTATAGAATCACTTGACCACAAACATTCGCATTTCACCCAAGCTTCATATTTATTGATTCTTTAACCTTGCACCTAAGAAAAAGCCTTCTGCAGCCTGGCTAATTTATAGGTCGAAAGCATGGCTTCATCCCATGGACAATTTATCTCTAGGCCTCCGTCTTCAAGTTGGGAAAAGAAATTAATCTTTCACCCCAACTGGTTCAGTTTCCTGTATTGACCATTCCACTGCTCCAGATACAAAGGGACTAGCTGAAACCAATTTTGAAATTGCATTTACCCTATTGAAAGTCATAAATATATGTAACAGAAATGTTTCATATTTGACAGGATGCAAGATGTTTTCATCACTTAGAGCACTCAATCAATAATTGTGTCCAACTGTCTCATATTTGAAGAGTGAGATTGAACTGCTGCTGCTGTATCTTTGGATTTCTCTGACCCTGAGAATTAGGTTCAATATTAGTTGTTTCATATTGACAGGTCCAAACTCACTCGAGTCCAAACCAGAGATCACCAGAGATGTGTGGTTTACTACAGTAAATATTCATAAGCCATTTTGTATTAAACAAAGCATCAAACAGCTATTCCCTTCCTTAGATAAAAGAACTGCAGAATGTTAAAATGTGTAGATTGAGACCCATTCTTCAGCACTGATGCCTATTCCATCAGTAAAGACAACAACTGTTCTGAAAGCAAAACCGGATGGGTTTGGGTCGGGTGAGATGAGAAAATTTTAAAATCTCAAACCTGATCCCAACCCGCCAACTTCCAGTTTTCCCAGGAGGCGTATTGCTCATTTAAATATTATAATGAGGCTGCGTGCCTTAGGTTTAGCCTATCTTCTAGGTTTAGCCCTGGCTAAAGGAAGACGAGGACTAATGTGTGGAAAAGGTAAGTGCCTTTCCAGCACTGCTTGTGGGCCAGGAGGAGCACGAGTGCTTCTTCCCAGTCCACCAAGCTTTCCTGTCTGCCATCAGACCCCCCCCACGTGATTAGTAATGGGGGTGGTGCCAGAGGACTGGAGAATAGCAAATGTTACACCCTTGTTCAAACAAGGGTGTAAAGATAAACCAGCAACTATATGCCAGTCAGTTTAACCTCGGTAATGGGGAAGCTTTTAGAAACAATAATCAGGGACAAAATTAACAGTCACTTGGACAAATGTGGATTAATTAATGAAAGCCAGCACGGATTTGTTAAAGGCAAATTGTGTTTAACCAACTTGTTCGACATTTTTGATGAGGTAACAGAGAGGGTTGATGAGGGTAATGCGGTTGACGTGGTGTACATGGATTTCCAAAAGGCGTTCGCCAAAGTGCCCGTAATAGGCTTGCCAGCAAAGTTGAAGCCCATGGAATAAAAGGGACAGTGGCTGCATGGATACGAAATTGGCTAAGTGACAGGAAACAGAGAGTAGAGGTGAATGGTTGTTTTTCGGACTGGAGGAAGGTATACAGCGGTGTTCCCCAGGGGTCAGTTCTAGGACCACTGCTTTTCTTGATATATATTAATGACTTGGATGTGGGTGTATAGGGCACAATTTCAAAATTTGCAGATGTCATAAAACTTGGTGGTATAGAGAACAGTGAGGAAAATAGTGATAGATTACAAGAGGACATAGACAGGCTGGTGTAATGGGTGGACACGGGGCAGATGAAATTTAATGCAGAAAAATGCAAAATAATACATTTTGGTAGAAAGAATGAGGGCAGGAAATATAAACTAAAGGGTACAATCCTAAAGGGGTTGCATGAACAGAGAGACCTAGGGGTATATGTGCACAAATCATTGAAGGTGGTAGGGCAGGTTAAGAAAGCAGTTAAAAAAGCTAACAGGATCCTGTGCTTCATGAATAGAGGTATAGAGTACAAAAGCGTGGAAATTATGATGAACCTGTATAAAACACTGGTTCAGCCTCAACTGGAGTATTGGGGGCGATTTTCTGACATTGGAGGAGGCGAGTTTGGAGGCAGGAAAGACGGGAAAATTAGAAACAATGAGGGCGGGTTCAGAACCCACCTTCAAACTGCCTCCGCGGGATTTTGCCGGTGCCGGTGCCGGTTTTGGAGGTCGGGAAACGGTCCTGCCTCCAGCTGGCCATAGCGCTAGTTAACATCATTAAATGCTCATTAAGGGCCTCTCTAAGCCTATTTTGAGAGGCCCTCGTGATTTTTTGAGCATTTCGGCATGTTCCACGACCTTCCTAAACCATGCCAGGTATACCTGGCGGATTGACTCAGGGGTGGCCCAACAATATATCGTTTATTTCATCAAGGATTACTTGCAGGTGCCAGAACTTTGCTTTAAAAGGTCTTTGAGCACTTTTAGAAGGCCTTCCGAAGTCAGAGGTGCTGCAGCTTGAATCTATCAACTGTGGGCCCTCCTTGGAAGACCCTCTCCCCGCTTGCAATGAGCGCTTCCCCAAAGGAGGCATCTGCAAGCAGCATGGGAACGATTCATTTTCTTTCTCCATGGACCTCAGATGAAGATGAGGAGGAGGAGGAGGAGGAGCAGGAGGATCTGGAGGAGGAGGAGCAGGAGGAGGTCAGAGTGCCAGTGTATTGACCAGCAGCAGCGGCAGCATGCGAGCAAATGGCTGCCCGGGATGCAAGGGATGAACTTATCCTGGCCAGATTTGCATAGGTTGCCCAAGTTGGCACATGTCCTTGGCTCCATCCTAAGACATCACTGACAATGGAAATGACTCTCTGGCCTCCTTTCACTCAGGCCACAAACCTGACAACACAAGTGTGGTGGAGCCCGCAATGTGGAGCTGCCTACAGCGAAAGAACAGATGCCATAACGCCAACATTTAGGCATCAAATCATTTTAATGCTTTCCAACAGGGATGGCATTTCATCAATACACAGAAACATTCTCCCAATCTGCACACAGATCTGGAGATTATATCCCTTGCCAGCTGTACCCACACAGAAAATGCTGGAGATACTCAGCAGGTAAGGCAGCATCTGTGAAGAGAGAAACAGAGTTAACATTTCAGGTCGATGACCTTTAGTCAGAACTGGAAAAAAGCAAAAACCTGCTTTTTTCCAGTTCTGATGAAAGCTCATCGACCTGAAACGTTAACTCTGTTTCTCTCTTCACAGATGCTGCCTGACCTGCTGAGTATCTCCAGCATTTTCTGTTCTTATTTCAGATTTCCAGCATCTGCAGTATTTTCTTTTTGTACCCACACAGCCTTGGTTTCTTTGGGAGGCCTCTTCCTCCCAGGTGAGTGGAAGAGCACCTCCCTGCTAGCTGTCACCCCCTCAAACAACATTTGCAGCACCTCATCCGAGAGCCTTGGGGAGGCCCTTACCTTGGAATTGGAAATAGTGGTTTCTCAGAATATGTTGCAGGTGATGCAGCATAGGCAGCAATCCTGTGGAATAAGAACATAAGAAGTAGGAGCAGGAGTAGGCCGTACGGCCCCTCGGGCCTGATCCGCCATTCAATAGGATCATGGCTGATCCGAACCTAGACTCACGTCCACTTCCCTGCCCGCTCCCCGTAACCCCTAATTCCCTTATCTGCTAGGAAACTGTCTATCTCCGTTTTAAATTTATTTAATGTCGCAGCTTCCACAGCTCTCTGAGGTGGCAAATTCCATAGATTTACTACCCTCTGAGTGAAGAAGTTTCTCCTCATCTCAGATTTGAAAGGGCAGCCCCTTATTCTAAGATTATGCCCCCTAGTTCTAGTCTCACTCATCAGTGGAAACATCCTCACCGCATCCACCCGATCAAGCCCCCTCACAATCTTATATGTTTCGATAAGATCGCCTCTCATTCTTCTGAATTCCAATGAGTAGAGGCCCAACCTACTCAACCTTTCCTCATAAGTCAACCCCCTCATCTCCGGAATCAACCGAGTGAACCTCGAGAGTAAGTATATCCTTTCTTAAATATGGAAACCAAAACTGTACGCAGTATTCCAGGAGTGGCCTCACCAGTACCCTGTATAACTGCAGCAAGTGTAAGGGGTTTTCCTTGAGAGATTTCCCTGAGGTTTCTCTCTCTAGAGGCCTCTCTCTCTTGCACAGTAAAACCTTGAGTGGTTCGACCCACTCGCCCCTTAGATTCTATACTCCGGACTTAGGCGCAGGAACTACAATGTAGAGAAAACTCTTGTAGACCAAGTTTGATGAAACAAAATGAAATTTTATTGCATAAGGAAAAATATCAAATCAAATGCAAGCAGGTAAGGGAGTACATGGGAGGGAAAAACACACAAACAAATCATAACGACACAGTACTAACTAAGGCAAATACAGGCATCTTATACTCTACAAAGATCATCATGAAATAAGGAAACACACGGAACATCGAGGGACAACAACTCATGTTAATTGTACCCTTAAATCCACCCCCTTATTAAACCTATCTAGGTCTGATTGTGAAGGGCCAGAAACATGCTCACCAATCCCACTAGGAAGTGCAAGGTTTTGAAATCGAGTCTGTGTTTGGTCCTTTCAGGCGTTTCGTCTCCACGTGGATCGTGGCGCCCCTGCGAGCTGCGCCACACCTCTCTCCTGAGGTGGGGGTCGGGGGTGGCTGGACACCGGCGGGCCTGGATGTTGGTGGGGTCGAGTATCGTCGGCTCGACCCTGGTTAGAGGAGCCTTGGGCTGGCTCCCATCGCTTCTTCAGTTTCCTTTTCTCTCTTCTCCCGAGCCGGGGCGGCTGGAAGGTTTCTTCTCTTGGGACCTTTATTTTTTTGTTTCTTCTCCCAAGTTGGGTCGATGGCCTCTCGTTCCGGCAACGGCCCAGGGACGGTCGATGAACTCCCGATGTGCTTCCCCGGGGCGGAACATCGGTTTCGAGACGGCCTTCTCGATGTTGGCTTTCTTCTTCCTCCAGCGATTGCCTGCTTCTTCTTCTGGCTGTCCGGATTTAAACTCGACACAAGCTGCAACGGTCTCCAAGCTTGCAACTGTGTTCCAGCTCGTCTCCGTAACCCCCTCCAACTGTGACTCCAGTTATACCTTTTCTTCAGAGGCTTCACCTCCTGCCCAAAATCAGGTTAGTCTTTGTTTTAATTTTGGCGGGCTGGGAGCACAGTGGGGTAGTCATTATATTTTAAAATGTCCTAAATGGCTGGTAAGAGGCTCATCTCGGGTCTGGAATTACCTTCATTGTTTTTAGTGTCCTGCTGATCTCGTTATCCAGTCCTGGGTGCTGTTCTCATGAATATGAAATTGTCCCCTTTTGTCTGGGTCAACATTTTGATGGCCTCTGTCTCCAGGCCGATCTCGACTAGATCTGCATTTAATCCATATGCATACGTGTGGGTCTGGTTTCGTTCTCTCAGAAACGGCTTCCAGAACTTACTGTGGGTTGAATCCACAAATCTGTCTGAGGTTGCGCAGGAACCATTTTAAAGTGTCCCAATAGGCTGGTCACAAGGTATGGTGGCCATTTTGTATGCCCCTTTTTCTGGGCTTCTTTTAAAACAGTCTTTAAAATCATGGCCTCTTCTGCCATTTGACCCTTATTAATATAAAGTCCAATTTTGCAAATCCTACACAAGACTTCCCTGCTTTTATACTCCAACCCCCTTGCAATAAAAGCTAAGATTCCATTGGCCTTCCTGATCACCTGCTGTACCTGCATACTAACCTTCTGTGTTTCATGCACCAGGACCCCCAGATCCCTTTGTACTGTAGCACTTTGCAATTTCTTTCCATTTAGATAATAACTTGCTCTTTGATTTTTTCTGCCAACGTGCATAACCTCACACTTTCCAACATTATATTCCATCTGCCAAATTTCTGCCCACTCACTTAGCCTGTCTATGTCCTTTTGCAGGTTTTTTATGTACTCCTCACTCATTGCTTTCCCTCCCATCTTTGTATCGTCGGCAAACTTGGATACATTGCACTCGGTCCCTTCCTCCAAATGATTAATATAGATTGTAAAGAGTTGGGGTCCCAGCACTGACCCTTGTGGAACACCACTAGTCACTGATTGCCAACCCGAGAATGAACCATTTATCCCAACTCTCTGTTTTCTGTTAGATAGCCAATCTTCCACCCATGCCAGTAGTTTACCCCCAATCCCGTGACTTTTTATCTTGTGCAGTAATCTTTTGTGTGGCATCTTGTCAAATGTCTTTTGGAAGTCCAAATACACCACATCCATTGGTTCCCCTTTATCCACCCTGTTTGTTACGTCCTCAAAGAATTCAAGCAAATTTGTCAAACATGACTTCCCCTTCATAAAACCATGCTGACTCTGTCCGATTAAATTATGCTTATCCAAATGTCCTGTTACTGCTTCCTTAATAATGGACTCCAACATTCTACCAACCACAGATTTTCGGCTAACTGGTCTATAGTTTCCAGCCTTTTGTCTACTTCCCTTTTTAAATAAGGGCGTTACATTAGCAGGTTTCCAATCTGCTGGGACCTTTCCTGAATCCAGGGAGTTTTGGAAAATTACCACTAATGCATCCACAATCCCTACTGTTGTGTCCGTGTATAATAAGACACAGACTGCAGGAGAATGGTACAACAGGTGTTTACTAAACGTGGCTCACACTGGAACTGATCTGTACAGATTACTACTCAGTGCTATATACAGGTGTGGTCACTGCCGGTACTGCAGTATACATGAGCTGTAAAAGATAGTTCCCCCCTTAAAGGTTACAATTCCTCCCCTTTTAGATTAACAGTACCATAACACTCATTTAACAATTAAATATCAAACTAATTACAATTAACACTTTTAACATGCAACATTAGCTGAAAATAGTCTATTTATATATTCAGTCTTTGGGGAGGCTTCCTGATCCTTTCTGGATCGCGCCTTTCCCGAGTGTCTTGCTCTTGGTGCGGAGGCGATTCTGGCCCCCTGTCGTCGGTTGGTTCATCAGCTTCCGATGCTACTGTTTCTGGGGTAGATGCGACCTGTACGTCGGGTTCATCACCAGGTATGTATGGGCGAGGCATGGGGTTGACTTGTTCCTGTGACTCTAGGATCTGGTCAGCATGGTGTCTCATGATGCTCTCCCCAACGTCCACTGTGTGCATTAGTGGCCCCTGCCATGTGCATATCGTTCCTGGCTGCCATTTTTCTGTTCGGTAGTCGCGGGCCAAGACTGGTTGCCCTACATTGAAGCTCCTTGTTGGCTTCTCATGGATGTGCCGGAATTGCTTACTCTCAACATCTCTTCATATGTTTGGTCTGAGCAAATCCTGGCAAGATCTTAACCTTCGGTTAAAGAACATCATGGCTGGGGCCTGGTTGGTGACTGCATGTGTCGCATTCCGGTAGGCGAACAGGAAATTGTCCACCTTGTGTTGCAGCGGAATGTTGTCATTGTACATAGCCTTTATTGCCTTCTTAAAGGTTTGTACGAACCTCTCAGCCAATCCATTTGTGGCTGGATGATACGGGGCAGATGTGTAATGCCTTACCCCATTCTTTTTCAAGAACCTCCGGAACTCTTCGGACAAAAACTGTGGTCCGTTGTCGGAGCAAATCTGTTCTGGCAAGCCATTCCTGGCAAAAATGGTCCGTAGGACTGCAATAGTTTTCTCCGTGGTGGTGGAGGACATTTTGATGACCTCAGGTCATTTCGAGTGCGCATCCACGGCTATTAAAAGCATTGAGTCCATGAATGGACCAGCAAAATCAATATGCACCCGTTGCCATGGAGATGAGGGCATTTTGGACTTTCTGGCATCCTGAGCAACTCTTGGTCAGGTCCTCGATTTGTTTATCGATTCCCGGCCACCACACATAAGCCCTGGCTAGGCTTTTCATTTTTACCCCTCCCAGATGACCGTCATGAAGCTCATTGAGCACTCTATCCCTTAACTTGGGTGGAATTACCACTCGGGATCCACAGATCAAGGTCTCCCGGCACACTGACAGCTGTTCTCTCCTTGTCGAGAATGCTGGCAACAGTGAGTCGCCATGTGCTGGCCATCCCTTCACCGTCAAATCATATGCCCGAGACAGTGTCAGGTCATTTCGGGTTTCCTTTTCGATACAAGCGTTAGTTACCGGTAGGTATTCAACTATAGTCGAATGGAATATTTCGACAGGATCCACTGCTGGTGCTTCCTCCGCAGTAGGCAGTGGCAGGCGTGATAGCCCATCAGCATTTCCATGCTGTTTCGTGCCCTTATATTCAATCTCATAGTGGTGCGCCCCTAGAAAAAGTGACCATCTTTGTAGTCGTTACGCAGTCATCACTGGAACGCCCTTCTTCGGATTAAAAATGGAGACAAGAGGCTGGTGATCAGTCAGCAAGGTGAATTTCTGCCCGTGCAGATAGTGATTGAACTTTTTCACTCCCTACACTAGGCTGAGGGCCTCCCTGTCAATCTGGGCGTAGTTACGCTCAGCTTAGGTTAGTGATCGTGACGCAAAGGCTATTGGCCTCTCTGAGCCGTCCGAGAATTTGTGCGACAGCACCGCTCCAATGCTGTAGGGTGACGCATCACATGCCAACCGAATTGGTAATGCTGGGTTGTAATGGGCCAATACCTCTTTCGATGTGATTAGTGTTTTGCTCTTCTGGAAAGCTTATCGACATTCGTCACTCCACTTCCATGGCACCCCAGTTTGCAGTAGGGTGTTCAGTGGGTGTAGTATTGTAGACAAATTTGGCAAGAACTTATGGTAGTAACTTACCAGCCTGAGGAACAACCTCAGTTGTGACACATTTTCCGGTGCTGGAGCCTTGACTACTGCCTCAATCTTCTCTGGGGACTTATGTAACCCCTCTTTATCGATAACGTGGCCACAATACGAGATCTGTTTTCTAAAAAACTCGCATTTGGGGCGGTTAGCTCGGAGCCCATATTCCTGCAATCTAGTGAGCACCTGCTCCAGGTTGGCAAGGTGATCATTGTCATTTTTGCCCGTGACCAGGATGTCGTCCAAATAACGGTGGCATAGTGGTTAGCACTGTTGCCTCACAGCGCCAGGGACCCGGGTTCGAATCCGGCCTTGGGTGACTGTCTGTGGAGTTTGCACATTCTCCCCGTGTTTGCGTGGGTTTCCTCCGGCTGCTCCGGTTTCCTCCCACAGTCCAAAGATGTGCGGCTTAGGATGATTGGCTATGATAAATTGACCCTTAGTGTTACGGGGATTAAATATGTGGGGTTACGGGGATCGGGTGGGATATGTGTCGGTGCAGGCTCGATGGGCCGAAATGGCCTCTATCTGCACTGTGGGGTTTCTGTGATTCTGTGTGATTCTGTGAACACTGGGTCCCTGGGATCCCTTGCAGGACTTGTTCCATTGCCCCCTGCCAAATAGCTGGAGCTGATGCTACCCCGAATACCAGCTGGTTGTATTGGTAGAGACCTTTATGGGTGTTGATTGTGAGGTATTTTTTTGATGCTTCTTCTTCCTCCAGTTGCAGATACGCCTGGGCCAGATCAATCTTAGTGAAGCGTTTCCCTCCAGATAGCGAGGCGAAAATATCTTCAATCCGCGGAAATGGACATTGTACGGTGTGAAGTATCGGGTTCACTGTTACCTTAAAGTCCCCACTGATGCGAACCATCTTTGGTTCCCCAGGCGTGCTGCTCAACGACTTTTTCATCACAGGGACAATGGGTGTAGCCCACTCGCTCCAGTCTACCTTGGACAGTACACCTGAACGTTCCAGACTCTCCAGCTCTGCTTCGACGGCTGGGCGGATCGCATAAGGTACCGGTCTGGCCTTAAAAAATTTTGGGCTTGCGTTTTCTTCAATTTTAATTGTCGCTGTCATGCCTTTTAGTGTTCCGAGTCCTTGCTAGAACACTTCTTTCGCGTCAGTTCGGATCTTTGACAGTCGCCCAGGTGTGATGTCGTCATCCTTTTTTCAGCCACAGTCAGTGCCTGTATGGAACGCCAATCCAGTTGTATTTTCCGGATCCATTCATATCCCAGTAATGGTGGTCCTCCATCTTGCAATGCATACAGGTCTAGTTTTGGTGTTTCCTTACCGTTATATATAACAGTCACCCTTATTTTTCCTTTGGGGTAGACTTTTTGCCCCGTGTACGCCTTCAAAATAATTTTTATGTCTCTCAAGTGTATGTGTGAGAATAGCCACTCATAGTCCCGTCAGTTTATGACTGTTAGGGCTGATCCTGTGTCCAATTCCATCTTTACCTGGACTCCTGCTAACTTGAGAGTGACCCAAATGGTTCGGTGATCCTCTGTTGTGATCACATTATGTAGTTTCAGACAACTCAGTTCCCTGCTTTCGGAGTCGTTATCACTCTTTTGTTCGTCTGAACTATTCTCCGTCATCTTATGTACCTTCTTATACTTTCCTTTGGTAGGTTTCTTATTGCTGGTTTTCTTTCCCGACCTGCAGACTCATGCTATGTGTCCTACTTTTCCACACTGTCTGCACACTTTGTCTTTGAACCAGCAATCATTGTGGTCGTGTGTTGTTCTGCCGCAGCGATAGCACTTCTCTGTTCCATATGACATTTCATTTGTGCCATATTCTTGCGATCTCTGTTGTATCTCTGCTGCGCCCCGTGCTGCTGCTTCATATGATACCGCAATGCTGAAAGCCTTTTCCAGCGTAAGGTCCTTTTCAGATAAAAGCCGTTTCTGGGTTCCTTCACTTTGAAGCCCACACACAAACTTGCCCCTTAAGGTATCTGCCAGCCCCGCTCCAAACTGGCAGTGTTTCGATAGTTTGCGCAGGTCTGTTAAATAATCAGCATTGCTTTCAAACTTATGATGGTTCCGTTTGTGAAACTTGAATCTTTCTGCGATCAGCAGCGGTGTGGGGTTTAAATGTTCCTTTAGTATCGTTACTATGTCTTCAAAACTCTTTTCCATTGGCTTCGTTGGGGTTACTAGATTTCGTAATAACCCATACGTCTTTGCACCCATTAAATTTAACAATACCGATGCTTTCTTGTCATCTGACACCTCATTTGCCTTGCAGTACACCTCTATTCGTTCGACATATGTAGTCCAATCTTCGACTTCATTGTCAAATGCGGTGATACTGCCACTCTTCGGCATTTTGGGTGTGGTTTGAAATGGTGTCTCCCAATGGCTTAAAATGGCATCTCCCGCGCTTTCCTTCCTCCCCCGCTGCTGCCAACGCCGCTCCCGGCGGTTCTCGTGGCAAAGGCAGCGCCCTGTACGTTTCGCGCGCTTCTCCTGCACTGCTGCCAACGCCGCTCTCGGCGGTCCTCGTGGCAATGGCGGCGCCTCGCGGGTTTCTGCGCGTCTCTCTCTCCATCTCTCCGACTCTGCTCAGTCCCTGAACACCGGCTGCGCCCTGTGCGCTCTGCCCTCTCTCTCTCTCCCCCGTCGACGCTGCTCGGCCCTTTGCTGTGCCGCTCGGTCGGGCTCTAGCCCGCCGCTGTCCGGGAAGGGTCTGCGCACTACCTGTTGCCAGCCCGTTTCGCTGGACCACTTCGACTGGAAAGCCAAGCCTGGCTCTCGACAGCCTCCCCCGCAATTCTCGAGTCTCTGCTGGATGACTGGGCGGTTGCCTGTGGTTGACGCCTGAGTCTCTGGCCTTGACCTCCAATCCACTGATCTCCAGGAATGAATCCCCGGGAGGTGATGCAGAGTTGCAGGTAGGTTCGAACCTGCCTCGTCGCCAATGTTGCGTCCGTGTATAATAAGACACAGACTGCAGAGAACGGTACAACAGTTGTTTACTCAACGTGGCTCACACTACAACTGACCTGTACAGATTACTACTCAGTGTTATATACAGGTGTGGTCACTGCTGGTACTGCAGTATACATGAGCTGTAAAACATAGATCCCCCTTAAAGGTATATTCATTACAGCCGGTGACAGAGGACGTCAGTGTATGATGTTACATCTGTCAAAAATTTTTGACAGATGAATTGTCAGCGTTTGACAGCTTTGAGAAGCTGTCAAACACTGACAATCTCTGTTCTAAGGTGAGCCCTTGTACTGAAGACACACCAAACCTCTCTCCTTAGCAGAAATCAGATGGCAGCTGCATCAGAGAATGCAGCAGCCATTGTGTCATCTCTGCCATTGAGATGAGGCACCTCCGGATCCCCAATGGTTGAAGCCTGCAGGAAGAAGCAAAGTTAAGTAAACATTTTCTAACACTTTACACTCACCTCTCTACACTTGCACCCATCACTCACCTCCGCAGCGGACCTTTTGACCCCTCTCACCCCCACAGACCCACTGCTTGCCTCGCTGACCCTAGCGGGATTCACAGCCGTCGGGAAGCCCGCACTTGCAGGAGTAAGATGGGGATAAGCCTCTTAACTGCCTGTTAACTACCTGTTAACAGGCAGTTAATTGGCTGTAATCCCCTTCCCGCCTCGAGGAGACGGGTCCCTGGGCGAGTCGGGGACCCGCCTCCCGGGAAGATTGCATGGAGGCGGGTTGGGAGCGGGTTGCTTTCTGCCATTTTCCCAGCAGTCCCACCTCCATACCTGCCCCCCAGGGCTGGTAAAATTCCCCCCATGACTCTATAAGGCAGTGAAAGTCACTACAACAAAAGCATTAGCCAAAATGCTGATTATCTAGGATGTGAAATGCTATGAAGCTCCAAGGAATCATTTCCATGAATAACAAAAATGACTCAGCTGTCAGATCTGTCACTATATTTCCACAGAGGCAGCAATATAAGAGAAACCTGAATTAATGTGACAAATGAAGTAGCAAAAGTCACAGAACCACTACAGATAACAATACTGTATTTGCTGATGTTAATTCAGCTGTCTGACATGGAACATAAAACATAAAAATTAGGAGCAGGAGTAGGCCATTTGGTCCCTCGAGCCTGCTCCGCCATTCAATATGATCATGGCTGATCTTCTACCTCAAGTCCACTTTCCTGCACTATCCCCATATCCCTTGATTCCCTTATTATCCAAAAATCTATCGATCTCTGTCTTGAATATACTCAATGACTGAGTCTCTGTAGCCTCTGGGGTATGGGAATGAGATAACCTCTCATTCTTCTAACCTCTAGAGAATATAAGCCTAGTCGACCTTTCAGTGTACAAGGACACCCAGGTCCCTCTGAACACCAATATTTAGAAATATAGAAAAATAGGAGCAGGAGTAGGCCATTCGGCCCTTCGAGCCTGCTCAGCCATTCAATATGATCATGGCTGATCCTCTATCTCAATACCATATTCCTGCTCTCTCACCATACCCCTTGACACCTTTTGCATCTAGAAATCTATCTATCTCCTTAAATATATTTAGTGACTTGGCCTCCACAGCCTTCTGTGGTAGAGAATTCCACAGGTTCACCACCCTCTGAGTGAAGAAATTTCTTATCATCTCAGTCCTAAATGTCCTACCCCGTATCCTGAGACTGTGACCCCTCGCTCTAGACCCTCCCCAGTCAGGGGAAACATCCTCCCTGCATCCAGTCTGTCTAGCCCTGTCAGAATTTTATACGTTTCAATGAGATCCCCTCTCATTCTTCTAAACTCTAGTGAATGCAGGCCTAATCGACCCAATCCCTCCTCATACGACAGATTTCCGAATCTCTCAACATTTAAAAAATACTCTGCTTTTCTATTTTTCCTACGAAAGTGGAAAAACATAGCGGGCTGGATTTTGTCAGTGTGGGCGGGCTGAGGCGTGTCAGGTGGAAATGGTGTCAGGAGCCCGACTCCTAAGTGAAGTGTTGAAAAAGTGGGATTTTCCCCTAATTAGGCAATTGATTTCCTGCGTGTGGGAACCCCTGGCCCATTGAGTCTTTTCATACAGAAAATCGCCTCCGATGACGTCATCAATGCTGTTGGATATAAGGCCTGCAAGCAGCCTTGATTCTTCTGGAGACTGCAAAGAATGACATCTCTTGAGGATCAATGGTCAGCTATTGAGCATACAAACCAGACCTTCATGGAAGTCCTCTGGAGTAGGACTTCCAGTGCAGAAACGGGTCCTCTTGGCCCCCCTGAAGTGCAACAAGGTGCTGTCAAGCCACTTGCTAGCTCTGAAGTGGGGCTGACCCATGAGAGGGATGTTGGTGGCAGAGAACAAGGAAGTGGGGGCTCCTCTCCAAGCGCTCATACGACCATGCCACTGCAGAGCCCTCAGTCAGAGCCCCACCAGATTCCTCACCCAACTGAGATGGGCGTCTCAGCCCCTGCACAGCCGCAGGAGCAGCAGACTGTTGGCGAGCCCGCACAGGTTCGCCACCCCAGAGGACGGCCACCAAAGGTGTCGAGGCAGGAGCAGCAAGAAAGTGAGCAAGGGGCCTCCACATCTGCTGAAGCCACAGGGGGAGCATCACGTAGGAGCACGCTTAAGAGGAAGATAAAGCACAAGTAATCACAAGGGTTGTCACTTAGGTGCTGTGATGTTTTGTATTTGGACCAGCCATCATTGTCATTGTATTATCAACTGATTTGATGGCAAACTGTTGAAGTTGTGGCTTGTGTCATTTCACTAATGGGATTTTCACATTGAGGGCTTAGGGCGCCTTGCAATTGTCAGTCTTCTTCTTCTTAGGCAGTCCCTCGGAACCGAGGATGACTTGCTTCCACATTAAAAATGAGCTCGCATGTGACTGATTAGTCCAATGTGGGACCTACAGTCTCTGTCACAGGTGGGGCAGACGGTGGTTGAAGGGGCGGGTGGGTGGGGTGCTTGGGTTGACGTGCGCTCCTTGCGCTGCCTGTGCTTGGCTTCCGCTTGCTCCCGGCGAAGAGACTCGAGGTGTTCGGCGCCTTCCCGGATGCTTCTCCTCCACTTTGTGCGGTCTTGGGCCAGGGATTCCCAGGTGTCGGTGGGGATGTTACACTTTTTCAAGGAGGCTTTGAGGGTGTCTTTGAAGCGTTTCCTCTGCCCACCTGGTGCTCTCTTGCCGTGCCGGAGCTCCGAGTAGAGCGCTTGTTTTGGGAGTCTCGTATCGGGCATGCGGAAAATGTGACCCGTCCATCAGAGCTGATTGAGCGTGGTCAGAGCTTCGATGCTGGAGATGTTGGCCTGAGCAAGAGCACTGATGTTGGTGCACCTATCCTGCCAATGGATTTGCAGGATCTTGCGGAGGCAGCGTTGGTGGTACCTCTCCAGTGCTTTGAGGTGCCTGCTGTACATGGTCCATGTCTCTGAGGCATACAGCAGGGCAGGTACCACTGCTGCCCTGTAGACCATGAGCTTAGTGCCGGGTTTGAGGTCCTGGTCTTCAAACACTCTCTTCCTCAGGCGACCGAATGCTGCACTGGCACACCGAAGGCTGTGTTGGACTTCGTCAGAGTGGTCAGAGTGACAGTTATCCGCAGGTTCTTGTCCATTGTGGATGCTCTGATAAGAAGGTGCGAGACAAAAGTGTTTGATTGTGCAGGCTCACCAAATCTGTCCAAGATGAGTGCGTCCCTTGCATCCCGGGCAGCAATGTGGTTGCACGCTGGCGCCTTCTGGCATGTGCAGCTTCAGGTGGGTGACTAGTAGCTTGGTGCTCCTGTTGATGCTCCTGCTGTTAGTGCTGCTGTTGTTCATGGTTCTGCTGCTGCCTCGGCTGGTCTTCATCCAAATCTGATGTCCAGGAGGAAAGGAATTAAATGGTCGCCATGCTTCTGGTATATGCCTCAGTTGAGGAAGCGCTCAGTCAAGGTGGTGAGAGGGGTTTCCCAGAAGGTCACACTGGAGATGGGTGCCAGGTTCCAAACTTCCACAACAATGAGTAGGCCTGCTAAAAGTTCACCCAGACCTGAGACAACAAAGTTCTGCCACTTGCAAATGATCATCGGTGAAAACTCCTTTTTAATGGTGGAGCTGCAGCTATTAGTAAGCAATCCAATTGTGAGGCCACCAGGATTACCTGGCGTGTTTCAGAGGAGGTGTGTAGGATGGGGTAAATGTCTAAAAATTGGAAAGGCCTCTCAAAATGGGATAATAGAGGCAATTAAGTGGCTGTTAAGGGCCTTAAGGGACTATCCCACCTCTTGGAGGCGGGATGGAAAGGGGGTCAGAAAACACGCATTTGGGAAAATTGCTCGGAGGCGGGATGGAGGCGGGATCGGGCCCACCCGCCATTTTTGCGATTTTACCACTTCGCACGCCTCCAAACCCGCCTCCTCGTGCTTGGCAAAATCGAGCCCAGTAACTCCTCCAACTCAGTTTCTGTTACTTTTCCATTGTTAAGTTTTAAAGGCGTAAAGATTGTCAGACGATCTTTAATACAAAAGTGTAATTGAAGTAAGTGTGTTCCTATATATTTAGAACGTTCAAGAAAATGAATAAATCTGATAAACAGTTAAACAATCTGAATGAAGCAAACTCTTCGGAATATTCTAAACAGCTGGCTGAAAAGCAAAAGAATAATGGGGCAGTAATTCCTCCCCAAACGCGTGAGTACGGAAGGGGTACTCACGCGTCTGGCCGGAGGAAATGCCGGTTTTCAGCATGCACAGCGCATGCGCTGAAAACCGGCATTTCCTCTCCTCTAACCCAAGAGGTGAAGAGGCTAGCGCGTGCGCTGTAGGGGGCAGTGCGTGCGTCTTGGATTTCCTCTGTTTTGGGGGATTTGCGCATGTCTAAAGGCCTCCAGTCTTTACGCTTGTAAAAAGCACACGTAAGTATTTATTTTTACAGGTAAGTGGTGTTTTAGTGTAATTTAGAAAAAAAATTTCCACAGGTTTATTATTTTAAAGAATCTACAATAAGGTAAGTTTAGTTTTAGACCCTTTTTATTAAAAATTTATTTTTTCAAAAAAAAAAATTATTGTTTAAATTATTTTTTTAACTTATTTATACTTAATTTAATGATTGGGATGTTTTTTAAATTTTTATTTAAAGTTTAAATAGTGTTTTGGGCCCCCATAGTTTTCATGAGTTTGACAGTTCTTACTCTCAAACTCATGAATGAACCTTCCCCTCCCCTGATTGGTTGTACAGTGCTCACCTGATCCCAGCCGGCACATCGCACTAACTACGCCGCTGGATCAGGTAAGCACTGCGCGCTGACATCTGAACCGGGCCTGTGACAGGAAATGCAAGCAGGCCCAGGCTTCAGGTGTCAGCGCGCAGGGTGAGTGCAGATCGGGGGCTTGCACGCGCGGCAAGCCCCCGACACCAAGTTCTGGGCCAATGAGGGAAAGACACTATTTCCACAATCATTTGGAAACATATCCTCATGGATTAGGCAATGATGGGAATACAATATGCTGAAGATAAAGTGGATCTTCTGAAAGCCACATAATTAATTAATGCAGATTTTTTAAAAACAAAAATCATAAAAATATAAAAGTTGTAAATGGATGGAGCAAGCAGCCACATTTGTCTAGGAATAGAAATTTGCTTTGACAAATCACAATAAAACATTAAACCAATAATATTAATAAGACCATCTTATGTTGTGCATCTAATTGAATTTAATTCTGCAAAAGCAAAAACAACTATCAGCTTCCCGGAACTGAGAGTGCCCCCACAACCCCGCCACCGCCCCCTCCCCAAAAGTAAGAATTCTATGGGAAGAAATAAAAATATGGATATATTTCTATAACATTTAGCCCGTATGATCAAAAATAATGGATAACCGATATTTAACTTTAGTGCCAGCTTGACTTAGTTGATAGCACTTTGAATCAGGTGGTTGTGTTTTCAAGTCCCCACTCTAGGACTTGAGCACATAATCTAGGCTGCACTGAGGGAGTGCTACATTATCAGAAGTTCCATTTTTCGAATGAGATGTTAAACAAGCCCTGTCTGCCTGTTCAGGTGGTTGTAAAAGGTCCAATGGGACAGTTTATAAAAGACCTGGGACGCTGGGTGGTAATCTTAACCTAACTCATTGGGTGGGAAACCCACGGGATCAGGTGGAACACCAATTTTACACCCTGCCCAATATTATTCTCCATTGATTTCAGCATTGCACCCGATCCCGTCAGTTTCTCAATGGGTGGACTAGGTTAAAATTATCACCCTGGTGTCCTGGCCAACATTTAGCCCTCAACCAAAACAGATTAACTTGTCATTCACCTAATTTGCTGCTAATTGAACCTGTGCTGTGATGTTCTGTGACAGAGGAATGGTAAGGTGGGGAAGTGGTGAGCAACGGGGATCTGGGGTTTCATTCACTCGAATCAGAGTTTGATGAGGAACTCACTGACAACCCGTCCAGAATGGGGATGTGGTGCCTGCCTCCTCACTTCCTCCTCCGCCTCTTCCTCCTCCTCCTGAGGTGGTCCCACAAACCCTGGTGGGAAGGGCTGCACTTTCATGATGGCCAAGTTGCGGAGGATGCAGCAGACCATTATGAAATGGATCACCACGTGTACTGGAGGGTTCCTCTCGAGCGGTCAAGGCAGCAGAACCGTTGTTTGAGCACCCCAATGGTCTGCTCGATGATGTTCCTGGTGGCAGCATGGCTCTCATTATATGAGTGCTGGGCACAAGTGTTGGGGTTGCGGAGGGGAGTCATGAGCCAGGTGTCTGAGCAGCCACCCTCGGGTTTGACGTGGTGGCTAGAAGATAGCTGGCACACCATCATGACTGCTGCCAGGATAGCGGGCATTCACCATCATGATGTGCTTGGCATGGTCGCACACCAACTATACATTAAGTGAGTGCTAGCCTTTGCAGTTACGGAACATCTCAGGATTGTTATACGGTGCCCAAAGAGCCACATGTATGCTGTCAATGGCACCCTGCATCATGGGGAAGCCCGCAATCCTGGCAAAGCCACTTGTGCCCTCATCCTGCTTCTCTCTGTTCAGAGAGAAGACAATTAACTCCCTTCTCCTGGAGTAGAGAATCTCTGTGACCTCCCGAATGTAGCGATGGATGGCAAACTGGGAGATGTTAGCTATGTCTCCTGCTGCAGACTGGAAAGATCCGGTGGTGAAAAAATTGAGGGCCACAGTGACCTTGAGGGCCACTAGGAGAGCCGTCGTCACTCTGCTCTGAGGCTGTAGGTCTGGTTGCAGGAGGTGGCAGAGTTCTGTGACCACCTCCTTGGTGAACTGAAGCCTCCTAATACACTGCTCATGGCTTAAGTGGAGGTAGAAGTGCTCTCGGAAGACCCTAGGTGGGTAAGGGCTCCTGTTGAGAGCCCTCCTGGACCACCTCCTCCTCCCTCTGCGAGCATCTTCTCCTCTTTGCTGCCTCCGCTCCATCCCCCTATGATACTTGGTCAGCAGGTCGTGATTAGGAGAGGGCGTTAAATGGAGCGGCGATATCCAAAGTGGTGGATTGTGCATCACATCAGCGTAGCACACTCATTGATGTCACAACCTGCCTAATCTAAATATCTGAAGCGAGCGCTGGCAACGGCAGCACTACCAACCACCACAGAATGGCGACTGCCGCAGGACCCATCGGAAGCGGGCGGAAGTGAGTCAGCCACCATTTTTTCTTCAAAACAGGCCTTAACGGCCGGCGCTAAACCCCCAAATTTCTAGGCCTATATTTTTTAGACAATGTTTCTGTTAGAAATCTGTACCTATGTAGAAGTCTGAGCCCTAAGATCATGCAGGTTCATAAATATGTCAGTGTCAACTGATGGGACTTAATAGGCTGCTGCTCTGAGCATGCACTTACAGAAACTTTTATGATTGACAGTAAGATTGGCCATTCACAGTCTGTGATAGGGCTTGCTGTTTGAAACACTACCATCTCCTACCAATAATTACTGAAAAGAAAAACCACAATGGTTTTATTATTTAGACACATTGGGCTCGATTTTCTTCGGGCCGTTGAGGCGGGATTGGAGGTGTGTGGGGGGTTAAAATTGCAAAAACTGGTGGGCGGGCCCAACCCCACCTCCAAGCAATTTTCATTAAATCGCGTCTACTGGTCCCATCGCCGTCCCGCCTCCAAGAGGCGGGATAGGCCGTTAAGGCCCTTAACAAGCACTAAATTGCCACTATAATGCATTTTGATAGGCCTTGGTAATTATAACCCTTTTCCGACGTGAAGCACGCCTGCTCTGAAACACGACGGTGAAACCTGGTGGGAGCACAATTGGATTACTAACTATTAGCTGCAGCTCCACCATTAAATAGGATATTTGATCAGCCATCACTTGCAGGTGGCAGGACTTTGTTGTCTCAGGTCTGGGGGAACTTTTAGAAGGCATAACCACAGCTGTGGAAGTTTGGATCCTGACACCCATCTCCAGTGTGACCTCCTGGGAAACCCCTCTCGCCACCTTCACTGAGCGCTTCCTCAACTGAGGCATATACCAAGTAATCCTAAACCCTCAATGTGGAAGTCCCATTAGTGAAATGACACACGCCACAACTGCAGCAGTAGCCATCAGATTTTTTATTTACAGTAACCATCTGATGGCTTTTTAACATTAAACATCAAATTTCACCCAAGTGACTACCCTTGTGAATATTTCTTCAGTATCTTTCTCTTATGCCTGCTCCTACGTGGTGCTTCCCCTGTGGCTTCAGCAGATGTGGAGGCCCCTTGCTCACTTTCTTGCTGCTCCTGTCTCGACACCTTTGGTGGGCACCCTCTGGGGTTGCGAACCTGTGAGGGCTCGCCAACAGTCTGCTGCTCCTGCGGCTGTGTAGGGGTTGAGACGCCGATCTCAGTTGGGTGTGGACTCTGGTGGGGCTCTGACCGAGAACTCTGCAGTGGCATGGAAATGTGAGCGCTTGGAGAGGAACCCCCACTTCCTTGATGTCTGCCACCAACTTCCCTCTCGTGGGTCAGGCACCCCTCAGCGCTTGCAAGTGGCTTGAGAGCACCTTGCTGCGCATCAGGGGGGCCATGGGGACCCGTATCTGCAATGGCAGTCCTACTCAGAAGTACTTCCATGAAGGTCTGGTTTCGCTGTTCAATAGATGACCATCGCTCCTCCAGAGATGTCATTCTACTCAGAACACTCACCATGTTTTCTGCACTCTGGTGACTTATCACCTCTATGCAGGCTGCCATTGTTTCCATGGTAATGCGTTCATGCGCCAATGACTCCACAAAGGCTCTTCTCATGTTCGCTACGGACTCCTCCATTCGCTCCACACTCGCAGCGACCCTAGAGACAAAACCTGCCAGAGACTCCTGCATCTGTTCCTGGAGTTCCAGCACCACTGATCTTGTGGATGGACCCAGAGGCAAAGGGTCGACATGCAGCTGAGCCGAGCTGGCAGAGTCCTGCACCCTCCGACAAGGACTCTCCACTGCTGTCCCTGTCCCCACCATCTGCTGATGCTAACTTGTGAGCTGTGATACACCAGATGGCAACACTACTCTATCTTGCGAAATTCCCACCAAGGTGTGAGTGTCTGCGCTGGTGCTGGGTACGCTAAATTCTGCTGACGCTGCGCCCTCAGAGGTTGCAGCTTCCTTTGAGGAGTCTGGATGCTCAGGGTTTTCCTCCTGGCTACTGGGGATGGGTGCTTGCGATGGTCCTGTGGGGGAGTAACGGAAAGAGTCAGAGATGTGATGCCAAGGTTACATGTACATTGCATATTGCAGATGATCATAAGTCCATCTGTTAGAGCTTCAGAATCATTATCAGCGACTCATGCAAAGTCATTGAGAGAGATGGAAAACTATTCTGTCACCAGCTTGCTGTGATGCGCCCGTCTGTCCATCCCCCACTTGGGAATCTTCCTCCACTCCCCGGATCTCCAGGACCGCCTCCTCCCAGGTGGTGAGCTGGGCTACAGAGGGTGGCCCTCCTCCTGTCCTCACTCGTTCTCTTTTATTGTGAGCTCTCTTTTACATAGAAACATAGAAGATAGGAGCAGGAGTCGGCCATTTGGCCCCTTGAGCCTGCTCCGCCATTCAATGAGATCATGGCTCATCATCCAAATTCAGTACCCTGTCCCTGCCTTCTCCCCATATCCCTTGATCCCTTTAGCCTTAAGAAATTGAAAGGTTCTCAAAATTCCCACATTCCCCCAAGGTTATTAATAAAAGGGACCCTGTAGGGACAATTTTAAAAGGGATACCCAAAAAGATGGCCTCCGCGCCTTGTGACCAAAAGCCTGTAAGTTTTTAAAAGCTTGGACTCTGTAGCACAAAGAGGCAGCTTTGGGAAATCGAAACTTAAAATGCATTTCTGTAAAAAGGACTTTGTATTTGAAAAGCCAGACAGCTAGGCAAACACTGAATATGCATTGCGTCAGATCGAAACAGATCAAGCCCAGTTAGGCCTAAACATAAGGGCATTAGTTTGTCCGCATAAATAATCAGAAACAGCTCAAGGGAGCCACCAAGGCTGGACAGGCCGATTAAAATGCATTAATGACAATACAATCCAGACATCGGGGCCATCAGGTGCGATAAATGGTCATCTAAAGCCAGTTAACTTAGATTGGTATAATTATATTAAACGAGCCCGCCAAAATTGGACAATAGACTGACCTGATTTGACGCGCAGATAAGGGTCTTTGGAAGGAGTATAATTGTAGGCCCATCGGTAATCAACGCTCTCTTCCTCCTGCGCTTGCTACCTGGCCACTGCCCGTGTCTTCCCCAAATCCATCAGGGATGCCTGGTATCGCACCAGGTAAACACGGGCAGACCAGGCCAGATGAGACAAGACGAGATGAGCCGAGATGAGATGAGATGAGATGAGATGAGATGAGACGAATTGGAAGAAGATTGAAGAGCGCTTGAAATAATCGGGCCTTCAATCCAGCTAAACCTGCGACTATCTTCATGCAAAATTCAACTACTGCCACCCGAAGAAGAAGAGCCATCATCCCTGTGAGGTAAAGTACCCAAGCAAAGATTTTAATCTCGGGGTACTTTACCTGGACGGCGCCCTTGCAGCGCCCTGAGACCATGTGACGATGGCAGGCCCCAGAGAGCACAAGGAGCGAACCCCAAACCCCACAACCGTTTTAACTCAGCAGATTTTGACTTGGTGAGCATGAATTGCTGGTCCCTCTTAGATTAATCTAGTTAGTTACAGGGGGTGGGATAAGGATAAGGGGATTGTTAATGTAATTGTTTTCCCTCAATGTGCCGTGTGTTCCCCATTCCCATTTAAGTGTATTCTGTGACTATATAGTGATTTCTCAGGATTTGTAATTTTTTTATCATCGTTTTAATAAAGTTCACGGTTTTCTTGTACCAAACCAATTGTCTACTCGTTTTTCCTGTACTGCCGCCTGCACCTAAGTCCGGTATCGAAAACCCAGGGGTGTGGGAGCGATTTGAACCGCTCACAGGCAGTCAGGGGCATAACTGACTGGCCACAAGCCACCCCCTACAGAAAATGGCGACCGCGGCAGGACACCGGCAGCAGGGTTGCGATACAATGGTTCGGATGAGCAAACCATGATGGAGGAAAGGATTTCTGATTATGTGTTTAGCAAGGTGAATATCACAAAGAAGTGGATCACCACTCTGTTAAGGGCTGGGCGTCCAGTAGATGCAGCAGCTAAGTGGACAGAGGGAACGGAACACAAGAAGTCCTTAGAGAAGGCAGTGTTTCAAAAAGCAGGTCCAGCTTTTGGACAGGCTCGTTGTAGCACAGGCAGCCGAGTTAAAGGAGTCAGCCCTGGAGATCCAGGATAAGACTCTAGCAGGGGAGAAGTTATTGGTAGCATTGAAGGCCTTGAATCAGGAGAGAGTGTATTTAATGGGAGAACACAAGGCCCAGTTGGAATACCTACAGTGCCAAGTCACCGAAGCCAAGGGAAATGAGTTAAGGTTGCGGGAAAAGAACGCCCGCTTGGCAAGGCAAGTTAGGGAGCAGGAGGAGAAAGTACAGGAGGCAAAAGCAGCTTACAAGCTAGCGAGCGAACGGGGGTTTGAGGAGGCAGACCACGGCCCCTGCAAAGAGCGGATAGAAAATCTGAGCCTGGCCCTCAGGAAGGCAAAAGGCATGGTGTGCCTCATAAGCTCAAAGGCAGGTCAGGCGGATTTTATGGGGAACGAAGGGAGGACAGTTCCAAAATCACCGGTAGTGCCCAGGGATGATCCGTTTGAGGGACAGGAGGTCTCACGACCACCACCCGTAGCACCAAGTTTCAGCAAGGTCTGGCAGCAAGGGGGTTGGAACCAGAGGTGGAAGCGGAGGTGGAGCAACCCCCGCCAGAGAGGTCGGAGCCGGGACCGATGTGCCCAGCACGGCATCGGAGGTTCGGCCCACCCGTCAATGGCGACGATCAGGGACCCCTCCAAAACCAATTCGTATTACCCTACAGCACCCAACAGCTTAGGGCTATGGTGAACCATATCCCAAAGCTCTCCGAAAAGGGAGACCCCTCAATCCACTTCAGGGAAATAGAGCAGGCAGCCAGCATCAATGACTGCAATGGCGCTGAGCAGGCCAAGATGCTACTATTCTCCCTGGAGTGTAGTCTCCTCCAATCCCTCTCCGACGAGTGTAAGAAGGGGCAGAGCGAGTATGAGGTACTCAGGGATGCAGTTCTGGAGGCCATGGGGGTGAATGAGGGAAGTCCTTTCTCCCGTGTGGAGAAGACGGTCCAGCTCACAGGGGAAACCCCGCAGGCTTTCGCGGACCGGTTATGGCCGGTGTACCAGAGGACCTGTACGGGGACGCCGACCCGGGTGTTCCTGAACGGGGATCCCCTGGCCCATTGGCTCCATTGCCTGGTGGCGAACAGCTTGCCACAGGTCTGGGCCAAGGTAGAAGTCTGGTTCGACCCCAAGAACCCCCAGACCACCGAACTTACGGTGATCAGACAGTTGACTCTAGCCTATAAAAACAGTAGGGGAACCGATGCACACCCACCTAAGGGGAAGGTGCATGAGGTAAAACCCGGACCGGGCAGGAAAGAGTGGCGCCAGGAAGGGAATAACCCCCCCAACACAAAGACGAATTGTTACGGGTGTGGGAAGGATGGTCACTGGCAGAAGGAGTGCAAAAACCCTTGGAAAGATAACAAGGTAAAGAATTCCACAGCCCCAGCCCAAAAGGCGGAGGCAGGAATCCCTCCCGCAGCGGTCGAGTCACTTTTGGACACCATGAGGTCCTTATTGACTGGTCAGGGGAGAGTGGCAGCCGCTACCGGTACTCTGACCCCATCAGCCCCATCCAACCCACAGCCCTGACTAGAGCCAGTACAGCCTGTTTACCTGTGTTCTCTCCGGTACGATGAATGGAAAAGACCACTCTTGGAGATGGAGGTAGAAAAGCTAACGGGGATCTATCTGTTGGACACGGGGGCATCATGCACCGTGGTCAACTCAGCTAACCCCACCACCTCGCCTCTATCTAAAGGGGTCCCATACAGTCTGTCGGGGTTCACAGGCAAAGAACAGGCCGGCTCATTTTCCATCCCGCTCGCCAATCGTTTAGGACCACTCCGCTCTAAGTGGACCTGTGTCCTGATGAAATGGGAAGTGGAGGGTGGAAGAGGGGTCCTGGGAGCCGACTTTATTGGCCACGGGATCTTAGTATATTTGAGAAATCATTGCCTATGGGGGGCAAGTAAAGGAAAGGACTGCGAGATCATAGTAATCCTGAGAAAGGAAGGGAAGGGGACCCTATGCATCATGAAGCCCAAAGAGGGTTATAACCTCGAGCTTATGGTCAGTAACACCCCACAGCAGTTCCAGGCATTTGTGCAGGCCCACCTGGCCACATTTGCCACACACAAACACGACTGCGGGAGGGTCAACGGGTTTGAGGTCAGCGTAGACGGGGACCCCATGGCCTGCCAAAGAAACAGTATAACTTCCCCAGGTAAGCAGAGCCAGACATGGAGCAGCCATGTCCTCGTTAGTACAGCAGGGAGTTCTGAGGCCGATAGCCACCCATTTGAATTCTCCATTATGGCCAGTTAGAAAGCCAGACAATTCCTGAAGGGCCACGGTGGATTATCGGGTGCTCAATAGTAACATCCCAGCCTGTGCACCCACTGTAGCAGCAGTTGCCGACCTGATAGGAAGTATCCCAGCATCCGCGACCACTTTCACGGTGCTGGATATTTCCAACGGGTTTTGGTCCATCCCTTTACAGAGGGAGGATCAGTACAAGTTTGCCTTTACGTTTAAATGGCAACAGTACACGTGGAACTGCTTGCCCCAGGGCTTCCATAACAGCCCCAGCATTTTCCATCAGTGCATGGCAAACAGTTTAAAGGAGTTCAGTCAGCCCAGACAGTTGGTACAATACGTGGATGACCTGCTTCTCTTTACCGATTCGAGAGAGGAGCATGGCCCACTATTGGCCGAACTGCTGGAGCTGCTTGGGCAAAAGGGTTTTAAGGTAAACCCCAAGAAAGCGCAGATCAGCCAGCAGGAGGTGAAATTCCTGGGCCTGACCGTACGTGCTGGGGAAAGGGCCATAGATAAGGCTAGAAGAGAAGCGGTACAAGAGTTACCAGTCCCCAACACAGTGATGGGTGTGAGGTCATTTCTAGGGCTAACCGGGTACTGCAGGGACTTTATTGAGGACTATGGAGCCACAGCAGCCCCTCTGCTCCGACTCCTACACAAGGGAGTGGAGTGGCTTTGGGATGAGGGCTGCCAGGCAGCATTTGTCAGGCTCAAGAAGGACTTGCAGACCGCACCAGCTCTAGGGGCCATAGATGGGGGGAAAGAGTTTTTCCTGGAGGTAGCAGCCAGCAGGGACAGCCTGAGCGCTGTGCTGCTCCAAGAGCGGCACGGCAGGCCGAGGCCGGTGGTCTACTCCTCCAGGATACTCACAGATGTGGAGAGGAGCTACTCCAACTGTGAGCGGCACCTCTTGGCCACACAAGTGGCTGTGAAAAGATCGCTGATCTTCACAGGCACCTCTCCCATCACCCTCCTCACCCATCACACACCCACCCAGATACATCTGGGCGGGAGGATCAAGGATGGAATGGTGAGCAGTGCCCGCATTGCCCGCTGGACCTTGCTCCTCTCACAGATGAATCTTAAGGTGAAGGGTCTCTGCGAGCCAAAGCTCGCAGCCAACCTGGTATATCCTGGAACAGCCATAGAAGGGGTTTGGGAAGTGAACATAGGTTTACGGACCGGGATACATCCCACGGGCAGCAAGATCTATGTAGATGGTTCCAGCACGGTATCTGCTGGCGAGCGTCTCACGGGGTGTGGAGTTTTTGACCCAGCAGCGAACATTGCCCTGGCGATTAAGCTCCCCAGCACCATGAGCACCCAGCAGGCTGAACCATCCGTGGTAGTGTAGGTCGTTACACACCCCGAAATCTTCCCCACCTCACACACGATTTGCTCGGACAACATGTTTACGTGCAATTCGTGTACGGAGTACCTGGCTATCTGGCCCCGCCGCGGATACACCTCCACCGACGGGAGACCCCTCACAGTAAAACCCCTGCTGGAAAAGATCCTAGCAGCAGTGGGGGAGGAAGGGGAGATTTTCATCCACAAGGTGAAAGCCCACTCCTCCACAGAACCCCGCGGCCAAGGCAACCAGCAGGCTGACATGCTCGCCAAGGAGGGTGCCCGCACAGGCACATTCTGGGACCCGTTTGGGTCCAGACCCATGGCAGCAGTCAGAGGTAGGGACGGGACACAAGGGAGTGCAGAGGTAGCATTAGCCCTGGACCTTAAGACGGTCCAAGCCCAAGACCCCGTCCTCAAGGCAGTCCTCAGCGCAGTGACTGAGGGAAAAAGGGTAGATGGCCCGTACGGCACAGCAACCCTCTCCATGAAAGAGGGCATGCTGTTCCGGGGGGCACAGTGGGTTGTGCCACAGCAACACTGGAGGGAATTCCTTCAACTGGCCCATGAGGTTCCAGGAGCGGGACACCCCGGGCCTGAGACCACCTGGCAGCGGGTGGAACAGGCGGGATGGTGGCCGGGACTCAGGGAAGATGTCCGCGAGTTCTGTGCAGGCTGTCTTGTGTGCGCTGCTAACAACCCTGACCCCCACAAAAGGAAGGTACCTATGGGACACGTCAGGAGGGTAGAGGGACCATGGCAGTCGATACAACTCGACTACATCGGGCCCCTGCCCACCGCCCAGGGAGGCTATAAGTACTGCCTAGTCCTGGTGGATGTGTTCACCAAATGGGTAGAGGCCTTCCCCTGCAGAACAGCCAAAGCTCTGGGTACTGCCAGGATCCTGGTCCGGGAAGTGTTCTCACGGTGGGGACTACCACAGTATGTGGAGTCCGACCAAGGGAGTCACTTTACCGGGCAGGTGATACAGAATACCTTTATGCTGCTAGGCATCGAGGGGAAATGGCACGTAGCCCACAACCCACAGTCATCAGGGATTGTGGAAAGAATGAATAGGACCTTAAAGGAAAGGTTGAGGAAGGAGACGGTGGACTCGCCCCATAAATGGACCGAGGTCCTACCGTTGGTTCTGATGGGGATCTGGGCCAGCCAGTCTAAAAGCACGGGGTACTCACTGTACGAGCTAATGACTGGCAGAGTTATGCGGACCCCCACCCATGTACTAGCCCCGGTGCTCATGGAGGGTCAGCTCAGAGAGGTAAACCAGGACAGGTTCGCCCGAAACCTCTTTGAGCACCTTAAACAGGTCCACGAGCAGGCAGCTGGGAACATGGGAAGACAGCATCGGAGTAACCGATTGCTGCTCGAACCCCGAAAGCACCATGAGTGGGAGGTAGGAGATCTGGTCATGGTGAGGAACTATGCCCGAGTAGGGAGTTTGGAACCATTATACATGGGACCCTACAGCATTGTAGATAAACCCAGCCCCATGGTATACGCCGTTAAGATGCCTCGGCACACAAAATGGTTTCACATTAATCAGGGCAAACTGTTTAAACCTGAAAGGAGAAAACAGCCAGTTGGGGTAGGGTCTGAGGATAAAAATCCTCAGCCTGCAGCAGGAGCGAGTTCACAGACTGCCCAGCCAAGGAAGCCATGGTCACCAGCTCCCCAGTTCAAAGGGATAGCCTCCCAAGTCAGGGGGAAGTCCAAGGACAGAGGTCCCCAGCCAGCAGCCACGGGCGGCGAGGGACCAACTGTGCAGGATGGTGCGGCAACGCCAGAGGAAGCGGTGTGCTGCAGCCCAACCAGGAATTAGCCTGGCCACCCGGAGACGGGCAGTGGATGTATATAGTTTAGGTAATGTAAGTTTATATTTTAAGTTTAGGTATTTAGCATAAGTTTGGGTGTTTTAGCTTAAGTTAAGTAAGGTGATGGGTAGTTTTAATTGAGTAGTAATCTGCTAAGAGTGTGTGTATTTGAGTCGAGGTCGCGGGACCCGACTATGCTTCACCCAAGCCAGAGAATCTCTTGGGGACCTGGCTGCATGTTTTTGTATCTGTTGCAGAAAGACTTTCAGGATGAAGGGGATCGTAATCCTACTCGCCCTGATGGGACTGAGCCTGGGAAAGAGGGGCGACGTGGAGGACTCTCACATCTATGGGTGCTCAGGGGATAGAGCGCCGATAGCAACCGACGGAAGCGGCGAATGGGATGCGGAGGAGACCGCCATTTTATGAGTTCGATTTCGCCAATGTGGACAAAACCGAACTGTACACCACACACCGCGAGTTTTTGGGTAATGCAGGGAGGCAAAAAAGGGGAGTATGGAATTTTGTTTTCACTGCATTTAATACTGGGTCCTCTGTCATCAACAGTTTAGATGACATAGAACTGCAGACCCAGATAAACGGTTTAAAAACACAGTTAAGGAAGATATTAATGGACGAGAACAAGGTAGTGGGCTCGGAGTTACATGAGGACCAGGCCATGACGGTCCATTTAAAAGAGATTATAGCGGAGTTGGAGAAGCACGCAAAGACGATAAATGCCCTCATAAGGGAGGACAGAAATGCTTCTGACCAGGCTGCGCAGAAAGAGGTGTGCGTGCTGTATGGGGCGTGGTTGCTGAGCAAAGGCCGCAGTAATCTGGAGGATTTAAAACAGGGTTTAGTCCCCTCCTGGATCAGCAACAAACACCTTGCAGCCCTCCATCCATTTGAGAATGCATTAAGCCCGTGCCAATTCCGACTAGCTTCCGAAGCCTACCCAGTCCCAGTGGATTGTGGGTGGTCCAACCACACCATCATGGGAATAGTAGTTAGGATGCCGGTCCTGGGTAGGACAGCCCGACCAGCACCAGTATACAGGGTTGAGAACATTGGAGTCATTCAAAGGGGTGCACACATTCGTTTCACAGCGGTCCCACCTTACATCATAAAGTGGGAGCACGCTATGACAGGTACTGACCTCTCAGGGTGCCGGAGCTGGGGAGCACACATAATCCTGTGTCCCCAGCACTTGAACGCCTATTCAAAACCACAGTGCAGGTTTAAAGCTACTGGCGCAAAACCTATAAATTGTACCATGGAGGCAATGGCACAAGGCCATGTTCCCCCGCAGGTAGCATATATATATATTTCTTATGTTCCTATGTTCTTATCACAATATCATGCTGTCCTTGCTGCTCCATTTCTGCAGTACCATGAGGAGAAGCAGTGCAAGAAAGAGAAGACTCTATGTAAGCATGTTTGTGCTGCTCTAGCGGCCTCCAATTAGAGTAGTCCTAGCTGGTGCACACGTGCCATATCCTTCCTTTCCTGTTCCTGGTTCCCTTTGCTGTTAGCCATTTTCAGCTCTTTTTCAAGTTCCAATCATGCCACAATTGTAGGACATGCAGAACTACCCCTCACCCCGTCCAACAGGTTATAGAGTTCGGACTTGAGACCTATGAGAAATTACACCAGACACACGGGATCTGCCTTTAACCTTTTATTGTTCCTAAGACAGATTCAAAACCCCAACCACTATTTGAGTAGTACACCAATAATGTTACAGGAATTCACACATACAACCACCCGCCGATGATCAGTCCAGCGTTGATTGTAGGGCACTTCCTTTCAACTGCAGCTCTTCACCTTTCAATTGCAGCTCTTCCAGTTGAGACGATCAGCCAGGCCTCTCCTTCCGACTGCAGTGCTGGTATTTTTAGTCACTGGTTTTTATACAGTTTTCCTTGTCTTTTTCAGTAAATCAATCATTCAAAGATTGTGAGTAGTTCCTTTAATATTCATCCTAATTTGTTTGAGCTGTCAAACTTTCACACTCACACATCCTGTGTAGTTATCCAATAGCTGCCTTTATCAAAGTCCAAAAATTGTTCATTCACTCATAAAAGTTTACAAAAATGGCAGCAAGCCACTTGGTCACTGTTACGTCCATGTATAAGAAGACACAGACTGCGGAGAACGGTACAATAGGTGTTTACTCAACGTGGCTCACACTGCAACTGATCTGTACAGATTAATACTCAGCGTTATATACAGGTGTGGTCACTGCCGGTACTACAGTATACATGAGCTGTAAAAAGTAGTTCCCCCCTTAAAGGTACATACATTACAATTCCTCCCCTTTTAGATTAACAGTACCATAACACTCATTTAACAATTAAATATCAAACTAATTAAAATTAACACTTTTAACATGCAACATTAGCTGAAAATAGTCTATTTATAAATTCAGTCTTTGGGGAGGCTTCCTGATCCTTTCTGGATAGCGCCTTTCCCGAGTGTCTTGCTCTTGGTACGGAGGCGATTCTGGCCCCCTGTCGTCGGTTGGTTCATCAGCTTCCGATGCTACTGTTTCTGGGGTAGATGCTACCTGTACGTCGGGTTCATCACCAGGTACGTATGGGCGAGGCATGGGGTTGAATTGTTCCTGTGACTCTAGGATCTGGTCAGCATGGCATCTCACGATGCTCTCCCCAACGTCCACTGTGTACATTAGTGGGCCCTGCCGTGTGCATATCGTTCCTGGCTGCCATTTTTCTGTTCGGTAGTCGCGGGCCAAGACTGGTTGCCTTACATTGAAGCTCCTTGTTGGCTTCTCATGGAAGTGCTGGAATTGCTTACTCTCAACATCTATTCGTACGTTTGGTCTGAGCAAATCCAGGTGAGATCTTAAACTTCGGTTAAAGAACATCATGGCTGGGGCCTGGTTGGTGACTGCATGTGTCACATTCCAGTAGGCGAACAGGAAATTGTCCACCTTGTGCTGCAGCAGAATGTTGTCATTGTACATAGCCTTTATTGCCTTCTTGAAGGTTTGTACGAACCTCTCAGCCAATCCATTTGTGGCTGGATGATACGGGGCGGATGTGTAATGCCTTACCCCATTCTTTTTCAAGAATCTCTGGAACTCTTCGGACACAAACTGTGGTCCGTTGTCGGAGCAAATCTGTTCTGGCAAGCCATTCCTAGCAAAAATGGTCCGTAGGACTGCAATAGTTTTCTCCGTGGTGATGGAGGACATTTTGATGACCTCAGGCCATTTCGAGCGTGCATCCACGGCTATTAAAAACATTGAGTCCATGAATGGACCAGCAAAATCAATATGCACCCGTTGCCATGGAGATGAGGGCCACTCCCATGGGTGTAGAGGGGCCTGTGGTGGTGCATTTTGGACTTTCTGGCATCCTGAGCAACTCTTGGTCAGGTCCTCGATTTGTTTATCGATTCCCGGCCACCACACATAAGCCCTGGCTAGGCTTTTCATTTTTACCCCTCCCAGATGACCCTCATGAAGCTCATTGAGCACTCTATCCCTTAACTTGGGTGGAATTACCACTCGGGATCCACACATCAAGGTCCCCCGGCAAACTGACAGCTGTTCTCTCCTTGTCGAGAATGCTGGCAACAGTGAGTCACCATGTGCTGGCCATCCCTTCACCGTCAAATCATATACCCGAGACAGTGTCGGGTCATTTCGGGTTTCCTTTTCGATACAAGCGTTAGTTACCGGGAGGTATTCAACTATAGTCGAATGGAATATTTCGACAGGATCCACTGCTGGTGCTTCCTCCGCAGTAGGCAGTGGCAGGCGTGATAGCCCATCAGCATTTCCATGCTGTTTCGTGCCCTTATATTCAATCTCATAGTGGTGCGCCCCTAGAAAAAGTGACCATCTTTGTAGTCGTTGCACAGTCATCACTGGAACGCCCTTCTTCGGATTAAAAATGGAGACAAGAGGCTGGTGATCAGTCAGCAAGGTGAATTTCTGCCCGTGCAGATAGTGATTGAACTTTTTCACTCCCCACACTAGGCTGAGGGCCTCCCTGTCAATCTGGGCGTAGTTACGCTCGGCTGAGGTTAGTGATCGTGACGCAAAGGCTATTGGCCTCTCTGAGCCGTCCGAGAATTTGTGCGACAGCACCGCTCCAATGCCGTAGTGTGACGCATCACATGCCAACCGAATTTGTAATGCTGGGTTGTAATGGGCCAATACCTCTTTCGATGTGATTAGTGTTTTGCTCTTCTGGAAAGCTCGTCTACATTCGTCACTCCACTTCCATGGCACCCCAGTTTGCAGTAGGGTGTTCAGTGGGTGTAGTATTGTCGACAAATTTGGCAATAACTTATGGTAGTAGTTTACCAGTCTGAGGAACGACCTCAGTTGTGACACATTTTCCGGTGCTGGAGCCATGACTACTGCCTCAATCTTCTCTGGGGACTTATGTAACCCCTCTTTATCGATAACGTGGCCACAATACGAGATTTGTTTTCTAAAAACTCGCATTTGGGGCGGTTAGCTCGGAGCTCATATTCCTGCAATCTAGTGAGCACCTGCTCCAGGTTGGCGAGGTGATCACTGTCATTTTCGCCCGTGACCAGGATGTCGTCCAAATAACACTGGGTCCCTGGAATCCCTTGCAGAACTTGATCCATTGCCCTTTGCCAAATAGCCGGAGCTGATGCTACCCCGAACACCAGCCGGTTGTATTGGTAGAGACCTTTGTGAGTGTTGATCGTGAGGTACTGTTTCGAGGCTTCTTTTACCTCCATTTGCAGGTACGCCTGGGCCAGATCAATCTTAGTGAAGCATTTTCCTCCAGATAGCGAGGCGAAAATATCTTCAATCCTCGGAAGCGGATATTGTACCATGTGAAGGACTGGGTTCACTGTCACCTTAAAGTCCCCACAAATGCGAATCTTCTTTGGTTCCCCAGGCATATTAGTCAACAACCTCTTCATTACAGGAACGATGGGTGTAGCCCACTCGCTCCAGTCCACTTTGGACAGTACTCCTGAACGTTCCAAACCTTCCAGCTCTGCTTCGACGGCTGGGCGGATCGCATAAGGCACTTAAAAAACTTTGGGCTTGCATTTTCCTCTATTTTGATCGTCGCTGTTATGCCTTTTAGTGTTCCGAGTCCCTCCTGGAACACTTCTTGTGCGTTAGTTAGCATTTTTCACAGTCGCCCAGGTGTGACGTCATCATCCTTTTTGGCATCTACCGTCAGTGCTTGTATGGCATGCCAATTTAACTGTATCTTCTGGATCCATTCGCGTCCTAGTAGTGGTGGTCCTCCATCTGGCAATACATATAAGTCCATTTTTGGTGTTTCCTTGCCGTTGTATATCACGTTCACCCTTATTTTTCCTTTGGGGTAGACTTTTTGCCAGATAATCTCTGTATCTCTCAAGGTTATATGTGAGAATAGCCGCTTGTAGTCCCTTTGGTTTATGACTGTTAGGGCTGATCCTGTGTCCAATTCCATTTTCACTTGGACTCCGTCTATCTTGAGCGTGACCCAGATAGTTTGGTGATCCTCCATTTTGGTTACATTATGTAGTTTCAGACAACCCAGCTCCTTGCTTCCGGAGTCTGTATCACTTTTTTGTTCGTCTGAACTACTCTCCGTCACCTTATGTACCTTTTTGTACTTCTTATGTGGAGGTTTCTTGCTGCTGGTTTTCTTTCCCGACCTGCAGACTCTTATTATGTGTCCTACTTTTCCACACTGTCTGCACACTTGGTCCTTGAACCAACAATCCTTATGGTCGTGTGTTGTTCTGCCGCAGCGATAACACTTCACTGCTCCATATGACACTTCATTTGTGCCATATTCTTGCGGTCTCCGTTGTATCTCTGCAGCGCCCCGTGTGGCTGCTAGCCTTGTCCAGCGTAAGATCCTTTTCTGGTAGAAGCCGTTTCTGGGTTCCTTCACTTTGAAGCCCACACACAAACTTGTCCCTTAAAGTATCTGCTAGTCCCGTTCCAAACTGGCAGTGTTTCGATAGCTTGCGCAGTTCTGTTAAATACTCAGCATTACTTTCGTCTTTATGCTGGTTCCTTTTGTGAAACTTAAATCTTTCTGCTATCAGCAGCGGTGTGGGGTTTAAGTGGTCCTGTAGGATTGCCACTATGCTTTCAAAATCCTTTTCCACTGGCTTCTCTGGGGTGACTAGGTTTTGCAGTAAGCCGTACATTTTTGCACCCATGGAATTCAACAATACCAGTGCTTTCGTGGCATCTGGCACTTCATTCGCTTTGCAGTACACCTCTATGCGTTCTACATATGTCACCCAATCTTCGACTTCATTGTCGAACGCTGTGACCCTGCCACTCTTCTGCATCCCTGGGTGTGGTTAGACTGGCTAAAAATGGCATCTCCCGCGCTCTCCCTTCTTCTCCGCTGGCTCAAAATGTCGTCTCCCGCGCTCTCCCTTCTTCTCCGCTGCAGCCCAAATGGCATCTCCCGGGCTTTCTTTTCTTCCCCTGCAGACGCTGCTCAGCCCTTGAACACCGGCCACGCACTGCGCATTTTCCTGCACGCTTCTCTCGTTGACGCCGCTCGGTCTTCAACCCCGGCTGCGCCCTGCGCGCTTCACCCTCTCTCGTTGACGCTGCTCGGTCTTCAACCCCGGCTGCGCCCTGTGCGCTTTACCCTCTCTCTTACCCGTCAACGCTGCTCGGCCTTTTTCTGTGCCGTCAGTCGGCTCCCGCCGCCACTGTCCGGGAAGGGTCTGCGCCATACCTGCTGCCAGCCCACTGCACTGGATCGTCGCGGCTGGAGAACCAAGCCCAGCTCTCCACAGCCTCCTCTGCCTGCTCAAGTCCTCTCAGGATGGTCGACGCCCGCACTGATGGAATCGGCCTTCTTCTGCAGAGTTGCAGGTAGGTTCGAATCACCTTGTCGCCAATGTTGAATCCGTGAATCTTTAGGTAGTGTGTCCTTCAAATAATCGACAGAGACTGCAGAGGAACAATCAACAGGTGTTTACGGGATGAGGGTTGCTCTAAAAACTAAACAGTATAGATCCCTACTCAGGGTTATATACAGGTGTGGTCACTGCCGGTACTACAGTATACAGGAGCTGTAAAAGTAGTTCTCCCCTTAAAGGCACATACACTAAAAGTACACCTGAACGTTCCAGACTCTCCAGCTCTGCTTCGACAGCTGGGCGGATCGCATAAGGTACCGGTCTGGCCTTAAAAAATTTTGGGCTTGCGTTTTCTTCAATTTTAATCATCGCTGTCATGCCTTTTAATGTTCCGAGTCCTTGCTGGAACACTTCTTTTGCGTCAGTTAGGATCTTTGACAGTCGCCCAGGTGTGACGTCATCATCCTTTTTGTCAGCCACAGTCAGTGCCTGTATGGAATGCCAATCCAGTTGTATTTTCCGGATCCATTCACGTCCCAGTAATGGTGGTCCTCCATCTTGCAATACATACAGGTCTAGTTTTGGTGTTTCCTTACCGTTATATATAACGGTCACCCTTATTTTTCCTTTGGATAAGACATTTTGCCCCGTGTACGTCTTCAAAATAATTTTTGTGTCTCTCAAGGGTATGTGTGAGAATAGCCGCTCATAGTCCCGTCGGTTTATGACTGTCAGGGCTGATCCTGTGTCCAATTCCATCTTTACCTGGGCTCCTGCTATCTTGAGAGTGACCCAAATGGTTCGGTGATCCTCCGTTGTGATCACATTATGTAGTTTCAGACAACTCAGTTCCCTGCTTTCGGAGTCGTTATCACTCTTTTGTTCGTCTGAGCTATTCTCCGTCATCTTATGTACCTTCTTGTGCTTTCCTTTGGTAGGTTTCTTATTGCTGGTTTTCTTTCCCGGCCTGCAGACTCGTGCTATGTGTCCTACTTTTCCACACTGTCTGCACACTTTGTCTTTGAACCAGCAATCATTCTGGTCGTGTGTTGCTCTGCCGCAGCGATAGCACTTCTCTGTTCCATATGACATTTCATTTGTGCCATATTCTTGCGGTCTCTGTTGTATCTCTGCAGCGCCCCGTGCTGCTGCTTCATATGATACCGCAATGCTGAAAGCTTTTTCCAGCGTAAGGTCCTTTTCAGATAAAAGCCGTTTCTGGGTTCCTTCACTTTGAAGCCCACACACAAACTTGTCCCTTAAGGTATCTGCCAGTCCCGCTCCAAACTGGCAGTGTTTCGATAGTTTGTGCAGTTCTGTTAAATAATCAGCATTGCTTTCATCCTTATGCTGGTTCCGTTTGTGAAACTTGAATCTTTCTGCTATCAGCAGCGGTGTGCGGTTTAAACGTTCCTTTAGCATCATTACTATCTCTTCAAAACTCTTTTCCATTGGCTTCATTGGGGTTACTAGATTTCGTAATAAACCATACGTCTTTGCACCCATTAAATTTAACAATACCGACGCTTTCTTGTCATCTGACACCTCATTTGCCTTGCAGTATACCTCTATTCGTTCGACATATGTAGTCCAATCTTCGACTTCATTGTCAAATGCGGTGATACTGCCACTCTTCGGCATTTTGGGTGTGGTTTAAAATGGCGTCTCCCAATGGCTTAAAATGGCGTCTCCCACGCTTTCCTTCCTCCCCCGCTGCTTCCAACGCTGTTCCCGGCGATTCTTGTGGCAATGGCGGTGCCCTGTAGGTTTCGCGCGCTTCTCCTGTGCTGCTGCCAACGCCGCTCTCGGCGGTCCTCGTGGCAATGGCGGTGCCTCGCGGGTTTCTGTGCGTCGCTCTCTCCCTCTCTTCGATGCTGCTCGGCCCCTGAACACCAGCTGCGCCCTGTGCGCTCTGCCCTCTCTCTCTCTCCCCCGTCGACGCTGCTCGACCCTTTGCTGTGCCGCTCGGTCGGGCTCTAGCCCGCCGCTGTCCGGGAAGGGTCTGCGCACTACCTGTTGCCAGCCCGTTTCGCTGGACCGCCTCGACTGGAAAGCCAAGCCTGGCTCTCGACAGCCTCCCCCGCAATTCTCGAGTCTCTGCTGGATGACTGGGCGGTTGCCCGTGGTCGACGCCTGAGTCTCTGGCCTTGACCTCCAATCCACTGATCTCCAGGAACGAATCCCCGGGAGGTGATGCAGAGTTGCAGGTAGTTTCGAACTTGCCTTGTCGCCAATGTTGTGTCCGTGTATAATAAGACACAGACTGCAGGAGAACGGTATAACAGGTGTTTACTAAACGTGGCTCACACTGGAACTGATCTGTACAGATTACTACTCAGTGTTATATACAGGTGTGGTCACTGCCAGTACTGCAGTATACATGAGCTGTAAAAGATAGTTCCCCCCTTAAAGGTATATACATTACATTTGCCTCCTCCCCTTTAGCCACCAAAAGTCATTCTACAACCTTGTGGCCTGTTTTGTTGTAGACACGAAGGGCTCAATTTTGTCAAAGAGGAGCTTTTGGAGGCGGGACTCCCACTTTTTGGTTTGGAGTCCCGCCTCCATCGACTTGTGGCCAACCCACACTTTTTTCCCTTGATTGACCTTGTTAAGCCCGCCCAGCGGGCTCAGCAGGCCAATTAAGGGATACCTGGTTACTGGTGACATTAGCGATTGACATTTCATCTGTCAAGAGCTTTTGACAGATGAAAAATCAGCGTTTGACAGCTCTGTGAAGCAGTCAAACACTGACAATCTGCCTTCTAACTTGAGTCCTTCTACTCAGACTCAGTTAGAGAGCTCTCCAGACCAGAAAGCTGAGGCTGCAGTTTTTGACAGTTCAGCGGCCATTCTGCTTTCTGTGCCGGTGAGCTGAGGGTCTCCCGAGAACTGAAGGAAGGAAGCCTGCAGGAGAAAGTAAAGGTAAGTAAAACTTATTAAAACACTTTACACTCACCTCACACACTTACCTCTGCACACATGCACCCATCACTCACCTGCACAACGGACATCTCGACCCCTCCAACCCCTGCAGACCGACGGTCCACCTCGCTAACTTGCCGTGGTTCGGAGCCGTCAGGCAGCCCACACTTCAGGGCTAAAAATAGGGATTAGGCAAAAAACTGCCTGTTAACTACCTGTTAACAGGCAGTTAATTGGCATTAATCCCCTGCCCGCCTCGGGGAGGTGGCTCCCAGCACAGGTCGGGTACCCGCCTCCTGGGACATTGGCACGGAAGTGGGTTGGGGGCGGGATGGGTTCCTGCCCCCCCGATTCTGCAATTTTCCCACCACTCCCGCCTCCAAACCCACCTCCTCGGGGCTTGGAAAATCGAGCCCGAGTTCTGCAAATCTAAGGGGATTTGTTTATTTCTGTTGTCTATGACTACCCCCTGCAATCACAACCATGTTTGCTGCCTTTTAGTAAAGCACATCAAAGCACATTTCATGTCTACTTATCAGTGAAAGACCGTCTGTTCATTCATCAACTTTATTTCACTCCAAAAATCCTTTTGGCCTGGCAAAGCATTTTAATATATACCAAAATTAAAAAATTAAGGGTTTGTGTATACACTATGGAATCAGTGTCTGAACATGTGCTCTTTGCAATGCCTTGTTTTTGAGTGTTTAGTTTCAGCCTGTTTGCCATCAATTTATTATGACTTGAGCTCAATCCAGGTATTTTCTCCTTCAGCTCAAAGCAAAAGTTTGCTTTAATTGGCAAGATCTCACGCCCTATCAACCAAAATGTGGCATATGCAAAGTAATTTGGGATAGCAGCCTCAGATGAAAAATGCCCTCATTGCTCCCAGATAGTAGGTTGAATTTTAATGGGGTGGCGGGTTGGGAGTGGGAGGTGCTCCGAAGCGGTCGGAAAACCCGGGAGAAGGGGTTTCCCGCAGGCCCTGCCAAACTTAACAGCAGGGCCTGATTTGCATGGGTTCGGAGGCATGGAGGATCAGCGGGTTTTACGAGGCCTATGAAAACCGATCAGCTAAAGTTAAGTTCAAAATGGAGGTTAAATCGGAGGCAGGTTGGAGGCGGGTTCTGCTCGGGATTCAGATTTTTAAAACTTTAACTTCCCACACGACCCCAACCCACCCATTTTTTTAGGTTACAATTCCTCTGAGTATGTGGGACTTCCACTATAGCTCATACTACTTTGGAAGGCTGATAATATCAGCCAAGTCAGACATTTTTAATAACAGATTAAATTATCAAACAAATTATACACAGATACCATTATTTACAGAAGCAGCAGTATAAGCAAGATCTTGAATCAGTTCAAATACAACAGTCTGAAGCCAGCCCATTAAGGATTAAACAGACAAACCTGAGAGATAGGATCCTTTGAAAATTTTTGGCTCGCAAATAACAATCTTATTTCACAGCAAACAATCTTTTACAGTAACTAAATGAGTACAAGCTCACAGAGTCTCATTTTGGCCACATGCCTCATGTCAAGATAGAAAGCAAACTAATTAATAGTTGAGCAGTTCTGTTACATTTATGTCCAGTATTTCTCTTTGATCTAACTGCGGTATCCTTTTCATTAGCTCCACGTAATCTATGAGATTTACTGGGCAAGTACACTATTGCAAAACAGTCCAACAAGCAATGAGCTAAGAGTCTAGCAGATAACAATGAATGGATAAGTCATCTATATGTTATGATGATAAATCTTGTGCAGGTGCACACTTCCTGTCTAACTTCTGGTTGTCACAATTTTTGGTCACGCATTTATGTCAACATTTAATTGCTGAGGTAAATATTTAGAATGGAAATCCTATATGTAAACATTGTCTGTAATGATGGAGTTGCAAGCTCTGGCTTCTAGATATACCACTGGAGTGAGTTTCAGAATTTTCTCTCCCAATTCTATTGCCACCTTGTTGATAATTTGTTTTCGTCCCTATAGTTAAGTAACTTTGCAGGCAGCCTCTGCTCCTTTTTTGGACCAACCGCCTGTCTCCTTCCCTGTTTCCTGCCAGCCTCCTGTGGTGTTCCACTGTTGGACTGGGGCCTGTTGCCTCCTACTTGCTGAACATTCCCTTCCTGTCTCCACTCAGGGCTTCTCCACACCCTCTGGCCCTATGAACACAAGTGGCAAACACCATGGAGACTCAGCAGCCACTCTTTCTTTGCTAAATCTCATTGCAGAGGGTTTTGCAGGTCCATCTCCTTGAAGTTGTGTGCTCTTCTCTTGTTACTCTTTACAATGCACTCATCCATTCTTTGCGTTTCTGCCAGATCCTCCAGTGGAAAACAGCCTTGAAAATTGGCGGAGAAAAAAAATGGCACATTAGCCATCTAGAGCAGCTATTTGACAGTGAGCCAGGAAATGTTCCTACTTACCCTGCTGCTCCTCCAGCCTGCTACTGCATTCTTCAGCCAGACTTGTCTTTTTAAAGCACACGACTTCCATTTTACATGGGATTTGCATTAAAGAAATCACCAATGGATTTTTCAATGATTGCAGATGAAGCTCTGCAGAGCACCAGTGGTCACAAGTCATTGGCTCAAATCCAGCACCATTCACTGTGTGGAATTTTGGGCCCAGTATATATAATTGAATCAATTCACGTTATCTAATACTTTACACTTATGTATTCTCTTCTATCACCAAAATCCAGGCATTTCAGATATTTAGTAGGATTGCATTTCTTCTCATCTCCCTGCAGAATTTTAAAACATTGGCCCAGATTTGCAGCCAAAGTAACAGAAAATTTAATGCGCATGCCGCTATTAATGTGTAAATCATCCAGCAACTTGTGGTGAGGAAGAAATGCTCCGTGAATTGTGAATCACCGCAAGTTGTTGGAAGATTTGCGTTGCTCCGCTGTTGGCCTCGTAAAAATGGCAGCTCGCTGTTGTGTATGTACCTTTAAGGGAATAACTGGTCTTAGACTGCAGTACCGGCAGTGACCACCCCCTGTATAAAAGGCCCTTTTCAGTCTGACGCTGCCTCCTGTTCAGTAAAGTGCAGGTACTTGTTAAACTGTTCTCCCGAAGTCCATGTATTATTGAGGCGCGCACTTTACAGTGGCGACGAGTAAGTTCGAACTCACCTGCAGTGTGGCATTATCTCACGGGGATCTCACCTGAGAGGAGGGTCCTGGAAGGTCGTAGTCTGAGCAACGGGCGTCAACCGAGGGCAACCACCCAAAGAATTCATCGGTGTTCGGAGAATTGCGGGAGAGACGGTGGTTCCAGCGAATCGTGCTGGTAGCAGGTAGTGCGCTGACCCTTCCAGACTGCGGCGGGCTCAAGCTCGATCGAGTGGCTCTGCAAAACGGGCCGCGCAGCGTCGCCGGGAAAAGAAAACAAGAGAGAGAGGGTGGAGCGCACAGGGCGCGGTCGGTGCTCAAGAACAGGACAGCGGTGAGAAACTAAACGGGGGGGAAGGAAAGCGAGACATGCCGAAGCTGCGGGTCGCCGCCATTACCTCGTAGAACACTAGGAGCAGCGTGGCAGTAAGGGGAAGAAGCAAAAGCGCGGGAGGCGCCATCTTATTCCATTGGGGAAGAAGCAAAAGCGCGGGAGGCGCCATTTTATTCCATTGGGGAAGAAGCAAAAGCGCGGGAGGCGCCATTTTAAATCGCCCAAGATGCCGAAAAGTGGCAGTATCACTGCTTTCGGCAACGAGGTAGAAGACTGGACCGCGTATGTAGAAAGAATCGAAGTGTACTGCAAGGCAAATGAGGTGGCCGATGGAAAGAGGGCGTTGGTATTATTAAATCTGATGGGTGCGAATACGTACGGCCTATTGCGGAATTTAATTACCCCAGCTAAACCAATGGAGAAAAGTTTTGAGGAGATTGTTCATATCTTACAGGAACACCTAAGCCCTACACCACTGCTGATAGCAGAAAGATTCAAGTTCCATAAAAGAAACCAGCACAAAGATGAGAGCAATGCTGACTATCTTACGGAACTACGCAAGTTATCGAAGCACTGCCAGTTCGGAGCAGGACTGGCAGACACCTGACGGGATAAGTTTCTCTGCGGGCTCCAGAGTGAAGGAACCCAGAAACGACTACTTTCAAAAAAGGACCTGACGCTAGAACAGGCTTTCAGTGTGGCAGTATCCTACGAAGCAGCAGCACGGGGAGCAGCGGAAATACAACAGAAACCACAAGAATACAGCGCTAACGAAATGGCGTATGGAGCCGAAAAGTGCTATTGCTGCGGCAGAACAACCCATGAGCAGAAGGACTGCTGGTTTAAAGACAAAATATGCAGGCAATGCGGAAAAATGGGACATATAGCAAGAGTCTGCAGGTCGGGAAAGAAGACCAACACGACAAGAACTACTAAGGAACAGTACAGGAAAGTAAAGAAACTGACAGATAGTAGTTCAGAAGATCAGGAGAGTGATAAGGACTCCGGGAGCAGGAGATTAAGTTGTTTAAAGTTACACAACGTGATCGCAAAGGAAGATCACCGAACCATTTGGGTCACCCTTATGATAGCAGGGTCCCCAGTAAAGATGGAATTGGACACAGGATCAGCCCTAACTGTCATGAATCGACGAGACTATGAGCGGCTATTCTCACACATACCCGTAAAGGACACGTCCATTGTATTGAAGACATACACGGGGCAAAAGGTCTACCCCAGAGGAAAAATACGGGTGCCAGTTGAATATAACAGAAAGGAAACACAGAAACTATACATGTATATACTACGAGATGGAGGACCACCATTATTGGGACGTGAATGGATCCGAAAGCTACAATTGGATTGGCATTCCATTCTGTCACTAACTGTGACTGACAAAAAAGATGACGACGTCGCACCTGGACGTCTGTCACAGATTCTATCTGGCGCGGAAGAGGTGTTCCAACAAGGACTTGGGACTCTAAAAGGAGTAAAGGCAACCATAAAGATTGAGGATAACGCAACCCCAAAATTTTTCAAGGCCAGACCGGTGCCATACGCGATCCGCCCAGCTGTGGAAGCTGAACTGGAGAGTCTGGAGCATTCGGGGGTGCTGTCTAAGGTGAACTGGAGTGAGTGGGCCACACCCATCGTTCCTGTAATGAAGAAAGCATTGAGCAGCACGCCTGGGGAGCCAAGGAAGGTTCGCATCTGCGGGGACTTCAAGGTGACTGTGAACCCAGTCCTGCACACAGTACAGTATCCGCTTCCACGGATAGAAGATATTTTCACCTCACTATCTGGAGGGAAACGTTTTACGAAGATTGACCTGGCTCAAGCGTATCTACAAATGGAGGTGGAAGAAGCATCTAGGAAATACCTCACGATAAGCACTCACAAAGGCCTTTACCAGTACAATCGACTGGCATTCGGGGTAGCATCGGCCCCGGCTATTTGGCAGAGGGCAATGGAACAAGCCCTGCAAGGGATCCCGGGGACCCAGTGTTATTTGGACGACATCCTGGGTGCGGGCGAAAATGACAATGAACACCTTGCCAACCTGGAACAGGTGCTCACGAGATTGCAGGAATATGGGCTACGAGCCAACCGTCCCAAATGTGAGTTCTTCAGGAGACAAATCTCGTATTGTGGCCACATGATTGATGAGGAAGGGTTGCATAAGTCGCCGGACAAGATTGAGGCAGTAGTCAAGGCTCCAGCACCGGAAAATGTGTCGCAACTGAGGTCGTTCCTCGGGTTGGTGAACTACTACCATAAGTTCTTGCTGAATTTACCCACAATTCTGCACCCACTGAACGCCCTGCTTCAAACTGGTGTAACATGGAAATGGAGTGATGAGTGTAAGCGTGCCTTTCAGGAATGTAAATGCCTAATCACTTCAAAAGAAGTATTGGCCCATTACAACCCAACACTGCCGATTCAGTTGGCATGTGATGCGTCACCTTACGGCATTGGAGCGGTGCCGTCACACAAATTGCGTGACAGTTCAGAGAGGTCAATAGCCTTTGCATCGCGCTCGCTAACCTCAGCCGAGCGTAACTACGCCCAGATTGACAGGGAGGCCCTCAGCCTGGTGTGGGGGGGTGAAGAAGTTCAATCACTATCTGCACGGGCAGAAATTCACCCTACTGACTGATCATCAACCCCTGGTCTCAATTTTTAACCCAAAGAAGGGCGTTCCGGTGATGACGGCGCAATGGCTGCAAAGATGGTCACTTTTTCTAGGGGCACATCAGTTTGACATAGAGTACAAAGGTACGAAGCAACATGGAAACGCTGATGGGCTGTCGCGCCTACCGTTGCCTCCGGCGGAAGAAGCACCTGCAGTGGACCCTGTGGAGATATTCCATGCGACCATAGTCGAATGTTTGCCTGTTACAAACGCAAGTATTGAGAAGGAAACACGAAATGACCCGACACTCTCTCGGGTCTATGATTTGACGGTGAAGGGATGGCCAGCATATGGCGACTCACTGTTGCCAGCATTCTCGCCAAGGAGAGAACAGCTGTCAGTGTGCCGGGGGACACTGATGTGTGGATCCCGAGTGGTAATTCCACCCAAGTTGAGAGATAGAGTGCTCAATGAGCTTCACGAGGGTCATCTGGGAGGGGTAAAAATGAGGAGCCTAGCCAGGGCGTTTGTGTGGTGGCCGGGAATCGATAAAGAAATCGAAGATATGACCAAGAGATGCACAGGATGCCAGAAGGTCCAAAACGCCCCACCACAGGCCCCGCTACATCCATGGGAGTGGCCCTCATCTTCATGGCAACGGGTACACATTGATTTCGCTGGTCCATTTATGGACTCAATGTTTCTAATCACTGTGGACGCCCATTCGAAATGGCCAGAGGTCATTAAAATGTCCTCCACCACCACGGAGAAAACTATTGCAGTCCTAAGGACCATCTTCGCCAGGAATGGGCTGCCAGAACAGATTTGTTCTGACAATGGCCCACAGTTTGTGTCTGAGGATTTCCGGAGGTTCCTGAAGAATAATGGGGTGAAACATTACACATCTGCCCCATATCATCCAGCCACAAATGGATTGGCTGAGAGGTTTGTTCAGACCTTTAAAAAGGCCATAAAGGCAATGTATAATGATGACATACCACTGCAACACAAGGTGGATAACTTCTTGTTTGCTTACCGGAATGCGACACATGCAGTAACCAACCAAACTCCAGCCGTACTGTTTTTCAACCGGAGACTAAGATGTCGTTTGGATTTGCTCAAACCAAACATAAGACGAGATGTTGAGGATAAGCAGTTCCAGCACATAAATGAGAAGCCAACCAGGAGCTTCAAGATAGGGCAACCAGTCTTGGCCCGCGACTACCGAACAGAAAAATGGCAGCCAGGCACGATATGCACACAGCAGGGACCACTAATGTACACAGTGGACGTTGGAGAGAGCATCGTGAGACGCCATGCTGACCAGATTCTAGAGTCACAGGAACAAGCCAAACCTATACCACAAGCAGGTGCACCTGGTAATGAGCCTGAAGTACAGATTGCGTCTACCTCAGAAGCAGGGGTATTGGAAGCTGACGAACCAACCAATGACAATGAGCCAGAATTGACTCCACCGCCAGAACAGGATACTCGAGAAAGGCGCTATCCAGTCAGGATCAGGAAGCCTCCTCAAAGACTGAACTTATAAATGACTATTTCAGTTGATGTATATATTACTGAGGAAATTGTAATTGTAATTAGTTATTATTTAGTTGTTAAATGAATGTTATGTACTGTTTATCTAAAAGGGGAGGAATTGTTGTGTATGTACCTTTAAGGGAATAACTGGTCTTAGACTGCAGTACCGGCAGTGACCACCCCTGTATAAAAAGCCCTAGCAGGCTTCTGTATTTTCAGTCTGACGCTGCCTCCTGTTCAGTAAAATACCTGTTAAACTGTTCTCCCGAAGTCCGTGTATTCTTGAGGCGCGGACTTTACACTCACCCTCAACATCCCTATGAATTTCAGGAAATTGCTGCATTTGTAGAATAAACTTGCCACAGAAAGTTAGGGCTGTTACTTAACAGTGTAATACCATTTTAATGAGATTTATGTTACTGCAATGCCACTCAACCTCTCTAGCCCAGAAAGGGAATGGTTTACACTGTGGAGTTTCATTCCTACAGGTAGTAAATTGTTGTTAGAGATTTTTAAATTTAACAATTTAATTTTTTTTAATTCCTAATTTCCTTCCTGTCTCTTTTTTTCTCTATCTCTGATTCCAATCTTTCTTTACCTCTCTTTATTTCTCTTTCTGTACCTGATTTGACTGTAATTCAACCAATTTCCTTCTCCGTCGTTCCACTGTTTTTTACTCAATCATTAAATCTCATTGGTTAAGGAGATAGACTGTTGGTCCCATCGTTTACTAAAGTCCCAGATGCCCCACTGCCCCCATTATCAGCTCGCACTTCCAGCAAGTTACAGCACAAATTATATTTGAGCTGAAAGGTGCAGGAAAAAGTCTAACTAACAGTGCACACTGCAGGATGCCCTGTTCTAGCAAAACCTGGGCCATTATGTTACCAATTCAGACTAATGACTGAGAAGTGAGTTGCAGATTCCAGTGACCAGACTCCAGAAGTATCATGGAGTGACCTCTGCTTATAGTCTGTAGATTATCAGTTTTCATCCTGAAATTTTTCCAACCTTGATTTTGTTGTTTATCTGTTCTTTTATCTTTATGGTCTTTTGAACCTGGTGAATGTATCTAAACCAACCAATTGGAACGGTAAATAAACAGCTGTTGAATTGATGTTGGTTGGCCTATTAGTGGCCTTTGCTATTTGTATGTTCCAGTCAATCTGTCTGTACTGAATGCAACTGAAAGAATTGGACTCCTGCCCAGGCCTGATAGAAGGCTCTTTCAGTTCCTTATTAAAAAGTCACTATCGATTAATCAGTTTCTTTTACAGCTTGTACCCTTGTAAGATTTTGCGCTGAATCACATTCATCTTAGTGACTACTGGAGATTATATACAGCTTCTTTCCAAATTGTGTGTATAGGTATTGCCAAGAAGGCAACTTTCCCATCCTATTGCAATAAGGACAACAAATCACACATTCATTCAATGATAGGAAGTCATCTTGGTTAATTCTTAACTTCTCATTATGCTGATATAAAGCTACCTTAATTTATCCAACCCTCTCACTGAACTGGCATTCCTTTTGAGAGCAGCATTTATTCTGAGTTTCTGGCTTCCTCAAAAGGTTATTTAAGTATTGAGACATATTTCACAAACCTGACAGCTTTCACGGCTACAGTCTGTCGATTATCTGTTCTTTCATCAAACACTGTCAGTTCTTCCCAAGTTTGTAAGGAGCTTAGCATGAAATATCATGAATGTAATAGGAATGTATTTTAATACCTGACTTGTAAACTATTACAAGACAGCAGGTAGTTGCATTCAACAGCACAGTTTCAGTTATTTAAGATGCTTTAAGGATATTAAAATATCAGTTTAAATGATTATTTAATCTTTTCACATAATGCAAAAAATTATAAGAGTGAACCTTCATTCATTTATAATCTGTATTTTTGCAGAAAACAAATCCCTAGTTCAGCAATGAATTCTCTTATATAAATTAAAAACAGAAAATGCTGGAAATACTCAGCAAGTCAGGCAGCATCTGTAGAGAGAGAAACTAAGGGCGGATTTTCCCATTGGAGGCGGGTTGGAGGCGGGTTTTGGTTTGGGTGGGTTCCACTGAGAGGTGAAAAAAATTTGCGATCTTGCCCTAATTGGCCAGTTACTTTCAGAGGTGTGGGTTCGCCGGGCCAATTAGTCTTTTGGGACTGAAACTCGCCTCTGCTGACATCACTTATCCAGCTTCATTTAAGGGCTGCTTGCTGCCTTGGCTCATTCCACTGGTTTTTGGTCGATGGTGCACCACCTCCAAACTTTTATCTCCTTGAAGAATGGCCAGCTCTAAGGCAAGGGCCTCGCCGAGGTTCTCGGATGAGGCACTGGGTATGCTGGTTGAGAGGGCGAGAGTTGGCAGGGAGGTGCTCTTCCCCTCATCTGGGAGGAAGAGGCCTCCCAAAGAAACCAAGGCTGTGTGGGTCCAGCTGGCAAGGGATTTAACCTCCAGATCCGTGTGCAGATTGGGTGATTGTTTCTGTTTATTGATGAAATGCCATCCCTGTGTGAATGTATTAAAATTAGGTGATAGCAAACTGTTGGCGTAATGTTATCTGTTATTTCGGCTTAGGCAGCTCCACGTTGCGGGCTCTGCGACACTTGCGTGGTCAGGTTGGTGGTCAGAGTGAAAGGAGACCAGAGAGTCATGTCTATTGTCTATCATGTGTTAAGAAGGAGCCAAGCACATGTGCCACAATGGACAACCTATACAAATCTGGCCAGGATGAGTGCATCCCTTGCATCACGGGCAGCCATGTGCTCACGTGCTGCCACTGCTGCTGGTAGATACGCTGATGCTCGGTCCTCCTCCTCCTCCTCATCTGAGGAGGCTATGAACTGAGCCACTTGCTCATCAGGAAGCTGCAAGCCACGACGCTGTGCCATGTTATGCAGTGCACAGCAGACCACGACCATTCTGGAGACCGTGGCTGCCGAATACTGCAGGGCTCCACCTGATCTGTCAAGGCATCGGAATTGCATCTTCAGCAAGCCAATGGTTTGCTCGATGATTAACCTGGTCAAAATCTGGCTGGCCTGTGTTGTATCCGTGTGTCAATGAAGACACGGAATGCAGGAGTTGGTTTAACAGGTGTTTACTGAACAAAGTCTGGAGGCGAACTAAAAGATACAAGACACTATACAGGCTTATATACCCGAGTGGTCACTACCGGCATTACAGTACACAGGGGCTCTTAAAGGTACATACACTACAATTCCTCCCCTTTTAGATAATTAGTACATAACATTTTAAGTAATCATTAATTAACATGTTTACAAGAACAATAATCTACACATTTGCTGCAGTTAATCAATTATAAGTCAGTCTCTCTGGAGGCTTCCTGAATCGGTCCGGATAACGCCTCGGTGGTGTAGTAGTTTTCGGTGGCGTAGTAGGTTCTTTTGGCAAGGTCGATTCGGCTTGAATGCCAGTGTCGGGTTCATCTGGTTCCAGTATCACCGGATCGGAAGTAGATACTATGGGTATCTCTGCTTCATCATTAGGCGTATAGAGTTGTGGTGTAGGTTGTCCCTTTTCGGATGACTCTATGATCTGGTCAGTATGGTGCCTTATTATGCTTTCTCCAATGTCCACGGTATACATCAGCGGTCCTAATCGTGTGCAAATAGTTCCAGGCCGCCATTTCTCGGTACGGTAGTCCCGGGCCAAAACTTGTTGACCTATCTGGAAGGTTCTAGTTGGCCTTACATTCATGCCTTGAAATTGCCGGTTCTCTACGTCCCTTCTGATGTTTGGCTTGATCAAATCCAGCCGGCATCTTAGTCTTCTATTGAAAAACATCATGGCGGGAGTTTGGTTTGTAACCACATGTGTTGCATTCCTGTACGCAAACAAGAAGTTATCTACCTTATGTTGTAGATTTATTTCTTCATTACCCATGGCCTTTATGGCCTTCTTGAAGGTCTGGACAAACCTTTCAGCCAATCCATTGGTGGCGGGATGGGATGGGGCGGACGTGTAGTGCTTAACCCCATTGTTTTTTAAGAACTTCCTGAATTCTTCGGACACAAATTGCGGTCCATTATCAGAACAGATCTGTTCAGGCAGCCCATTCCTGGCAAATATGGTCCTTAATACTGTGATGGTTTTTTCCGTGGTGGTGGAGGACATCTTTATTACCTCCGGCCACTTGGAGTGTGCATCAACCGCGATTAAGAACATTGAGTCCATAAATGGACCAGCAAAGTCGATATGTACCCTTTGCCATGGAGATGAGGGCCACTCCCATGGATGTAGAGGGGCTTGTGGTGGGGCGTATTGGACCTTCTGGCATCCTAGACAGCTCTTGGTCATTTCTTCGATGTCTGCATCGATACCTGGCCACCACACAAACGCTCTGGCTAGGTTCTTCATTTTCACTCCACCCAGATGCCCCTCGTGAAGCTCCTTTAGCACTTTATCCTGGAGTTTGGGTGGAATCACCACTCTGGATCCACACATCAAGGTTCCTCGGCACACTGACAGCTGTTCTCTTCTTTGTGAGAATGCTGGCAACATTGGTTCGCCATGTGCTGGCCATCCCTTCACCGTTAAATCATAGACTCGTGAGAGAGTCGGGTCATTTCTCGTTTCCTTTTCAATGGTAGAATTTGTTACTGGTAGACATTCCACTATGGTTGAGTGGAACATCTCCACTGGGTCCACTGTAGGTGCCTCTTCTACCGTTGGCAACGGTAGGTGCGATAAACCGTCAGCATTCCCATGCTGTTTTGATCCTTTGTATTCTATGTCATATTGGTGTGCCCCCAGGAAAAGGGACCACCTCTGTAGCCTTTGCGCTGTCATAATGGGAACGCCCTTTTTAGGGTTGAATATGGAGACGAGGGGTTGATGGTCAGTCAACAAGGTAATTTTTTGTCCGTGTAGGTAATGGTTGAATTTCTTCACTCCCCACACCAGGCTGAGTGCTTCCCTGTCGATCTGGGCGTAGTTACGCTCAGCTGAGTTCAATGAGCGTGACGCAAAAGCTATCGGCCGCTCCGAGCCATCAGGGAATCTATGCGATAATACCGCTCCCACGCCGTAAGGGGATGCATCGCACGCCAGTCTGATTGGCAGTGATGGGTTGTAATGAGCCAACACTTCCTTGGACGTGATCAAGCTTTGCATTTATGGAAGGCACGTTTACAGTCTTTGCTCCATTTCCAAATTACTCCCGTTTGTATCAGTGCGTTAAGAGGGTGCAGAACAGTTGACAAGTTCGGTAAAAATTTATGATAGTAATTTATCAATCCCAGGAACGACCTTAATTGTGAGACATTTTCAGGTGCTGGGGCTTTTATGACCGCTTCAATTTTTTCAGGTGACTTATGCAACCCTTCTTCATTAATTATATGGCCACAATATGATAATTGTTTCTGGAAAAATTCGCACTTGGGGCAATTTTCTCATAGGCTCCGTACTCTCAGTCGAGTGAGCACCTGCTCCAAATTGGCAAGGTGCTCGTTGTCATTTTCTCCTGTTACAAGGATGTCGTCTAGGTAGCATTGAGTCCCCGGAATCCCTTGCAGGACTTGCTCCATAGCTCTTTGCCAGATAGCTGGAGCTGATGCTACTCCGAAAACCAGTCGATTGTACTGGTACAGGCCTTTGTGTGTGTTTATCGTGAGATACTTTTTAGAGGCCTCCTCAACCTCCATCTGTAGATATGCCTGTGCCAAGTCAATTTTGGTGAAACGTTTCCCTCCGGATAGTGAGGCGAAAATATCTTCTATACTGTACTGTGTGAAGGACCAGGTTTACAGTCACCTTGAAGTCCCCACAGATGCGAATTTTTCTCTGTTCTTCAGATTTATCATTATTCAACGTTTTCTTCATGACCGGGATGATGGGTGTTGCCCACTTGCTCCAATCTACCTTGGATAACACGCCTGCCTTTTCCAAATTCTCCAGCTCTGCCTCGACTGCTGGACGAATTGCGTATGGCACCGGCCTTGCCTTAAAAAACTTGGGAATTGCCGCATCTTCCATTTTTATTGAGGCGGTGACGCCTTTCAAGGTTCCTCGTTCCTGTTGAAACACTTCTTTGGCTTTGGCCAAGATGTCTTTTAATCGTTCAGGTATGACGTCACCCTCATTTTTTTTCTTACTGGTCACCGTCAGTGCCTGAATGGAGTGCCAGTCTAAACGTATCTTCCTGATCCATTCACGTCCCAACAGCGGTGGACCACCATCTTGCAGAACGTATAAATACAACTTCTGTATTTCCTTGCCGTTGTATACAACAGGCACCCTTATTTTCCCTCTGGGGTATACTTTCTGCCCCGTATATGTCTTCAAGATAATGGATGTGTCTTTCAAAGGTATATGCGGAAATAGCCGCTCGTAATCCCGTCGACTTATGACGGTCAGAGCTGATCCTGTATCTAGCTCCATTTTAACTGGGGACCCCGCTATCATGAGGGTAACACAAATGGTCTGGTAATCTTCTTTGGCAATTACATTATGTAATTTGAGACAGCTTAGTCTCTTGTTTCCGGAGTCGCTATCGCTCTTCTGGTCTTCGGAGCTACTGTCCGTCATCATTTGTACCTTTCTGTACTTGTCCTTATTGATTTTTTTTCTGTCAGTGGATTTTTTGTTTCCAGACCGGCATACACGTGCAATGTGTCCCATCTTTCCACATTGCCTGCATGCTTTGTCCTTGAACCAGCAGTCCCTCTGGTCATGGGTGGATCTGCCGCAGCGATAACATCTCTCGAAACCCCGTGTCATTTCATGGGTGCCGAAGTCCTGTGGCTTTTGCTGTATCTCTGCAGCTCCTCTTGCTGCTGCTTCATATGATACAGCCACACTGAAAGCCTTGTCCAGTGTCAAATCTTTCTCAGAAAGTAGCCTTTTCTGTGTTCCTTCACTTAGGAGACCGTAGACGAATTTGTCTCGTAGAGAATCTGCCAGTCCTGCCCCGAATTGGCAGTGCTTTGACAGCTATCTTAATTTGGTGAGGTAATCAGCGTTACTTTCATTCTTGTGCTGATTCCTCCTGAAGAATTTGAATCATTCCGCTATCAGCAGCGGTGTTGGGTTTAAGTGCTCCTGTAGGGTATCAACAATCTCCTTAAAATTCTTGTCCATCGGTTTGGCTGGAGTGATTAAGTTTTGTAACAGCCCGTATGTCCTTGCGCCCATCAGATTTAGAAGTACCGATGCCTTTTTATCATCCTCTACTTCATTCGCTGTGCAATATACCTCCACTCTTTCCACATATGTGGTCCAATCCTCTATATTACTATCGAAAGCAGTAATATTGCCAGTCTTAGGCATCCTGAAAATCAAAAATGGTGCCTCCTGCGCTTTCCTTTCTTCCCTGCCGAGAAAAAAATGGCGCCTCCCGCGCTTTCCCGCCGCTACCGCTGCTGACAACGCTGTTCTCCGCGGTTTTTATTTACACAGATATTTTTAATAGTTGGAGACTCATTCCCGCCGGACTCTCTGGGACTTTTCCCTCCCTCTGCTTGGTCCGAACGCCGACCTGCTTTGCAGCGCCGGCCGTCTCCCGAGTGCTCCACCCTTCGTCTCTGCCTCCGCCTTCTGAATCGCTGCTCGGCCCCGCTGCAGAGCCACCCGATCGAGCCCCAGCCCGCCACCCAGGAAGGATTAGTGCAGTACCTGCCACCAGCCCGGCTAGCTGGTGAAACCACAGTTTTTTTTTCTTTGACCTTCGTCTGAGGAATCGATCTCCTTGAGATGCTTCCGAATTGCAGGTAAATCCGTTTCCAATTCGTTGCCACTGTTGTATCCATGTGTTAATGGAGACACGGAATGCAGGAGTTGGTTTAACAGGTGTTTACTGAACAAAGTCTGGAGGTGAACTAAAAGATACAAGACACTATACAGGCTTATATACCCGAGTGGTCACTACCGGTATTGCAGTACACAGGGGCTCTTAAAGGTACATACACTACAGCCTGCACCATTGGCAAGCCAACTGAATCGGCGGTTACACTTGCTTGATCCCTTGAGAAGTGGATGTAATTGTGCACCTTTGAAAAAAGGGCATTGGTAACCTGCGTGATGCAACTGTGGGCAGCCAACTGGGAGATGCCGCTGATGTCTGCTGATGATCCCTGGAAGGAGCCTGAGGCAAAAAAGTTGAGTGTGGTGGTGACTTTGAAAGCCACTGGTAAGGGGTGTCCACCTGTTCCTCTGGGCTCCAGGTGTTGGTGCAGCAGTGCGCAAATGTCTCCAACAACCTCTCTCGAAGTCTCAGCCTCCTTTGGCACTGCTGCTCAGTCATGTTGAGGTAGCTCATCCTCTGTCTGTAAACCCTGAGAGGGAGGTATCTCCTGCGGCGAGGTGCTTCCATGCGCTGGCGCCTTCTGCTCTGTGCAGCATCAGGTGGGTGAGCAGGTGGTTGGCGCTCCTGCTGCTGTTGCTGCTGAGCTGCCTGGTTCTGCTGCTGCCGTGGCTGCTCCTCATCCGAATCTGAGGCCCATGATGAAAGGAAATAAATGGTTCCCATGCTGCTGGCAGATACCTCCATTGGGGAAGCGCTCAGTCCAAGTGGGGAGAGGTTCTTCCAAGGAGGTCCCACAATTGAGAGATAAAAGCTGCAGCACCTCCGACTTCGGTAGGCCTGCTAAAAGTGCTGGAAGACCTGTGGAACAAAAGTTCTGCCACCTGCAACTGCTCCCTGATAAAAGCTCTGTTTTAATGGTGGAGCTGCAGCTGTGAGGAGGCCATCCACTTGTCAACCCGCCAGGATTAGCTGGTGTGGTTTAGGAGGGTCGTGCAACACACACAAAATGTGGCAAAATAACAAAGGCCTGTCAAAATAGGGCTATAGATGCCCTTAGCTACTATTAAAGGGTCTTAACAACCTCTCCCAACTGATGGAGGCGGGATCGAATCGCACCCATCAAACCCGCCTCCAGCAAAATTGCGCGGAGGCGGGTTGGAGGCAGGTTCTGAACCCACCCTCACTTTTTGCAATTTTACCAACTGTCCCGCCTCCAAACCCGCCTCCTCAGGGCTGGGAAAATTGCTCCCAGAGTTAAGGTTTCAGGTCGATGACCCTTTGTCAGAACTGGAAAAAGTTGGAGATGACAGGTTTTTAAGCAAGTGTAGGGGCAGGGAGAGGTGGGAGGGGAGGAAAGAACAAAAGGGAAGGTCTGTGATAGGATGTAAGGCAGGAGAGATTAAAAGACAAAAGGGATGATGGTGCAAGGCAAAAGGAGATGGTAATGGGACAAGTTAAGAAACAAAAGATGACTCTAGTTGAAGTGTAAATGTCAATGGCAGAATCATCAACAGCTGCCATGTGAGAGAGAAAAAAAATTGGGGCTGAGGTTATAGTCTGAAATTGTTGAACTCAATGCAGAGTCCAGAAGGCTGTAAAGTGTCTAACCGGAAGATGAGGTGCTGTTCCTCGAGCTTACGATGAGCTTCGTTGGAACAGTGTAAGAGGCCAAGGACAGAGAGGTCAGAGTGGGAGTGGAGTGGAGAATTAAAGTGACAGGCGACCGGTTACATCTCCAACTGTTACATCTCCAAATTTTTCCAGTTCTGACGAAAGTTCATCGACCTGAAACGTTAACTCTGTTTCTCTCTCTACAGATGCTGTCTGACCTGCTGAGTACTTCCAGCATTTTCTGTTTTTATTTCAGATTTCTAGCATTCACAGTATTTTGCTTTTGTATTAATGAATTCTCTTACTTTCTTTTGTGTATCAATAGTCTAGAAGGATAGCGCTGAGAAATGGGAAACTTGTGATAACATCAATCAACCACAACTAAGAGTCCAAAATCAATCTCTCTGCTGAGGCTAAGCAATCACTTCAAAAGAGCATCATGTGGAGGATTGTTTGGACACAGCTTTCCCACAATGTGAACACATGGCACCGTGCCAACCTAATGTTGGATTCAAGAAACTACTGCCTCGTGCACACGACTCGTCTTCTGGGCATTTTGCTGAGACTGGCTGAACTTATTTTACTCTGGATGCTTAACAATTATCAGGGACAGAAGACCATCATCTGCTTTTTCTGAGTTGCATATAATCCAGGTTCCAGAGTGAAAGGGGTGAGTTTTGTTAGATCCGTGATTCTGAGAGTATGATGTTTTTCAATAACCACACGGATGCTGTAACTTAACAATCAACAGGTATTTACTGGAGTAGGGTAGTCTCAAGACTGGGGGTACAGAGGCATGCTCAAGGCTTATATACAGGTGTGGTCACTGCCGGTACTACAGTATACAGGAGCTGTAAAAGTAGTTCTCTCTTAAAGGTACATACACTACAAGTTTCAACCTCACTAAACAGAATTCTTATTTAAAGAGGTGCTCATAATGCAACTTTTGGCTGTAATTAGTCTAATATTTAAAGTACATTTGTAACGTATTAATAAACAAATGCAATTTGGAGTGTCCACCTCTTTAATATGTTTGATATCTTCACCTTGATTTTCACTTCCCTTGCCTGGTGGAAGCCAGGCGGGGGAGGACCAGTTAAAGAAGAGTTGGGGGACTTACCCATTTGCTTCCCGCTCTGATCTGACCGACTGCAATTTTAAATTTCAGGCAGCAAGGACAGCTGTCCAATTCCGCTCCCCCCCCCCCCCGCATTCCGTACCTTGCCGAGGACCATTTCCATGGGTCACTGGCAGCTGCCTGGCCCCCCCCCCCACTCCCCCACCAATTTTGACACCCGCCCACCGGTGTTGATGTCATTCCCACCGGAGGTGATGTCATTCCCACCAGTGATGATGTCACTCCCACCGGTGGTGATGTCATTCCCACCGGTGGTGTTATTCCCACCAGCTTGGGGCGGGGGGCGGCGGGGGTGGGGGTAGTCAGTGTCGAGACATGTAAAAGCGGCCCAGGAGTTAAAATCTCTTGAGCCTCACGCTCTAGGGGGCAGAGGGTGGAGGGCGGACAGATTGCCACCCAAAATGGGCTCCTGCACCCTTGATTCCAGCTCCCAGTTAAAACAGGGGCTTTGGTTCTTCTTTAATATGTCCTCTGCGACACAAATAAATAAAAACTGTTTTCAACACCCTCCAATGATTCAGCCAAATCTTAGTTTAAATCTAATAAAATAAAATAAAAACACAGGATGCAAAAAACCCATCAGTCTCCAAAACTCTTTTCCTGGAATTCATTGTTACTCTCTGCCGTGGTTAATTCCGTCTCCACAGGGACTCATTGATTCATAACACATAGAGAGCAAGCCACCAAACTGATGTGGACTGGGCAGGAAAGGTTCCCCAGTAGACGCTAATGTTACTGTGAGCATCAGTTTAACAGCTGAGATGTTTTGTTCTGAATGAGGAAAACGAGTGCCCACTGATAGACAGACCTCTTCTCAAGGTTAGCATTCTATACCTAAAGTAAATGGTTAATGGTTATTTCACTCTCTTTTACAATTAACTTAGGGGTTCAAAACCCCATATTTGCTAATTTTAGCAAAAAAGATGTGAGTTTGTTATTTTTTTACCTGCACCATTTTTTGGTAAAATTGATAAAAGGTGGGAATTTGAACCCCATAGATAATGGGAGCAAAATTCAGATACTTAGCACCCATCTTTTCAGCACTATGTGTGCCTTTTGATTTCAAATGGCGTCTGCAGCGCGCGTGCACACTTGTGGGGCGAATCGCGCTGGACGCCATATTGGTGAGGGCATTAGCATGCGTGCATTGAACATCCGCCAGAAGTATGCAGAACAGGCAGATCATGATGTCAATCAGCATGCATCACTGATTTATACCAGCACTGCCATTTTGGAGCTCATCATCCAGTTAATGCCTTCTCTTAGCCTTGCGCAGCTGAACAAGCGTTCAGCAGCACAAGAGGAGAGAAAATAACACAAGAGGAGGAAGGACCCCCTACCAGTGCTATTTAAAGGGATCATCAACTACTTACAGGTTTAATTCTACTGGCTGTTGCTATGATTCTACATGTGTTTGGTGCTTTCTATAGTTGTTTCAAGTTGCTAATGTCTACAGGGAGCAGTGTGACATGTGCTGAAGTAATTTTTTCTGATTTCAAGACTTCTGAACAAACCATTTGCTGCCAGACATGGGTGCAGTAGTAGGCATTCCCCTTGGAATTCTGCATATCTTGGAGATTGAACAGAGGGCATGCAGAGCAGGACAAGCTACTGGAAGAGGGAGGAGGAGGAGGGGGAGAAGGGCTCTCAGCAGAAGGTCATATCTGCCCAAGGTGTTCAGGGAACAATTCTCATACCTGAACCTCAGCGATGAACAATGTGTGAGACACCTGTGTGTCACCAAGGACGTCCTCACTGAAATCTGCCACTTGTTGCAGCCACAACTGCAACCTCAGAGCAGGGCAAGGACTGTATTGCCTGTGGCTGTCAAGGTCACGGTGGTGATGAACTTTTTTGCGTCTGGCTCCTTCCAGGCTGAAGCTAGAGATATTTGCAACATCTCGCAGTTTGCAGTCCACTGTTGCACAAAGGAGGTCACTGAGGCTCTCTGTTCCAAGAGAGCTGAATATATTTCATTCTCTCTTGCTGGAGACCAGCAGGCGGAGCAAGCACACGGCTTCACTAGGATTGCAAGGTGCTATTGACTGCATGCACATCACTTTGCGAGCGCCGCATGTCAACTCTGCCATATATCGGAACCAAAATGGATTCCACTCCCTCAACGTCCAGCTGGTGTGCAACCACAGGCAACAAATCATGCAGATCAATGCTCGGTATCCTGGCAGCAGTCATGATGCCTTCATTCTGTGATAGTCTGCTGTGCCAGCTGCATTTCCATCACCATAGCAAACCAAAGGGTGGCTACTGGGCGACAAGGTCCATCAGTTGATGAAATGGCTCATGACTATGGTTCATAACCTGTGCTCACGTGCACAGTATGCATATATTGAGAGCCATGCTGCTACACGAAATGTGATAGAGCAGACTATTGGCCTGCTGAAACAACGATTCCACTGCAGTGCCCGGCAGAGCAGGTGTCAAGATTCCTGGTGTTCTGCTGCATGCTGCATGAACTCACCATCATGAGGGCACAGCTCTTGCCAGCAGCTATACAGTGACCAGCTGTGGAGCAGGAGCATGAGGAGGAGGAGGTGGCGACAACCTAGACAGCCCCTTTCTGCCTGGACTGTCTGTAATGAACTCATCTGTGTGGGGTACAAGTAACCGCAACCCCAATTCCCCATTCACCAACAGTCCTGCACCTTACCTTCCCTCTGTCACTGACTGTCTTGTTTTGCACACTTTGTACAAAAATAATAAATTGCAGGACAACAGAGTATTACAATTTAAACTCTTTTAATGACGCATCAGATCTGTAAGCTTTCTCAATCAATCCAGCACCGTGTGGACAAGATGGAGTCGGGACCCCTCGGGTCTTCCAAACAATAGTAGTCCTTACAGATGCCTGCAGGCCAATGACAACTCAGCATGTGATCACATGTGAATATAATAGGTATTCCTTACAGATGCCTGCAGGCCAATGATAAATCAATATGCAAATGTTACATCCCCTTTCTTTTAAAAGAAAAATGTTATGCATTACTTTTGAACCTTTCTTCTACATAATGTTCTCAGTAGCATCAACATATAAGTAAACTTAACATTTAATTAGCACTGAAAACATCTTAACGTTTCAATAACGATGTACAGTTATTTTTTTTTTAGGGCAGCGATCCGCCTACACCCTTTGACAGTTAACAAGTCAAGGATAACTCTAGGCTTGACCTCTCGTCCCGACCTTGTGTGGTATGGAACTGAGCATGCTCCTGAATCGGTCAATAAATCAGGTTCAGGTTTAGGTTCAGGTAAGTATGATGTGTTTTGTGTATTGCTCTGTTCATCACACTCTGTTGAACTGATCCTCTCGTCGGAATGACGGTGTTGTTCCTTGGTGTTCAGGAGGTGCCTGCGATTGCGGCGGTACACCTGTCCTTCTGGGGAGCGGATGTGATATGATTGCTCAGTGTCAGCTGGCTGGATGACGAATGCTGGCTTCCAATAGTCTTGCTCCTGGATTCTGACGGATTCTCCATTGTGCAACAGCGGCAGTAGTCTAGCTGACCTGTCATAGTATCTCTTTTGGTGTTGCTGTCTCTGTACACGTTTTGCATGCACTTGCTTGCAACTGACGACCTCTGGCTGCAGCTGCTGGTTGGTGCTTGGAAGGATTGAGCGAAGTCTGCGGCTCATCAACAGTTGCGCTGGTGACTTGAAGTTGTCAACTGGAGTGTTGCGGTACTCAAGGAGACTGATATAGGGGTCTCTTTTGTCCGCTTTGGCTTTGTCCATGAGTGTTTTTGCAATCTGGACAGTTTTTTCAGCCAGACCATTACTTTGAGGGTAACGTGGGCTTGATGTGACATGTATGAAATCCCATGCCTTGGCAAACGACTCGAACTCTTTTGATTTGTATTGGGGGCCATTATCTGAGACTAAAGTCTCTACAATGCCATGCCTGGCAAAGGCTGCCTTTAGCTTGTGGATCACAGCTGCAGATGTGGTGCTGTGAAGCTTGTCCAATTCAAAAAATCTGCTGCAGTAATCAACAGTCACTATGTAGTCCTCGTTGTTCCATGTGAACAGATCCGTTGCTGCGACCTGCCAGGGCCTGTCTGGGATACGGTGAGGTATCATGGGCTCTTTGACATTTGATGGGCAGCGTTCTAGACAAATGGAACATTTTCCGACAATGTCCTCAATGTGTTTGCACATTCCGGGCCAAAACATAATGTCACGTGCTCTTTGTTTGCATTTTTCCATGCCCATATGTCCAGCATTAATTTTTGTCAACATCTCTTCTCTGAGACTGGTAGGAATGATGATTTTCTCCCCTTTGAAGACGATTCCGTTGATTTGTGACAGTTTGTCTCTGTGGTTCCAGAATTCAGATATGCTCTGAGGGCATTTCCTCCTTTCCTCAGGCCATCCTTCATGTATGACTTTGCTCAGCAGTGTGAGTTGTGCATCTTTCTCTGTTTCTGCTCGGATCTCCTTCAGTTTTGAGTCACTCACAGGTAAGCTGTTGTACACCATGTGCACCTGCACATCCATGCCTTCACTGAGGCTGCTGTCCTGGTAGCTAAGAGACTTTCTGGAGAGCGTGTCTGCGACAGGAATGTCTTTGCCTGGACGGTGAATGATTGTGAAGTCATACTTCTGTAGCTGAAGGATCATTCTCTGTAGCCCTGGTGGGGCTGCGGCTAGTGGTTTCCTCATGATTGACTCGAGGGGCTTGTGGTCAGAATCCACAATGACTTGTCGGCCATAGACATACTGATGGAAACGCTCACATCCGAACAGAATTGCATATAGCTCTTTCTCGATTTGAGCATAGCTGTTTTCACTGTCTGTGAGAGATCTGGAAGCGTATCCGATGGGCTTTCCTTCTTGCAGTAATACAGCGCCTAGTCTGTACTTTGACGCGTCCACTTGTAGTCTGAGCTCTTTGTTGGGGTTGAAGTAGGCAAGAACTGGGAATAGTCCGATTCCTTTGAAAACATCAGCAAACTCCTCCATGACTGTCTGCTTCTCAACTGGTACTGTCAATAATAGCACTAGCTTGACGAGGTCCATGTCTAAACATGCCTTTAGACCTAGCACTGGAGGTGCTTGAGTGTCAACAATATAAAAGTCCATCATCATGTCGCTTTCTTTGTACTTGCATTTCATCACGCATGTGCCTTTTACAATGAGCTGCTCACCCCCATAGCCGGTCAGTCTGCGTGAGGTGGGCTGTAGCTCACACTCATCCTTCAAGCTGTGATACTCACTCAGAGGAATTACATTAACCTAAGATCCAGTGTTTAGTTTAAACTTAAGCTCTTTGCCCTGTTTTCCTATCTCAATATCGGCATAAGCTTGCTCAGTCTCTGAAATCTGTTTTTTCTGTGACACAGAATCAATAAACAGTTCTTCTGCATTTGGCTCTCTATCTGGCATTTGGCTGTCATTCACTGTGTGTACTGTTTTTCCAAAAACAGTCTTGCAAACTTTAGCAAAGTGCTTCCGTTTACCACATTTAGTACATTGCCTTCCTTTGGCAGGGCAGTACTCCTTTTTTCCATGCCAGTTGTTTCCACAATATCCACAGTTTTTGAAGCGTTTTATGTCTGTGTCGCCCATTTTTAGAACTCTCTCTGTTCTTTCTGTTCTGAAACACGCTCTCTGGGCAGTGTTCTTTAGTGTGTATCTATTAACTGTGTGCACTGTCTGTTCACTCGAGCTGCTCGTGGCGCCGGTTATGGTTTTCAACTGTGCTTGGGCTATCTCGTGCGATCTAGCTATGTCCATAGCTTTGTCCAGCGTTAGCCCGGACCCAACATTCAAAAGTTTTTCTCTCACTTTAACTGAATGTATTCCAAACGCGATGAGGTCTCTGACCATCTCATCTTTATCTGCATATAAACAGTCTTTTACCAGCAGTTTTAATTCAGTCACGAACTGTTCAAACGACTCACTAGCTCCTTGTACTTTCTCCTGAAACTTGTACCTAGCGAATATCGTATTTGTCTTGGGCATCACATATGCTTCAAAACGGTCAAAATAACTTTTCAGTACCTTTGCTTCATCCGCGGTGAGAGTCCATGTGTTAAAAATGTCTCTCCCTTTTTCTTCGATCCACAGGAGTAGGTAGCTGCATTTTTCTTCCTCTCCTTTTCTTTTCAATGGACCCGAGAACATTAATTCCACGTGTTGCTTGAACTTGCACCATTCTCTATGTAAGTTCAAAGATTCCCAATTCATTTGAGGTAAGGGAGCTCCAACGATGTCCATTTCAAATCCCTGTTCTGACACATGTCTTGTTTTACACACTTTGTACAAAAATAATAAATTGCAGGACAACGGAGTATTACAATTTAAACTCTTTTAATGAAGCATCAGGTCTGTTCTTACTCAATCAAAACAGCACCGTGTGGACAAGATGGAGTCAGGGCCCCTCGGGTCTTCCAAACAATAGCAGTCCTTACAGATGCCTGCAGGCCAATGACAACTCAGCATGTGATCACATGTGAATATAAGAGGTATTCCTTACAGATGCCTGCGGGCCAATGATAAATCAATATGCAAATGTTACACTGACCATCACAGCATCCGCTTCACCACAATGCAAAAATAAAAGCCACCACAAAATAAACATTCCAAACCATGCCATATTGCATACAAAATTCAACTAATCACCCTTGTGCATTCCTTTTGTGCCTGTCTTCTGTGTGCCTTTGCCTGCCCTAGTGCTCCTACTCAGTGCTTCCCCAGTGGTTGCAGCATGGTTGGTGGAAGGCTGCTGACTTTCCATGGGGGACACTGCAGATGGCCTTGCAGGACGATCTTGAGCAGCTCTGAGCCTAGAAGACACGGCTATAGACTGCACCACCATGGCATAGGCGGCAGCAGTCTGGGCTGGCTGGCTGACAGATAACAGCAAGGGCACTAGCGGCATGGCAGGGGTGGGAGGACGAATGATGTCCTCCTGAGAAAGGACAGCAGGTTCGTGCTCCATGGAACCACTGCCACTCCCCTGCAATCCTACTGATCTGTTGGAGGACAGATTGCTGGACTGCTGTGACACTCTGCAAGCCCCTTTCCACACTGGTAAACGCAACCATGATGGCAGCAGTCTGAGCTGGCATGGCAGCAAGGTAACTTTGCATGACAACAGTCTGAGCTTCCACTTCAGCACTCAGATGTTGGGTGGTTGCTGCTTGTGCTGCAATGGAAGTTGAGACATTGGCCATCAGATGCTGTATCATGGTTGGGTCCGCAAGTGTGCTAATGAACTCCAAGCTTTGCGCAAAGCCCTGTGCCAAGTTGGTGCTGGACTCCCCCATGCTCCTTGACATTGCACACAGGCTTTCTGATAGGCCTGCCAATGCACCAAGTATTTCATTGTGCATATCCATCAGCGTTTTTCTGTAGGCCACCCCATCGAAGTCTTCATCTGAGTCCTGTGCAGCAGAACTCGTGTGCGACCTCGTCATCTGGCGAGCTGGCACCTGGCACCTGCGCTATCCTTGCTCCCTGCCATGGCTGCAGGCCAATCGTGCCCAGTGTATCACCACAGATCCCACCTCTATGCTAGCCTCTAAATTACACACAGTGTCAGTATCTGCACTGGTGGCAGCAAGTGTGAAATTGAATAATGCTACACCTTCATCATCACTGTCTTCTTGCTCCTCCTCCACTGCCTGGGCAGGTTTTACTTCTTGGATATCTGAAAGGGGAAAGGCACAAGAGTAAGGTTGTGATGAGGCGAGGGGGAAAAGTAAGAGCTGCATGCTTACACCATCTGCAGCTTGTAAGTCAGGAGAGATTGTGGGATGAGGAAGAAGTGCAATGTGAGATGGAGGATTAAGTATGAGGATACTATCATCTTCAATTGATTCAGCCCTGCCACTGGCCACTGGCTCAGCAATGGCCATCCCAATAATGGCCAGCATCGTCGCCTCCATGGGGGTTAGAGCAGGCGTACCTGTCCCCCTCAGTTAGCTCCTGCTGCCTCCGCTTTGTGCCACCTTTTCCTGCAAGAGAGAGATTGCTAGATTTTTGAATATTAAGGGAATCAAGGGATATGGGGATAGTGCAGGGAAGTGGAGTTGAGGTAGAAGATCAGCCATGATCTTATTGAATGGTGGAGCAGGCTTGAGGGGCCAAATGGCCTACTCCTGCTCCTATTTCTTATGTTCTTATGTTCTTAAGTGCGTCAGTGAGTGTTGTGCAATCTGTTTGGCTGATATGGTTACTATGAATGAATAGCTGGTAGTGTGTGCAAGCTGTGAGATGTGGGTGTGAGGCTTGCAGTAACGTGTGCGAGGGTAAGCTGAAGCCATGAATGTTAGGTATGAGGCCTGATTGATAGACTTTGTGCTGCCTGCTCATTTAAAAGATTGTAGCATCCAGCCAGCACTAACCGCGCTGTTCATTGGCTAGGCACATCAGCAGGCGGCCAATATCGTGAGAGGCTAGCACCAATTAAAGCTAGCCTGCACTGCTTAAGCTAAGCAGCACCTCTTAAACTGGCAGTCCATTGGGGCTGGAGCAGATGCTGGGAGTCGTGTTTGAAGAGGTAGATGAGTGATGGGGGTGTGGTAAATTGAGGAGTGTCTGAGGCTAGTGGTGCAGTTGGTGGGACATGACATTTGAAGATGAACTCACTGACCTTAACCACTCATGTGAGGTCATTGAACTTCTTGAGTCACTGCATCCAGGTCCTCGGGGCATGACTCCTGGCATTGACTTCCACAACTATCCCTACTCACTGCCTTATGATTGTGTGTCCAGAGGGCTTCCTTCCCCCTGTGGAAAATCTTCCTTTCCACCACCTCCACCAAGACCTCCAGTGCATAGAAACATAGAAGATAGGAGAAAGAGTAGGCCATTCGGCCCCTCGAACCTGCTCCGCCATTCAATGCGATCATGGCTGATCATCCAAATTCAGTACCCAGTCCCTGCTTTCTCCCCATACCCCTTCATCCCTTTAGCCGTAAGAAATATATCCAACTCCTTCTTGAATATATTTAATGAATTGGCCTCTACTGTCTTCTGTGGTAGAGAATTCCACAGGTTCACCACTCTCTGGGTGAAGAAATTCCTCCTCATTTCTGTTCTAAATGACCTACCCCTTATCCTTAGACTGTGACCCCTGGTTCTGGATTCCCCGACCATCGGGAACATCTTTCCTGTGTCTAGTCTGTCCAGTCCTGTCAGAATTTTATAAGTTTCAATGAGATCCCCTCTCATTCTTCTAAACTCCAGCGAGTACAAGACCAATCGACCCAATCTCTCCTCATACGTCATTCCTGCCATCCCAGGTATTAGCCTGGTGAATCTTCGCTGAACTTCTTCCATGGCAAGAACATCCTTCCTCAGATAAGGCGAACAAAACTGCACACAATACTCAAGATGTGGTCTCACCAAGGCCCTGTACAACTGCAGCAAGGCATCTTTGTTCCTGTACTCAAACCCTCTCGCTACGAAGGCCAACATACCATTTGCCTTCTTAACTGCCTGCTGCACCTGCATGCTTACCTTCAGCGACTGGTGCACAAGGACAGCCACGTCTCGTTGCACGTCCCCTTCTCCCAATCTATTGCCATTCAGATAATAATCTGCCTTCCTGTTTTTGCCACCAAAGTGGATAACTTCACATTTATCCACATTATATTTCATCTGCCATGCTTCTGCCCAATCACCCAACCTGTCCAAATCATCCTGGAGTTTCTCGGCATCCTCCTCACAGCACACACACCCACCCAGCTTTGTGTCATCTGCAAATTTGGAGATATTACATCTAGTTCCCTTGTCTAGATCATTAATATATATTGTGAATAGCTGGGGTCCAAGGACCGATCCCTGCGGTACCCCACTAGTCACTGCCTGCCACTCAGAAAAAGAGCCGTTTATTCCAACTCTTTGCTTTCTGTCTGCCAACCAGTTCTCTATCCAAGTCAATACCTTGCCCCAATCCCATGTGCCTTAACCTTACATGCTAATCTCTTATGCGGGACCTTATCGAAAGCCTTCTGAAAGTCCAAATACACCACATCCACTGGTTCTCCCTTGTCTATTTTACCAGTTACATCCTCAAAAAATTCCAGTAGATTAGTCAAGCACGATTTACCTTTTGTAAATCCATGTTGACTTTGTCCGATCCTGTCACTGTTTTCCAAGTGCTCTGCTATTACATCTTTTATAATGGACTTAGCATTTTCCCCACTACCGATGTCAGGCTTACTGGTCTGTAATTCCCCGTTTTCTCTCTACCACATTTTTTGAATAGTGGGGTAACATTAGCTACCCTCCAATCCATGGGTACTGTTCCAGATTCCATCGAATGTTGGAAGATGATCAGCAATGCATCTACTATTTCTAGGGCCACTTCCTTAAGTACCCTAGAATGTAGATTATCAGGCCCTGGGGATTTATCGGCCTTCAATCCCATCAATTTCCCTAACACTATTTCCCTACAAATACTGATTTCTTTTAGTTCCTCCCTTTTATCAGACCCTATGTTCCCCGACATCTCTGGGAGGTTATTTGCATCCTCCTTTGTGAAGACAGAACATAAGAACATAAGAACATAAGAAATAGGAGCAGGAGTAGGCCAATCGGCCCCTCGAGCCTGCTCCGCCATTCAGTAAGATCATGGCTGATCTGATCCTAACCGCCAATCCACTATCACAGAACCATCTCCTGAATCTAACAGAATTAGACAAACAAAATAGGAGCAGGATCAGGCTACACGGCCCCTGGGCCCGCTCCGCTACCCACAGGGCCATGACCGATCCGAACCTAGACTCATGTCCAAATTCCTGCCCGCTCCCCGTAACCCTTAATTCCTTTACTTCTAGGAAACTGTCTATTTCTGTTTTAAATTTATGTAATGATGTAGCTTCTACAGCTTTTTGGGGCAGCATATTCCATGGACCTACCACCCTCTGAGTGAAGTAATTCCTCCTCATCTCAGTTTTGAAAGAGCAGCCCCTTATTCTAAGACTATGCCCCCTAGTTCTAGTTTCACCCATCAACGGGAACATCCTCCCCGCATCCACCCGATCCAACCACTTCACAATCTTATATGTTTCAATATGATCGCCTCTCATTCTTCTGAACTCCAATGAGTAGAGTCCCAATCTACTCAACCTCTCCTCATATGTCCATCCCCTCATCCCCGGGATTAACCGAGTGAACCTTCTTTGTACTGACTCGAGAGCAAGTATGTCCTTTCTTAAGTATGGACACCAAAACTGTACGCAGTATTCCAGGTGCGGTCTCACCAATACCTTGTACAACTGAAGCAATACCTCCCTATTTTTATATTCTATCCCCCTAGCAATGAAAGCCAACATTCCATTGGCCTTCTTAATCACTTGCTGCACCTGCATACTAACCTTTTGAGTTTCGTGCACCAGGACCCCCAGATCCCTTTGTACTTCAGTACTTTCAAGTTTCTTGCCATTAAGATAATAACTTGCTCTACGATTTTTCCTGCCAAAGTGCATAACCTCACACTTTCCAGTATTGTATTCCATCTGCCAAATCTCTGCCCACTTACTTAGCCTGTCTATGTCCCCTTGCAGGTTTTTTATGTCCTCCTCACTCACTACTTTCCCTCCCATCTTAGTATCATCTGCAAACTTTGATATGTTACACTCGGTCCCCTCCTCCAAATCGTTAATATAGATTGTAAAGAGTTGGGGACCCAGCACTGACCCCTGCAAAACACCACTAGTTAGTGATTGCCAGTCTGAGAATGAACCATTTATCCCAACTCTCTGCCTTCTGTTAGATAGCCAATCCTCTATCCATGCCAGAATATTACCCCCAATCCCGTGATTTTTTATCTTAAGCAATAACCTTTTGTGTGGCACCTTGTCAAATACCTTTTGGAAGTCTAAATACACTACGTCCACTGGTTCCCCTTTATCCACCCTATATGTTACTTCCTCAAAGAACTCCAGCAAAGTTGTCAAACATGACTTCCCCTTCATAAAACCATGCTGACTTTGTCCTATTAAATTATGATTATCCAAATGTCCTGTTACTGTCTCCTTAATAATGGACTCCAAAATTTTACCTACCACAGATGTTAGGCTAACCGGTCTATAGTTTCCAGCCTTCTGTCTACTGCCCTTTTTAAATAAGGGTGTTACATTAGCAGTTTTCCAGTCTGCCGGGACCTTTGCCGAGTCCAGGGAGTTTTGGAAAATTATTACCAATGCATCCACAATCCCTACCGCCGCTTCCCTCAAGACCCTAGGATATAAGCCATCAGGTCCAGGTGATTTATCCGCCTTGAGTCCCATTATTTTACCGAGTACCACTTCCTTAGTGATTTTGATCGCGTTTAGCTCCTCCCCCCCTTTAGCCCCCTGTTTGTCCAGTGTTGGGATATTCTTAGTGTCTTCTACTGTAAAGACTGATATCAAATATTCATTGAGTGTTTTTGCCATCTCCATATTTCCCACCATTAATTTCCCGGTCCCATCCTCTAAGGGACCAACATTTACTTTAGCCACCCTTTTTCTTTTTATATAACTATAAAAACTCTTACTATCTGCTTTTATATTTTTTGCTAATTTACTTTCATAATCTATCTTCCCTTTCTTAATCAATCTTTTTGTTATTTTTTGCTGTCTTTTAAAGTTTTCCCAATCCTCTATCCTCCCACTAGATTTGGCTACCTTATATGCCCTTGTTTTTAGTCGAATACTATCCTTAATTTCTTTACTTAGCCACGGATGGCTGTATTTTCTTTTACACCCCTTTCTTCTCAGTGGAATATATTTTTTTGGGAAGTTGTAAAATAACTCCTTAAATGTACACCACTGATCATGTATCGTCTTACCCTTTAATCTATTTTCCCAATCCACTCTACTCAATTCCGCTCTCGTACCTTCATAGTCTCCTTTATTCAAGCTTAGCATGCTTGTTTGAGATCCAACCTTTTCACCCTCTAATTGAATATGGAATTCAACCATGTTAGAGTCATAGGCCTAGAAATTCGGTAGGCTTAGCGCCGCTTTTGAGGCGCTAGAGGGCCTAGCGCCGGAGTTATGGCCAGTTTGGAAATTGAGTGGGTCCCTAAATCGGCGTTAGGCTGTTAGCGCTGCGCCGGCACCGATGACGTCATCGGTGTGCGCAGCGTCCCGGTTGCCATGGTAACCCGCCCGAACTCCGAAATTGACTAGCGGCCGCCTCGCCCGTGGCAGCCGCAAGCAACGTTCTGGCAGAGGTGCCTTACTGGACTTTGCGCCGGCGCATTAAAGGCCCCGCGGCGGCCGGCCGCTTTCCCGCCGGCCGCCTGGCCGCAGCTCCCTCCCCGGACTTCTCCCCCCCCCGGGACAGATGCAAGCCCGGCACTTGTCCGAGGTGCCGGGCTCATTTTTACAATGATTTTCGCGGGCCGCGGCCGGGTGCAGGCAGCTCCTCCTTAAGGGAAGGAGGAGGCCTGCACTTCCCGAACCTGCCGCACCGCAGCGGGCGCCGCAGCGCCGGAATAGCGCCGCAATTCAGCGCGCAGCGCCAGTTTTCAGGCGCAAACAGCTTTCAGCAGCGCCGGCAGCCGTTTGGGCGCAGAACTAGTGAATTTTTGGCCCGCCCAACGCGACTTAGCTCCGGCACTAACTTCCGGCGCTAAAGCCGTCGCTGCGCCAAAACCCAATTTCTAGGCCATAGAGTCATAGAGTTATACAGCACAGAGAGAGGCCCTTCGGCCCATCGTGTCTGCGCCGTCCATCAAGCCCTGTCCAATCTAATCCCATTTTCCAGCATTTGGTCCATAGCCTTGTATCAATGGCATTTCAAGTGCTCATCCAAATGCTTCTTGAATGTTGTGAGGGTTCCTTCCTCTACCACCCTTTTAGGCAGTGAGTTCCAGACTCCAACCACCCTCTGGGTGAAAAAGTTCCTCCTCAAATCCCCTCTAAACCTCCTGCCCCTTACCTTGAATCTATGCCCCCTTGTTATTGACCCCCCTACTAAGGGGAAAAGTTCCTCTTTAGCTACCCTATCTATGCCCCTCATCATTTTGTACACCTCAATCAGGTCCCCCCTCAGCCTTCTTTGCTCCAAGGAAAACAACCCCAGCCTGTTCAGTCTTTCTTCATAGCTGAGGCGCTCCATCCCAGGTAACATCCTGGTGAATCTTCTCTGCACCCCCTCCAAAGCAATCACATCCTTCCTATAGTGAGGCGACCAGAACTGCACACAGTACTCCAGCTGTGGCCTTACCAGCGTTTTGTACAGCTCCATCATAACCTCCCTGCTCTTATACTCTATGCCTCGGCTAATGAAGGCAAGTATCCCATATGCCTTTTTAACCACCTTATCTACCTGTTCCGCTGCCTTCAGGGATTTATGTACATGTGCACCAAGGTCCCTCTGACCCTCTGTACTTCCTAGGGTCCTACCACTCATTGTGTATTCCCTTGCCTTATTTGTCTGTCCAAAATGCATCACCTCGCACTTTTCAGGGTTAAATTCCATTTGCCACTTTTCCGCCCATCTGACCAACCCATTTATATCGTCCTGTAGCCTGAGGCTTTCCTCCTCGCAATTTACCATGCCACCAATTTTCGTGTCATCTGCGAACTTACTGATCATACCTTTTACATTCTCCTCCAAATCATTTATGTTATGGTCACTCATTCCAACGGGATCATTTACTAGGACATTTTTAATTAATCCTGTCTCGTTACACAGGACCCGTTTGTAGTGGCGCTTCTTAGTTTCCAAACAGGCAGGCCACTGGGCTTTTAACATCGAGTAGACGCGTGTCGAAATAAAACGTTCCCAAACGTAGCTTTGTCTTTTAAATGGTTTACTATAACACTTAACAAACAGAATTACAAAGCAAACACGTATAAACGAACACGTCAAAAACTGTACTGCTCCAAACCTCACAGCTTCTGCCTCTTTCACCACGTGCAGTTTAAACTGTGAAAAGGCTGCACCCAATGTGTGGCTTAGGGACTGTTCCATTGTGGCAAGAATGAAGGGGGTGTCGGACTATACCACTGGAGCAAGAAAATAGGGGGTTTCTTAATACAATAAGTCGTTCAGGTAAATTAACTGTATTATGCCATTTAGCCACTAATTTAAAGTATTTTCTTAAGCTTTTATGGCTCTTACATTCCGGCCCCTAATTGACTAGGCACATGAAGCATATCAATTACTCAAACATTAAGAGTCATAAACTAATGAGTTCAACATATTTACAATATAAATGTCCACTTTTTTCGTTCAGGAACCTTTCACGCTACTTCTTGTAGCAGGCAGAGCTTTGTGATCGGTCTTTCCAGGGTCGTGTAACCGTCTGCAAACAATGCATTCAGAGAGTATTTTTCTTATTACGGAATTAGCTCCTGGAATCCAGTATCTTTGTCTTAGCTTCACAAGCACGTGATTCCTCCCACTGTGTCCAATACTCTGGTGTATATGCTGAAGAATGAGAGTAGCAACCCAGAGGTCCTTAGAAAGGATAGCAGGATGCTTGGCCTCCTCTGGCATAGCAGATTTGTTTAGTCTCCCTCCCACCCTCAGTACTCCATCTTGCAGTGTAGGGTCCAGCTTGTAGATATGACTACCTTTCTTGATTGGAGTATTTCGCTGTAGAGCTTCGATTTCTTCTGGGTATCTTTGTCTTTGACTGAAGCAAACTATCTCCTTCTCAGCCTTGGCCAAATCCTCCACGGTCAATGAATTCTTGCTCAATGTGGTCTTGTGCTGATGCATATACTGCTGTAGAAGCGTTCTCTGCTTATCAGGGTTACTTTCAGACTGACTGATAGTGGCTCGGTACTCTTTTCTCTTACCGCTCAGGTGTAGCAGCAACTCTTTCAACCTTAGAAACCATGCAACTGCTTTCCTCAACTGGTGCCATCCTGAGAAATGGTTAACAAGCTTGTTTACTGTGTCAAAGTTCTCTTTCGTAGTTATGAAATTTACTGTGACTGATCTCTTGACTTCGACGTCGTCTTCAGTAATCTGACTTGGCATATCTGGTCTTTCTGGCCATGATCTCTCTGTTTCCAGCAGATAACTTGGGCCTTGTATCCAAGTTTCACTCCTCATTAAGTTTTCAGCCTTCAATCCCCGTGAGGCTTGATCTGCTGGGTTTAATGAGGTGTTTACATACCTCCATTGAGATGGTTGTGTAGCTTCTCTAATGGATGAGATTCTGTTTGCTACGAAGGTCTTGAAGCGTATCTTCTCATTCTCTATATACTTCAGCACCGTCGTGCTATCCGTCCAGAAGACAGATTCTTCTAATGGGAGCTGTAACTCTTTACGCATCACCTGGTCAACTTTAACTGCAACAACCGCTGCCGTCAATTCCAGTCTTGGGATGGTGACCTGCTTCAGCGGAGCCACCCTGGATTTTCCCATGAGGAAGGCACAATGTTTCTGGCCCTGTTGATTTGTCAGCAAGAGGTAGGTAGCCGTGCCATAGCCGTCCTCACTGGCGTCCGAGAAATGATGTAGTTGAGCCGTCTTTGTAACTCCAAAACTCGCGGGCTTGATGCATCTACTGACGTTGAAGCTAGAAAGTTGTTGCAAATCTGTCAGCCATCTGTGCCATCTCTGAGCTTGACCTTCTGGGATATCTTCATCCCATCCTCTCTTGTCTCTACACAGCTCTCGTAGCATCAGCTTCACCGGCAGAATGAGTGGTGCCAGGAATCCGAGAGGGTCGTAGATGGAACTGACCATGGAGAGAATCCCTCGTCTTGTGGATGGTCTTTCGTTCACCATTATCCTGAAGTTGAACGTGTCTGACTCGATGCACCATTGTACACCAAGAGCTCTCTCGATAGGAAGGACATCGTGGCTCAGGTCCAGATCTTTGACTTCAGTGGCTCTTTCCTTTTCTGGGATAGAAGCTAGAACTGCTCTGCTGTTGCTTATCCACTTAGTCAGATGGAATCCTCCCTTCGAACACAGAGTTCTAAGGTCTCTTGACAGTGCGATGGCATCGTCTTCTGTTGACACGGACTTCAGACAGTCATCGACATAAAAGTTTCTGAAGATTGTCTCCACAGCCTCGGATGGTGCTTTGCCCTTGCCATCTTCTGCAGTTTTTCTGAGAGCGTAGCTTGCACAGCTGGGAGATGATGTGGCTCCAAACAGGTGTACGGCCATTCTACATTCCACCATCGCTTCACTAACGTCGCCATCTGGCCACCAAAGGAAACGCAGAAGATCAGCATCTTCGTTGGGGATTCTGACTTGGTAGAACATTGATTCTATGTCTGCCATCATGGCGACGAGCTCTTGTCTAAACCTAGTCAAGATGCCAATGAGGGTATTAGTAAGATCAGGACCTTGAAGCAGCTGGTCATTCAATGAAGTTCCTCTGAATGAGGCGGCGCAGTCAAACACTACACGGATCTTTTTCTTCTTTGGGTGATACACCCCGTGATGAGGAATGTACCAGACCCTTCCATCGTCTCTGTTCAACTGTTCTTCGGGCACTTTTACAGCATAGCCTTTCGCTATGATGTTTCTCATGAAGTCTTTGTCGTCTTCGTGAAAGTCGGGGTTCTTGTTCAGCTTTCTCTTTAGACTGATGGCGCGTTGCTCTGCTATGCAGCGATTGTTCGGCATCTTCGCGGTCTGTCTTCTCAGTGGCAAACCAGTGTGATAGTGGCCATCAATGAACTGTGTAGACCTTGTCATCAAACCCATGAACTGATGGTCTTCTTGTGACATCTCTGTCTTTTCCTCACAGCTGCGTTCTGAGAAGTCTGCGTTGAACTGCTGTATCAACAGCTCTTCAATGCTTGCGATAGAGATGCGATTAACTGTGACGTTTTGTCGTTCCTCCTTGTTCGACTTGTGGCCATCATCTCTCCTTACCGATCCATTGATTACCCATCCAAGGGTTGTCCTGACGGCGTAGGGTCCGTCATCCTTGCTGTTTATCACCTGCCATGGCTCCATAGTTTTGTAGGCATTGGTTCCAATTAATAGGCCAATTTCTGCTTCAATGTATGGGAGACGCACCTTTTCTAGGTAGGGCCATCTATCCACATCCTTCTGCAGGGCTAGGTTCCCTATTCTAACAGGAATCTCCCTCTGTGTGAAAACATTAGGCAGGTCTATGAAGTCCTTCTCTTCAAGTCCACACACTTCTAGGTCTGACAGGATATAACTTTGCTTTGACTTCTCGTGACCCATGGTGCGTAATAGGATTTCTGTTCTTCTGCCTCTAACGTTCAGCTGTCGCATGAGTGATTCTGTGCAGAACGTTGCTGAACTACCTGGATCCATGAAGGCGTAAGTCTCCACAACCTTCTCACTCCTCTTAGACTTGATCCTTACTGGTACGATGGCAAGAATACAGTCACTGTCACCGGCCCCAGTGAGTCCACAAGTCTCTGGTTCTAGCAACACCAGAGCACTTGAAACAACCTTCTCGTCGGTATTGTTTTCTTCACTCTTCTTAGAGACTTGTTCTTCTTTATGGATATGCAGCAGACTGGGATGTTTCCGAGTGCACTCTCTGCATGTTGTTCTTTGCTTACAATTTCTACTCAGGTGCCCCTGAGAGAGACATCCAAAACATAGGCCGTTGTACTTCAGGAATTCGATTCTGTCCTTATGTGGCTGTGCTTTGATGTCGCTGCAGAAATCCAATGTATGATTCTTCTGGCAGAATAAGCATGGCTTCTGAAAGGCATTAGCAGGCGTCACTGTGCTGCTCTTTTTGGGAGATGAGTTCTGGGGCCTTTCTTCCTCGGCCTGAGTGACGATAGTTGCAAAGCTGCTTCCCCTGGAACCACCTTTCCTGAGAGTCTTTGATTCAGCAGGCTTGGCTTTCACTCTTCCATCGGTGGTCGGGCTGACATCCTGGATGTTTCCAAACAATGGGTCCCTAGCAATTTTAGCCTGTTTGTCTATGAAATTCACTAAGTCTGCAAACCTGGCTCTACTTTTCCGTCTCTCCATTATGTCAAAGGCTGTTCTTCTCCATTGTTCTCTCATCCTGTAAGGAAGCTTAGAGATGACGATTCTCATAGTCGTAGGATTGTCCATCTCTTCCATGAATTCAACATCCTCCATGGTGTTGCAACATCCTATGAGGAAGAGAACATATGCGTTCAATGCCTCTCCGTCTTCCGATCTGATCTGTGGCCACTTGGTAGCCTTTTCGATATATGCAGTGGCTATCTTCAGCTCGTTACCATAGTGCTCCTGCAGCAACTTCCTGGCTTCTATGTATCCCCGGTCCGGTCTCATGTGTTCACAGCTTCTGACCAGGTCTTGTGGTTTACCACTGGTGTACTGTCCCAGGTAGTACAACTTATCACTGCTGCTCTCTGTCTTGGAGTCAATGGCTTGTTCAAAGGATCTGATGAAGGGCTTATACTTGAGTGGGTCGCCTTGGAACACTGGTATGTCTCTTTGAGGGAGTCGAAACAGATTCTGTTGTTTTACAAGCATCTCTGTAATTTCGTTCTGACGTTGCATCACTCGGTATAGGCTTCTCCCTGTGTCTTCAGGCCTCTGGTGGTCATCAGCAGGGTCTAGTCTAGACCGTCTGACGTCTGGGGTAGCATCACGTGCTCCTGTTAGTGGAGAGGCCACTCTTCCACGCTGTAATGCCGGGGAATTGCTTTCGGGCTCTGTTGTAACTCTTGAAGGTGCCCTGGATCCAACTCTATGTGGCAACGTTGACTGGCAGTGGCTCCCGCCGTCCCGTGAGCCTTCATAATCTTCGTACGCACTCAACCTGGCATCTGAGACCTCGATAGCTGTTTTCATCTCCAGCCGTTCTTTCTTTGCCTGCACCTGGGCCCGCTGGGCCTGCACTTGGGCCTCTTGGGCCTGCAGTTGGGCCTCTTGGGCCTGCAGTTGGGCCTCTTGGGCCTGCAGTTGGGCCTCTTCCCGTTCAAGAGCTTGCTTCTCATCTAAAGATGCTGCGCGCGCCATCAACGCCGCCCGTTCAGCCTCCGCTCTCATGCGTCGCGCCGAGCTTGTGGTAGAAGCGACTGACCTGCGTCCAGAAACAGAGCTACCTTCTTTTCGATTTTTGCTCGGTCTGGCGGAAGTCTCTGAAATGCTATCGTCTGGTCCGACTTCATCGTCAACCTTATCTTTCTCTGCTGTATCAGCATCTTGACGAATTTTTAACATCCACTGCTCCGTGGCCTTGATATAGTCCTTAATGCTGGTTGATTTAAGATCAAACCAGTCGTGCTGATCAGTGCTTCCCTCTTCTTCAGACAGAAGTGCTAATACATCTTCATTGAGTATATTAAATTCTTCATGCAGCTTGGAGAAATCGTAATACATCATGTCTTCAGCTTTCTTAATATTAGCATTATCTTCCATGAGACGATCAATTATCTTCATTTTTCCAGTTATCTGAACTAATTTAGCCTTCCTTGCACCTATGCTTCTATGTAACTTCTCTTCCCTTGCCTTTGGGGTGAGCTTTATTTCCCTCTTTTGGCCAGCAATCCTTCTGGCTGGGGGAAGCTCCTGGCTCCTTAAGGCCTCGGCCATTTTACCCGCAGCTCTTATTTAGCTTCTCAACAGAATGAACAAAGCAAGTAACAGTCACTGTACCTTCGCTTTCTTAAATTGTCGTCTGGCTCCGTGACCATTCATGTATACGTTCGCTGACGATTCCGTCCCTTCCTTCTTAGGGAGCTAGTTTTTGACTAATGTAGTGGCGCTTCTTAGTTTCCAAACAGGCAGGCCACTGGGCTGTGGGGCTTTTAACATCGAGTAGACGCGTGTCGAAATAAAACGTTCCCAAACGTAGCTTTGTCTTTTAAATGGTTTACTATAACACTTAACAAACAGAATTACAAAGCAAACACGTATAAACGAACACGTCAAAAACTGTACTGCTCCAAACCTCACAGCTTCTGCCTCTTTCACCACGTGCAGTTTAAAACTGTGAAAAGGCTGCACCCAATGTGTGGCTTAGGGACTGTTCCATTGTGGCAAGAATGAAGGGGGTGTCGGACTATACCACTGGAGCAAGAAAATAGGGGGTTTCTTAATACAATAAGTCGTTCAGGTAAATTAACTGTATTATGCCATTTAGCCACTAATTTAAAGTATTTTCTTAAGCTTTTATGGCTCTTACACCGTTCTAAGGTTGCTTGCCCCCTGGTCGGTTCAGTTACATACTGCTCAAGAAAATTATTTCTAATAAACTCAATGAACTCATTTTTAAGGCAGCCTTGCCCAATTTGATTTGTCCAATTAATATGATAGTTAAAATCCCCCATAATTATAGATGTTCCCTTATTACAAGCCTCAACTATTTCCTGATTGATACTCCGTCCAACAGAGTTGCCACTGTTCGGAGGCCTATAGACTACGCCCACTAGTGTTTATGTATTTAATTGGACTGCCATTTCTTTGTTCCCCATTATAAATTCCCCTGATTCTGACTGCAAGGGACTTACGCTTGACTTCACCAATCTTTTTCTCTTCACATATCTATAAAAGCTTTTACAGTCAGTTTTTATGTTCACTGCAAGCTTATTCTCATATTCTATTTTCCCTTTCTTAATTAATCCCTTTGTCCTCCTTTGTTGAATCCTAAACTGCTCCCAATCCTCAGGTTTACTGCTTTTTCTGGCCAATTTACATGTCCTCTCCTTGGATCTTATGCTATCCCTAATTTCTTTTGTTAGCCACGGTTGATACACCTTTTTTGTTTTATTTTTATGCCAAACTGGGATGAACAAATTCTGTAGTTCATCCATGCGGTCTTTGAATGTTTGCCATTGCCTATCCACCGTCAACCCTTTGAGTGACATTCCCCTATCAATCCTACCCAACTCGCGCCTCAGACCATCGTAGTTTCCTTTATTAAATTCAGGACCCTAGTCTCTGAGTCAACCACTTCATTCTCCATCTTAATGAAGAATTCGATCATATTATGATCGTTCCGACCCAAGGGGCCTCGTACAACAAGATTGCTAATTAATCCTTTCTCGTTACATAATACCCAATCTAAGATGCAGTGTCCAAAAACGTTGGAGACTGCACTCTCCCCTATTGTGCCATTCCTCACTCTTTCCCAGGTCAGAATCTCTTCAAACACAACTCCCAGCACCTGCTCCAGCCACAATGGACTGCCCCTTTAAGAGGTGCAGCTCAGCTTAAGCAGTGCAGGCTAGCTTTAATTGGTGCTAGCCTCTCACGATATTGGCCGCCTGCTGATGTGCCCAGCCAATGAACAGCGCGGTTAGTGCTGGCTGGATGCTACAATCATTTAAATGAGCAGGCAACACAAAGTTGGCATGCTGCCAGCATTGGAATCGTTAATCGTTAATCGCGCATCACAATCCCCGCACCCATTTTCGGGGGCTATCGAATTTAGCGGCCGTTATGTCTTTAAAACTGAAAAGTTAGAACAATACACAACTTGAGTCACAAATATACTCTTTACTCTTTACTTTCCATACCCTAGGCAGACAACACAATTACACAAGAAATAATTAATTAACCTATTTTATCAGTGAATTTTCATCTCGTGGTAGTGTATAAAACTCTCTCAGTCAGCTCCTTGGAACAGAGTTAATTGTATCACAGCAATAGGAGGCAGTCATATAATGAGAGCCATGCTACTTCATTGAGCAGACCATCGGGGTACTGAAACAATGGTTACGCTGCCTTGCCGCTCAGGAGGAGCCCTCCAGTACTCACATTCCTAGCCATCTGTTGGAGGACAGATTGCTGGACTGCTGTGACATCCTGTAAGCCCCTTTCCACACCCGTAAGCCCAGCCCCGATGGCAACAGTCTGAGCTTGTGTGGCAACAACCTGAGACTAAATGAGAGCAGCCTGAGCTTCCACTGCAGCACTCAGATGTTGGGTCACTTCCAGTTGTGCTGCAATGGAAGGTGCAACATCGCCCATCACACCCACCATCATACTTGGGTCCACAAGTAATCTAATGGAGGTGGCTATCACTTCCACCCTGGAAATCATGGGCTCCAAGCTCCGTGCAAAGCCCCGTGCAAGATTGGAGCCGGTCTCCTCCATGCTCCTTGACAGTGACAAGAGGCTCTCTGCAGGCCTGCCATTGCACCAAACATTTCTGCGTGCATGCCCATCACCCTTCTTCTGAAGGCTACACTATCGAGGTCCTCATCTATGTCCTGTGCAGAAGAACTTGTGTGCGAACTCACCCTCCAGAAAGCTGGCACTGCACTACCCTTTCCCCCTGTCCTGGCTGCAGCCTACTCATGCCAGGTGACTCACCACGTGCAGATCCCACCTCTATACTACCCTCTAAAGTTCGCGCAGTGCCATTTTCTGAGCTGGTGCCTGGTGACAGTGCCTCTTCTTCTCCATCACTCTCCTCCTCTTGTTCTTTGTGCACTTGCTGGGCTGCTGGCAGTTCATGGGTCTCTGAAAGGAGAAAGGCACAAGGGTTGGGTTGAGTGAGGGGATGGGGGACATCAAGATGTGCATGCTTAAACCATCAGCAGCTTGTAAGTGAGAAGATTGTACGATGAGGGAGAAGTGGAATGTGAGGAGAAGGATTAGTTCTGAGTGTACCATCATCAACAATGTTTTCAACCTTGCCGCTCACCACTCCCTCAGTGACAGCCCCTCCAAAATTGTCGAGCACTATCTCCTCCTTGGTAAGGTTATGCAGACTTGCCCATCCCCCACCGGTTAGCTGCTGTTGCTGCCTACGGTTATGAGCCAACTTGACCTGCAAGAGAGAGGGAAGTTTGTCAGTGAGTGTGGTGCAATGTTTTTGGGTGATGTGCCTGCCATGGTTGAACAGCTGACATTGTGTGCAAGGTGTGAGATGTGGGTGTGGGTGTGAGGCTTGCAGCAGTGGTAATTGTGTGGGGTGAGGTGAAACTAGGATTGTGAGGTATGAGATGTGATTGCTAGAAATTGTTGGTAGCTGAGTGATGGGGGTGTGGTGCATTGAGCAGTGCATGAGGCTAGTGGTGCAGTTTTTGGGATATGGCATTTGAAGATGCATTCACTGACCTTGACCACTCGTGTGAGGTTATTAAGCGGCACTGGATCCAGGTCCTGGGGGCGACACTGGTGGCACTGACGGCTTGCGCTATCTCCTCCCACTGCCGTCTGACGTTTCTCAAACTGCACCCCCCCCCCCCCAGGATAGAGGACCAATCTACTTCCTATAGCCCCTGGACCAAGGCCTCCAGTGCTGCATCACTGAAGCGAGGTGCCCTTTCTCTCCCCTGTTGTGCCAGCTACAGTGACAATGAGGAACTTCTGCAACAAAGCACCTCCCCTTTAAGAAGTGCAGAGAGCCTTTCACTCTGCAGGCAAGCTTTAATTGGACAGCAGACTGCACCCGATATCGGTTCCCCGTTGGGCACTCAGTGCTGCAATCATGTAAATGAGCAGGCAACATGAATCTCGCATGCTGCCTGCACTACTTTCAATGGGGCTGGGCAGATCACGCATCGTGATCCCCGCGCACGTTTTCGGACCCAATCCACTTTCACCCCCAGGAACTTTAATTTCTGTCTCCACTTCCAAGTCATTTATGTAAATTGCAGACAGCAAAAGCCCCTGCACAGAAGCATATTTTCCGTTGCTTGTTATACATAAAATAACCAATCTCCAGTTGTGTTGTGTAAAAAGTGTTCAGATGATTGTGTGCACTGTGAGAACACACAATTCATTTGCAGACATCCTACTGATTCCTCCAGCATGTTATAATCCCAGACATAATGCAAAAAGGTGAATAAATGTTTTTCGTATCACACATCATTATCACACGGTGGTCATGTGGAAAATACATTTCGTTTGCCAGTTTTTATTTCAATATTTGATTGCATGTATAACAACACGAATATTGGTGGTTCTCATGGCGATAAGGCTTGAGAATGTGTTGTTATTTTGCACTTGTGATCTTGGTACATGGAGGCTATTAGCTTTGCAAGGTAAGTTAACCGAGCATCTCTTTAACGCCTGTAATGCAGTGTGTAAAGGTAGACCAGCTAGACAGCAAGAAATACAACTGTTACCATTACCAATTAATGATTGTATTTGCATGGATTTGAAGTTGAACTGACAACATTGTAAAAATAACACTCTCAGATGTGTAATAAAATCTATTTTGTTTTTGTTATTCTGTTAGTGTTATTTTGGGCCACACAATTTACCACATCCGCAGGAACATTCAGTCAGGTATATGCACCATGATTAATTTGGTTGTAGAAACACAAAGAGTTGTTGGAGCATTGCTAATCAATACTCAAACGCAAGAAAATTGATTTTCCAACAAAAGATCTACCTTATTACGACAAATTATTAAAACTATTGCTTTTGAACACTGCAACTAATTACATAGTTTAAAGGCATTTTGAACATGTATTTTGTTTCATGGTAAATGCCACTATTTTGCTGAAGCCTTCTTTAGGTAAACTCTGCCAATGAAGCAGGCAGATCTAATAATTCACAAGTCCCAAATTATTTTTAGTAATATCTGCAAAACTGTAAAGATACAGGGCTAAAAATTCGATAGCCCCCGAAAACGGGCGCGGGGCACGAGCGGTGTGGGATCGGGCCGCGCCCATTGGAAGGAATGCAGGCAGCTCGCGAACTTTGTGCTGCCTGCTAATTACAGTGATTGCAGCATTCAGCCCGGCACTGAATGTACTGCTGAGTGGCTGACCGCTCTGCAGGGTGTCAAGTTTGTGCAAGGCTAGCTCCAATTAAAGGTAGCCTCCACTTCTTTAAGGCAGTCAGCATCTCTTAAAGGGGAGGTGCATTCTGCCTGCAGCAGCTGCTGGAACTGGATGCGGAGGCAAGGCTCAGAAAGAGGAAGAGTGAATAATGGGTCAACAAGCCAGAAAAAGGGCTCCAAGGTTGTTGGACGCAGCGCTAGAGGCCTTAGTGCAGGGGGTGGAAAGGAGGAGACAGGTCCTCTATCCGCAAGGGTCAAGAGGCCCTCCAGACACACACTGAAAAGGCAGTGGAAGCAGGTAACTGACGCGGTCAATGCCAGCAGTCTTACTCCGAGGACATGGATGCGGAAAGAAGGTCAATGACCTCACACGAGTAGTCAAGGTCAGTGAGTGCATCTTCAAATGCCATCTCCCAGCAACTGCACCACTAGCCTCACACACTGCCAGCTATTCAACCATGACAGGCACATCACCCAAGCACATTGCACCACACTCACTGACACACTTCCCTCTCTTGCAGGACAAAGTGGCTCATAATCGCAGGCAGCAGCAGCTAACCGGCGAGGGATGGGCATGTCTGCATATCCTTACCCAGCTGGAGGAGACGGTGCTCGATAATATTGGAGGGGCCGTCACGGAGGCCGTGGCAAGTGGAGAGGCTGAAACCAGTGAAGATGACGGTATGCTCATACATAATCCTCCTTTTCACATCCCACTTTGCCCTCATCCCAAAATCTTTTCTCACTTACAAGCTGCTGATGGTGTAAGCATGCAGATCTTGCTTCCCCTCCTCTCCTCATCACAACCCTCTCCTTGTGCCTTTCTCCTTTCAGATACCCAAGAACTCCAATCTGTCTAGCTAGTGCAGGAAAAGCAAGAGGAGTGATAGAGAAGAAGAGACACCATCACTCGATCTCACACTCGCAGACACCAGCTCAGATACTGGCACTGTGCGTACTTTAGAGAATAGTAAAGAGGGGGATCTGCATGTAGTTAGTCACCGGGCATGAGCAGGTTGCATGCAGGGCAGGGGGAAAGGGTAGTGCAGGTGCCAGCTTCCTGGAGGGTGACGTTGCACACGAGTTCTGCTGCAGAGGACTCAGATGAAGATTTCAATGGGGCTGCCTACAGAAGAAGAGTGATGGGCATGCACAAAGAAATGCTTGGTCCATTGGCAGGCCTGCCAGTGAGGCTGTTGTCACTGTCAAGGAGCATGGAGGAGTCTGACACCAACTTTGCACAGGGCTTAGCGCAGAACTTGGAGCCCATGATTTCCAGGATGGAAGTGATGGGCAACTCCATTAGCGCACTTGTGAACCCAAACATGATGCAGGGTCTGATGGGCGATGTCTCAGCTTCCATTGCAGCACAAGCGGAAGCGACTCAACGTCTGATTGCTGCAATGGAAGCTCAGACTGCTTTCAAGCAAGTTCGGACTGCTGCCATCGTGGCTACATTTACAAGTGTTGAAAGGGACTTGCCAGTTGTCACTGTAGTCCAGCAATCTGTCTTCTAATAGATTACTAGGATTGCAGAGGCACTGCCCCAAGAAAGTGGCAGTGGCTCTGTGGAGCAAGAACCTGCTCATTTTTCTCAGGATGACACCATTCGTCCTCCCACCACTGCCGCACCACCGGTGCCCTTGGAGATTTTTTTAATTCATTCACGGGATGTGGGCATCGCTGGCAAGGCCAGCATTTATTGCCCATCCCTAGTTGCCCTTGAGAAGGTGGTGGTGAGTTGCCTTCTTGAACCGCTGCAGTCCGTGTGGTGAAGGTACTCCCACAGTGCTGTTAGGTAGGGAGTTCCAGGATTTTGACCCAGTGACGATGAAGGATCGGCGATATATTTCCAAGTCAGGATGGTGTGTGACTTGGAGGGGAACTTGGAGGTGGTGGTGTTCCCATGCGCCTGCTGCCCTTGTCCTTCTAGGTGGAAGAGGTTGTGGGTTTGGGAGGTGCTGCTGAAGAAGCCTTGGCGAGTTGCAGCAGTGTATCTTGTAGGTGGTACACACTGCAGACACGGTACGCCGGTGGTGGAGGGAATTAATGTATAAGGTGGAGGATGGGGTGCCAATCAAGCAGGCTGCTTTGTCCTGGATGGTGTCGAGTTTCTTGACTGTTGTTGGAGCTGCACTCGTCCAGGCAAGAGGAGAGTATTCCATCACACTCCTTACTTGTGCCATGTAGCTGGTGGAAAGGCTTTGGGGAATCAGGAGGTGAGACACTCGCTGCAGAATACCTAGTCTCTGAGCTGTTCTTGTTGCCACAGTATTTATGTGGCTAGTCCAGTTAAGTTTCTGGTCAATGGTGACTCCCAGGATGTTGATGGTGGGGGATTCGGTGATGGTAATGCCATTGAATGTCAAGGGGCGGTGGTTAGACTCTTGCTTGTTGGAGATAGTCATTGCCTGGCACTTGTGTGTCGCAAATGTTACCTGCCACTTATCAGCCCAAGCCTGAACGTGGGCATGGACTGCTTCATTATCATAGAAGTTGTAAATGGAACTGAACACTGTGCAATCATCAGCGAACATCTCCATCTCTGACCTTATGATGGAGGGAAGGTCATTGATGAAGCAGCTGAAGATGGTTGGGCCTAGGACACTGCCCTGAGGAACTCCTGCAGCGATGTCCTGGGGCTGTGATGATTGACCTCCAACCATCACAACCATCTTCCTTTGTGCTAGGTATGACTCCAGCCAGTGGAGAGTTTTCCCCTCCCGATTCTTATTGACTTCAGTTTTACTAGTTACCTGTCAGCCAGCCAGCCCAGACTGCTGCCACCCATGCCAAGGTGGTACAGTCCACTGCCGGGACTTCTAGCCCCAGAGCTGCTCGAGGTCGTCCTGCAAAGCTAGCTGCAGTGTCCTCTACTGAAAGTCATCAGCCTTCCACCAGCCAACAATGGGGAGAAAGCAGAGACAAGGTACTGAATTTGGATGATTAGCCATGATCTCATTAAATGGCGGAGTAGGCTCGAGGGACCGAATGGCCTACTCCTGCTCTGATCTTCTCTGTTTCTATGCTGCAGCCACTGGGGTAACACTGCATAGGAGCACTAGGCCAGGCAAAGGCACATGGAAAACAGACATTAAGGGAATGCACAAGGGTGATTAGTTGACTTTGTTGTGTAATATTGGTTTGATTGATTTATAAATTTGGTTGGAAAGTTTGTTTTGTGGTGGCTTTCATTGCAGCACTGCGGCCAAGAGGACCCTGTGATGTTCCGTGACAGAGGGATTGTAAGCAATATTCCCTTTAATTTCTTTTGTATGCGAGGCTCCTTTAAGGGACTGCGCGGCCCATTCAAAATACCGCGCATGTGTGGTTTTTCCTATGAAAAAGCCCGTGATCCAGCTGCGCAGGAGCTGCAGAGCACTGGGCGGCCACCTAACTTAAAGGGAACATTGATTGTAAGGTGCGGAAGTGTTCAGCAATGGGGATCTGGGGTTTCATTCAGGGGAACCGGAGTCGGATGATGTGCTCACGGACAGCGCTTGTGGATGTGCAGGCTGTTACCCTCCTGGCCCTCCTCCTCTTCCTCCTCCTCCTCCTCCTAATCCTCCTCCTCCTCCTCCTGAGGTGGTCGCAGAACCCGTGGTGGCAAGGCCTGCGCCCTCATGATGGCCAAGTTGTGGAGGATGCAGCAGACCACCACAAACTGGGACACCCGCTCCGGCGAGTACTAGCGGGCTCCTTCTGAGGAATCAAGGCAGCGTAACGGCTGCTTCAGCACCTCGATGGTCTGCTCAATGACGTTCATCATGGCGGCATGACTTTCATCATATGAGTGCTTGCCATGAGTGGTGGGGTTGCAGAGGGGAGTCATCAGCCAGGTGTAGAGCGGATAGCCCTTGTTGCTGAGCAGCCACCCTCAGGTTTGCCATGGTGGCTGGAAGATTGCTGGCACAGTGGGCTGGCACAGGATGAACGCATCGTGACTGCTGCCAGGATAGCGGGCATTCACCAGCACGATGTGCTGGGCGTGGTCACACAGCAACTGCGCAATGCGTGAGTGGAACCCTTTGCCGTTATAGTACATTTCATCATTGCGATGTGGCCCCTGCAATGCCACGAGTGTGCAGTCGATGGTACCCTGTACAATGGGAAGCCCACTATCCTGGCAAAGCCACATGCGCGCTCCTCCTGCTTCTCTCTGTTTAGAGAGAAGACAATGAAGTCCCCTCTCCTAGCATACAGAGCCTCTGTGACTGCCCGGATGCAGCGATGGACGGTGAACTGCGAGATGTTTGGTACATCGCCTGTTCCAGCCTGGAAGGACCTGCTGGTGAAACAGTTCAGGGCCACGGCCACCTCGAGGGCCACTGGCAGCGCCATTGTCATCCTGCTCTGAGGCTGCAGGTCTAGTTCCAGGAGGTGTCAGAGTTCTGTGACCACCTCCTTGGTGAAACAGAGCCGCCGAACATACTGCTACTGGCTTAGGTGAAGATAGCATAAGTGTTCCCTGAAGACCCTAGGTGGGTAAGGCCTCCTGCTGAGAGCCCTCCTCCTCCTCCCTCTGTGAGCAACTTGTCTTCTTTGCTGCCTCTGCTCCATCTCCCTTTCATGCTGCAGCCCAAAGGGGACTGCAACTTTAGCCCCCATGACTGGGAGCAAGTGCTGTACTCAGAGGCCTTCCAATAGCAGTTAATGCCGTCCCAATGTCCAGCAGCACCTCCTGTTTAGGAGAGGCCGTTGAATTGGAGCGGCGAGGTTGAAAATGGCAGGTCGAACGGCCAATCAGCGTTACACACTGACTGACATCACGATCTGCCTACTCTGCATAGTGCCGGCACACACACATATCGCCTGCACTATCGCCCTTACCAAGATGCCATTCAGCGCGGGCTGCGCTGGAAGTGGGCGGAAGTGAGGCTTGCGCCATTTTTTCTTCAAAACGGTCCAGAACTACCAGTGCTACAGAGCCGAATTTCATGGCCACAGACTCCAAGGTCCCTTGGATGCCAGACTCCCTCTGTAGTTCCAGTGGGAGAGTGGCAGAATCCAACTGGAAAGCAGCAGAACCGCATGCCTTATAAGGAGTGGAACCTCAGCCCATCCCTTACAAAGTAAATGTTGTCAGGAGCTGTGTGCTGTTGGGTTCCTGGTTCCCTGGCTCATTCAGGGGCTAGTGTAGGAGTAGAAGCCAGTAACTGCAGTCAGCTAAGTGAGCCCTACTGGGCAACAAGGGGGTCCAGGCCAGGCAAGAGGCCTAGGCTGCTGAAGAATAGACAATTATTTTTTGAATTTGTTGATTGGCCCCCTTACTCTGCGGGCCGAAGGGGACACGGCTGTGATAGAGCGGGAGGCCTGGGCAATGCCCCCTGCCCCCCCCCCCAACACCCAGTGGCGGCCAGGGGCCAGGTGGGTACCGGCGATGCGCCTGTAGTAGTGCAAGTGCCCACCTGCCCTATGCAAGTTAGATCCCTCCCACTGACCCCACAATCTTCAGTGGTGTCAACACTGAAGTGCACTGGCAGGCACAATGCCAGCTGGGAACGTGCCCGTGGATATTTGGGGCCACAAGTTAGAAATAAATTAAGAGAAAAGTAATACAATCAAGTGGAGACAAGGGATGAAAGTCAGATATGTCCACACAGGGAAGTCAGCAAAATGGGGTGCTGTTGTCACACCACTGCCATCAACCAGCAGAGAATCGAGGCAACCACTCAATCAGAGGGAAGAATCATAGCTTTCTGTTGGGCCAAGCGAAGCGATAAAAATAAATAAACGTGCGCAATGGAGTTTATTAGTGCTGCACCACCATTAGGTACCATTAACAATGTAGTGACACTAACAGCAGTGGTAAAGGATTTTTGTGGCCTGTTATATAGTGGGCAGAAGCAATCTCAGTGTAGTGCTGGCAACGTTACAAATTTATTGCACTCATTAGTAAAGAATCCAATCATATACATTTTCACACCCTCTGATCCCAATGGCACCCAATTGCATTTTACAGATTTATTTTCCGTCCCACATGGATAGCTTCAATTTTTAATGCTGTATGAGACCATTTCTGTCTCATTGCGCACATAAGCATGCTGAGAATTTATTAAAACATGCTTATTAATATTGCAGAAGAATGGACAATGTAAAAGAAAGATGTCCAAAACAGAAGCTTTACAATGAATCGGAGGACCACAAGTTTGATAGAGACTTTTTGTAAAAAACAGGAGAAATGCCAGTTTTTCATTATAATTTACAAACTGTTAGCAAAGCCATGGGAATGTATGACTTGGAAATCGGCAATCTCTGAAAATGTCATTTGTTAGAGGTGACACCATCTCTGATCCTGTTTCTCCGCTGTGATATTCTACCCTTGCTTTCAGGCAGCATAATCTCGACCATCTCTACTATTCTTCCACTGTTCACTTAACTAAAAGGTAAAAATAAATGCACAAAGATTGCTGCTTTGATGGGAGAAAATATGTCAGGGGAATATGATGCTTCATGGCTTGGCGAACAATTGGCAAAGGTGAATATTGGAGTTTTTAGGATTAAACAGAACTTTGGCATTTTACCTTATTACCTTTATTTTACTTATTTTCTGGTGATCAGTTAGAAATCTTGCAGTGGATTCCTTCAATTCATTAAATAAGTTCCGTGAAGTCTACGATAGGGAAAATTGTCCAAGGTCTTTGGGAAATGCAAGTTGGATCAGTGAAATGATCCTTCAAATCATTCTTTCTTTTATATCTATGTGTTATATCTATAAGTATATATAGGTCACGAGTGACTTATTTTCCAATCACTATTACCCAGTTTGTGCTCTTTATAATATTTTGAAAATTTATAAGTATTACATGGGCTCCAGTGATCTTTCTGGACGGCAGAACTTCACATTCCAGAGTTTGAACATCAGGATGGGCTCATAAAAGTAATTGCTTTTGAAGTGATGATAAACTGCTGTGGTGCTGGGCAGAAATAATGGCCCGTATTTTCCGATGCCTATGGGTGTGTACAAGATGCAAAGCGCATGCGCTGAAAACCGACATTTCCAATCTGTCAAGAATCCTCTTAAAAATCTTAGGCCTGCTTTTACCAGCATAAGAGTTTAAAAAAAGTAAAAATAATGTTTTTTTTCACTCATTTATAATTTTAAAATACTTTAAAAAAAGGTAAGTTTATTTTTAGCCCCTTAAAAATCTTTAATTATTTTTTTCAAAAAATTTTTGTTTAAAATAATTAATTTAATGCAATTTAAAGTCATTTTAAAAACGTAATTAAAAAAAAATTATTTAATGTTTTGATGTCTTTTTTCAGTGATCCCCATTCATATATTTGACAGGTCTATCTGTCAAAAGTATGAAGGGGGATTCCCTTCTCCTATTGGCTGGCCTGGTCCAGGTGATCCCAGGGATGCTTGTGAACCGCCTGTGCCCCTGGGATACGTGGGCCCTGCGCATTTCGACTGTGGAGAGGCCTAGGATTGGAAATGGCCGGACATCAGGAGCCCTCAGGTACGGCCGTAGATTTTTTCCCGATAAAGGCACGCAGGAAGCCTCCTATTGGAAATTACGGACCATTGAAATCAAGTGAAGGTAGACAAGAAGACGAATACAAATTTAGGAATGGAATATGGTCAGCTACACGATTGGAGACGTAGGGGTGGGGGGCATTTAAACTAACGTGTAGCCGAACAGCGGAACACAGAGGACCGCCTGCCAGATAGGGCTGGGCCCATTAACACCCACTCCAGCTCGCCGGCACCGGTAGAAAAGTAGGTCCGGAGTGTGCGAGGGCAGAGTGGGGGTAGGGGTGAAACCAGGGTGACAGCGGACCACATTATTCTTAAGGAGCCCAGAGCAACATTCCTGGTCCCCAAATTAATTTGAAAACTTTCCTGTTTTGGGCCACTTCCTCTGAGCTGCCAGGTTTTACTGGACGGAGCGTTTACAGTGCAAGTACCACCCAGTAGGCATCACGGTTGATTTTGAGTCCTATGTATGTGATAGGACCCCAATTTGCATGAACTCATGAGCAATATTGCCTTTAATTTTGGGGGGGGGCGCGGCCCCTTTAAGTGGCTGTGCGGCCCATTCAAAATAACATGCATGTGTGGTTTTTCCTATTTAAAAGCCGGTGAGCCGGTGAGCCAGCTGCGCAGGGATGGCTGCACAGCTTAAAAGGAACATTGTTCATGTTTCTCCCATTTTCAGAATTCTCATTCTGCCTGGACCCCTCCCTCTGGCCTCTTACCCTCTCTAGATCTTTTCATTGCAAACTGTCGGTGTGACATCGGCTGACTCAATTTCTCTGCTCCCCTCACTCACTCCAACCTACCTTCCTCTGAACATGCAGCACTCCATTCTCTCTGACCCAACCCCATCATTGTCATTAAACCTGCTGACAAGGGTGGCGCGGTTGTTGTTGGCAAAACCGACCTCTACCTTGTGGAGGCTGAACGCCAACTCTCCAACACCTCCTCCTACCTCCCCCTGGACCATGACCCCACTACCGAACATCAAGCCACCGTTTCCAAGACAGTCACTCTGAAGGTCTTCCCTCCACAGCCGCCAACCTCATAGTTCCCCAACCCCGCACAGCCCGCTTCTACCTACTTCCCAAGATCCACAAACAGGGCTGCCCTGGTAGACCCATCGTTTCAGCCTGTTCTTGCCCCACGGAACTGATTTCTTCCTATCTAGAATCTATTTTTTCTCCCCTTGTCCAATCTCTTCCAATGCCCTCAGCCACTTTAACAGCTTCCAGTTTCCTGGCCCCAACTGTCTCCTTTTCACTATGGACGTCCAATCCCTCTACACCTCCATCCCCCACCAGGATGGCCTGAGGACGCTCCACTTCTGCATTGAACAGAGGCCCAACCAGTCCCCATCCACCACCACCCTCCTCCCGCCTGGCCGAACTTGTTCTCACATTGAACAACTTCTCCTTTGACTCCACTCACTTCCTCCAAATTAAAGGTGTTACTATGGGAACCACATGGGTCCTAGCTATGCCTGCCTTTTCGTGGGATATGTGAAACATTCTTTGTTCCAGTCCTACTCAGGTCCCCTCCCTCACCTCTTTTTCTAGTACATTGATGACTGTATCGGTGCCGTTTCCTGCTCTCGCCCTGAACTAGAAAATTTAATTCACTTTGCTTCCAATTACCCACCCTTCCCTCACATTCACATGGTCCATCTCCGACTCTTCCCTTCCCTTCCTCAACTTCTCTGGCTCCATCTCTGGATATAGGCTATTGACAAACATTCACTATAAGCCCACTGACTCCCACAGCTACCTGGACTACACTTCCTCCCACCCCGCTTCCTGTAAGGATTCTATTCCATTCTCCCAGTTTCTCCATCTCCACTGCATCTGCTCTGATGATGCCACCTTCCATACTAGTGCTTCCGACAGGTTTTCCTTTTTCTTCAACCGAGGATTCCCCTCTACTGTGGTTGACACGACCCTTGACCGTGTCCATTCAAATTCCCACACTTCTGCTTTCACCCCTTCCCCTCCCTCCTGGAACCACAATAGGATTCCCCTTGTCCTCATCTTTCACCCCACCAGCCTCCACATTCAACGGATCATCCTCCGCCATTTCCACCACTTCCAACGTGATCCCACCACCAAACACATCTACCCCTCACCTCTCCTTTCAGCATTCCGAAGTGACCGCGCCCTCTGCAACACCATGGTCCACTCCTCTATCACCCCCAGCAACCCTTCCCCTTCGCCCGGCACCTTCCCATGCAAGTGCAGGAGATGCAACACTTGACCTTTTACCTCCTCCCCTCCCACTGTCCAAGGCCCCAAACATCCCTTCCAGGTGAAACAGCGATTTACTTGTACTTCTTGCAATTTAATATACTGTATTCATTGCTCAAGATGCGGTCTCCTCTACATTGGGGAGACCAAATGCAGATTGGGTGACCGCTTTGCGGAACACCTCCGTTCAGTCCATAAGGGTGATCCCGAGCTTCTGGTCCTCTGTCACTTTAATTCTCCGCTCCACTCCCACTCTGACCCCTCCATCCTCGGCCTCTTACATTATCCCAATGAAGCTGAACGTAAGCTCAAGGAACAGCACCTCATCTTTCGATTAAGCACTTTACAGCCTTCTGGACTCAACATCGAGTTCAACAATTTCAGACCATAACGTCTGCCCCTATCATTTCTTTCTATCTTTCACATGGCAGCTGTTGATGATTCTGCCATTGCCATTTACACTTCATCTAGAGTCATCTTTTATTTCTTAACTTGTCCCATTACCATCTCCTTTTGCCTTGCACCATCATCCCTTTTGTCTCTTAATCTCTCCTGCCTTCCATCCTATCACAGACCTTCCCTTTTCTTCTTTCCTCCCCTCCTCTCTTTCCCTGCCCCTTCACTTATTTAAAAGCCTGTTACATCTCCAACTTTTTCCAGTTCTGACGAAGGATCATTGGCTTGAAACGTTAACTCTGTTTCTCTCTCTACAGATGTTGCCTGAGTTGCTGAGTATTTCCAGCATTTTCTGTTTTTATTATTGTTCATGAGGCTCCAGCCTGATTCAGGTGGGCACCTGGGCCACCATACAGAGTTGTAATCCTAAACTGTTTTACTGCCGTTTGTTTTAAGTTGTGTCTGTTGGAAAACTGCTGAAAAGAGTCAGGAAGAAACAAACTGGAAACATGTTTATATATACGGGTTAAATGTGCTACAGTGTCACTGATTGGCTGAGGGTGGATGAGATCATGGTCATTTGGAACTGGAGTTGGGGGCATTTAAAGAACTGCCTTAAGAGGAAAAGGGTAGAACAGGAGCAAGGGTTCAGACAGTCTCAACGCATGATTGCCTGCTTGCCAAAGGATTAGGATAAAATCTGTCTTTGGTACTTACTGCCTTGTTACTGTGTGCAACTAATTGTACTTGTCTATTAAAATTATTGACGACACCGTATTGGTAGTTTTGTTGAATTACAGAGTGTCCTGTGAAAAATGGTGATGGAGTGGGAATGGGGTAGTAAGTCGACCACCTCAATTTGAACTCCACTACTGACCCATTTACACTGGGCAAAGGGAGGTAAATACCTCCTGTTATATCTATTGCATCATACTACTTTCAATAGATATATTTTGAATTAAAAATAAGTAAATTGAAGGTGTTTCTTTGTAAGTTCTTATAAGCCTATAAAATAAGTTGCAAGTACTTTTTGCTGACTCTCTGATGGCACAGCAGTGGAAGTATGATTTTGATTTCCATTAGTTTGTTTCCCACACATAAACGGGTTGGTCAGATGGGCGGAAAAGTGGCAAATGGAATTTAACCCTGAAAAGTGCGAGGTGATGCATTTTGGACGGACAAATAAGGCAAGGGAATACACAATGAGTGGTAGGACCCTAGGAAGTACAGAGGGTCAGAGGGACCTTGGTGTACATGTACATAGATCCCTGAAGGCAGCGGAACAGGTAGATAAGGTGGTTAAAAAGGCATATGGGATACTTGCCTTCATTAGCCGAGGCATAGAATATAAGAGCAGGGAGGTTATGATGGAGCTGTACAAAACGCTGGTGAGGCCACAGCTGGAGTACTGTGTGCAGTTCTGGTCGCCTCACTATAGGAAGGATGTGATTGCTTTGGAGAGGGTGCAGAGAAGATTCACCAGGATGTTACCTGGGATGGAGCGCCTCAGCTATGAAGAAAGACTAAACAGGCTGGGGTTGTTTTCCTTGGAGCAAAGAAGGCTGAGGGGGGACCTGATTGAGGTGTACAAAATGATGAGGGGCATAGATAGGGTAGATAAAGAGGAACTTTTCCCCTTAGTAGGGGGGTCAATAACAAGGGGGCATAGATTCAGGGTAAGGGGCAGGAGATTTAGAGGGGATTTGAGGAGGAACTTTTTCACCCAGAGGGTGGTTGGAATCTGGAACTCACTGCCTGAAAGGGTGGTAGAGGCAGGAACCCTCACAACATTCAAGAAGCATTTGGATGAGCACTTGAAATGCCATTGCATACAAGGCTATGGACCAAATGCTGGAAAATGGGATTAGACAGGACAGGGGTGGATGGGCGGCGCGGACACGATGGGCCGAAGGGCCTCTTTCTGTGCTGTAAAACTCTATGACTATGACTCTATGACATGTATTCATTATCTTTCACTCAATGTATAAGTTTAAGTATTGGATTTCTAATTTGCTTTGGCAGCATTGTCCTCAATTCAGCTTCAGCCTAACTCGTTGACAGTCTGAAGCAGACAATCAGTTGCATGTTTAAATAGCTGATTATTCAGCAGTCCAACAGTGAAACCCAAACTATCAACAAGTTCAACTTTTCTGGAGACAGTGCTGCCAAAGTAAATTACCAACCCAGTAGGAAATATCATGCATTCAGCAAGAGACAAGGGGCTAGAAATTGGTTTGCTTGTGGTTTTAGGCAGGTAGAGGCACAAGCAACAGTATTCTGAATGAATTGTAACTTTTGAAGTGGAGAGCAGGGCTAAGAATGCATTAGAGAAATTGAGCCTCATGATAATGATGGCATGCAATAGAGTTTCAGCCTGAATGGGGTAGAGTAGGGGCTGAGATTGGCAGTTTTGTGAAGGTGAAAGCGGGTGGGAGGAAAAACAATTATTGTTTTGGGGCAAGTATGAATGGAACTAGGAGAGAATAGTGGACTATTAAAGAGATATGTTGGAGGGTAGAAATATTAACAATGTCAACAAGTGCTCATTGTGGTAAGAAATATCAGCTCTGAATGGAATACTTTCCCATTTCAGTGTCAGTATCAAGCATTCCCAGATCACATATATCACAGTGAAATGCCTTTCTATTATCTGATTTTTTTTTTACTATTATCGGGATGTGGGCGTCGCTGGCAAGGCCTGCATTTTTTGCCCATCCTTAGCTGCCCTTGAGAAGGTGGTGGTGGGTCATCTTCTTGAACCACCATAGTTCCTGTGGTGAAGATACTCCCAGTGACAATGAAGGAACAGTGATATATGTCCAAGTCAGGATGGTGTGTGACTTGGAGGTGAACTTGGAGGTGAACTTGGAGGTGATGGTGTTACTATGCACCTGCTGCCCTTGTCCTTCTAGGTAGTGGAGGTTGAGGGTTTTGGAGGTGCTGCCGAAGAAGCCTTGGTGAGTTGCTGCAGTGTACCCTGTAGATAAAATGCACTGCAGCCATGGTACACCAGTGGTGGAGGGAGTGGATGTTTAAGTCAGTAGATGCAGTGTTGATCTAGCGCATTGCTTTGTCCTGGATGGTATCGAGCTTCTTGAGTGTTGTTGGAAGCTGCACTAATCCAGGCAAGTGGAGAGTATTCCATCACACTCCGTGCTTTTGCCTTGTAGATGGTGGAAAGGCTTTGGGGAGTCCGGACACTTGCCACAGAATACCTAGCCTCTGACCTGCTCTTGTTGCCACAGTATTTATGTAGGAACTCTTGTGGGAAAATGTCAGTGCCTGGCACTTGTGTGGTGCGGATATCACTTGCCACTTATCAGCCCCAGTCTGGATGTTGTCCTAGTCTTTTTTGATTGTGGGCATGAACTGCTGCATTATCTGATGAACTGTAAATGGAGCTGAACACTATGCAATCAACAGCCCCACTTCTGGCCTTATGATGGAGGGAAGGTTATTAATGAAGCAGCTGAAGATAGTTGGGCCGAGGACGATGTACTAGGGATCAGATAATTGGCCTCTAATAACCACAGCCATCTTTCTTTGTGCCAGGTATGACTCCAGCCACTGGAAAATTTTCCCCCTGGTCCCCATGGACTTCCGTTTTACGAGGGGTCCTTCATGCCACACTCGATTGAATGCTACCTTGATGTCTAGGACAGTCACTCTCACCTCACTTCTGGAATTCAGCTCATGTCCATGTTTAGACCAAGGCTGTAATCAAGTCTGGATCCGTGTGATTCTGATGGAAAACTGAGCATTGATGAGCAGGTTATTGGTGAGACTGGGGGCGATTTTCTGACATCGGAGGAGACGGGTTTGGAGGCGGGAAAGACGGGAAAATCGGAATCAATGATGGCGGGTTCGGAACCCGCCTCCAACCTGCCTCCGCGGGATTTTGCCAGTGCCGGTTTTGGAGGTCGGGCAACGGTCCCGCCTCCAGCTGGTCATAGCGCTAGTTAACATCATTAAATGCTCGTTAAGGGCCTCTCTAAGCCTATTTTGAGAGGCCCTCGTGACTTTTTGCACATTTTGGCATGTTCCACGGCCTTCCTAATCCATGCCAGGTAAACTTGGCGGGTTGAGTCATGGGTGGTCTCCTCACAGCTGCAGGTCCAACAATACATTGTTTATTTCATCAAGGATTACTTGCAGGTGCCAGAACTTTGCTTTAAAGGGTCTTTGAGCACTTTTAGAAGGCCTTCCAAAGTCAAAGGTGCTGCAGTTTGACTCCATCAACTGTGGGGCCTCCTTGGAAGACCCTCTCCCCGCTTGCAATGAGCGCTTCCCCACCGGAGGCATCTGCAAGCAGCATGGGAACCATTCGTTTTCTATCTTCATCAACCTCAGATGAGGATGAGGACCATCCAGGGCAGCAGCAGAACCAGGCAGCTCAGGAGCAACAGCAGCAGGAGCCCCAACCTCCTGCTCAATGCATCGAGGCACCTCGCCGCAGGAGATACCCCTGACAGAGGGTTTAAAGACAAAGGATGAGCTACCTCAACATGAGCAGCAGTGCCAAAGAAGGCTGAGACTTTCGCAAGAGGTTGTCCAAGAGATCTGCGGACTGCTGCAGAATGACCTGGTGCCCAGAGGAACGGGTGGACACCCCTTACCAGTGGGTGTCAAAGTCACCACCGCACTCAACTTCTTTGCCTCAGGCTCCTTCCAGGGATCTTCAGCAGACATCAGCGGTATCTCCCACTTGGCTGCCCACAGTTGCATCACCCAGGTTACCGGTGCCCTTTTTGCTAAGGCCCACAATTACATCCAGTTCTCAAGGGATCAAGCAAGTATAACCACCCGTTCGGTTGGCTTTGCAAATATGGCAGGCATGCCAATGGTGCAGGGCGTCATAGACTGCACACATATGGCCCTTAGGGCACCCCATCACAACCCAGCTCTCTTTGTCAACCGAAAGGGCTTCCACTCCTTCAACGTACAGCTGGTGAGCAACCACAAGAAGGAGTTTTTGCATGTTTGCGCCAAGTTCTGTGGTAGTTGCCATGACTCTATCATCCTGCGGCACTCTAGTGTTCCTCCGCTTTTCAATCCGCCAAACCAACTTAACGGATGGCTCCTTGGTGACAAAGGCTACCCCTGAAGAAGTGGTTAATGACGCCAATCAGGAGGCTAGCTATTGAGGCTGAAGAGCACTACAACGCCAGCCACACTTCGACCAGGTCCATCATCGAGCAAACAATTGGATTGTTGAAGATGTGCCTCCATTGCCTTGACTGATCAGGTGGAGCCCTGTAGTATTCAGCAGCCAGGGTCTCCAGAATGGTCATGGTCTGTTGTACACTGCACAACATCGCACAGCGTAGTGGCTTGCAGCTTCCTGATGAACAAGTGGCTCAGTTCCATCCCTCCTCAGATGAGGAGGCTGAGGAGGAGGAGGATCTGGAGGAGGAGGAGCAGGAGGAGGTCAGAGCACCGGCGTATCGACCAGCAGCAGCGGCAGCACGCGAGCACATGGCTGCCCGGGATGCAAGGGATGAACTTATCGTGGCCAGATTTGCATAGTTTGCCCAAATTGACACATGTCCTTGGCTCCATCCTAAGACATCATTGACAACGGACATGACTCTCTGGCCTTCTTTCACTCAGGCCACCAACCTGACAATGCAAGTGTGGCGGAGCCCGCAATGTGGAGCTGCCTAAGGCGAAAGAACAGATGCCATAACGCCAACATTTTGGCATCAAATCATTTTAATGCTTTCCAACAGGGATGGCATTTCTTCAATACACAGAAACATTCACCCAATCTGCACACAGATCTGGAGGATATATCCCTTGCCAGCTGGACCCACACAGCCTTTGTTTCTTTGGGAGGCCTCTTCCTCCCAGGTGAGTGGAAGAGCACCTCCCTGCTAGCTGTCACCCCCTCAACCAACATTTGCAGCGCCTCATCCAAGAGCCTCGGGGAGGCCCTTGCCTTGGAATTGGACATAGTGGTTTCTCAGAATATGTTACAGGTGGTGCAGCATAGGCAGAAATCCTGTGGAATGATCCAAGGCAGCAAGAAGCCATAAAATCAGGCTGGAAAAGTGATGTCAGCAGAGGCGGGTTTCAGTCCCAAAACACTAATTGACCAAGGGCATCCCACACCTCTGAAATCAAGTGGCCAATCAGGGGAAAATCGCAATTTTTTTGAAAACTATCAGTGGAGGCAGGTTGCAAACCCACCCAAACCAAAACCCGCCTCCATCTCGCCTCCAGTGGGAAAATCGCCCCTAAGTGCCGCTTGATAGTACTGTTGATGACTCTTTCCATCACTTTACTGATGATTAGCTGATGGGGCAGTAAGTTGCCGAGTTGGATTTGTCATGCTTTTTGTGAACAGGACATACCTGGGCATTTTTGCGTATTATCAGGTGGATACAAGTGTCGTAGCTGTACTGGAACAGCTTAGCTAGAGGTGCAGCTAGTTCTAGAGCACAGACCTCCAGCAATACAGCTGTGCCCAGTGCACTCAGCCATTTCTTGATGTCATTTTTGATTCACAGCTCCAACTAATGTGAATTTTTCCACTCCTACACTTTAGGTATCTCTGACAGTGCCAATTTGTTCCCAAATTAGCTTCGTAAATGCAGTTTTGTGCTGTTGAACTGAAGTGAGATTGCCTGAACCCATTTCATGTAGGCTGCTTACACTCGGCACACAGAACAGGCATCTTGCCATCAATTCTGGGTGGATTTGAACCCATGTACAGAACTGAAAGACAAATGTACTAATACACTGCACCACCTGAATATGTGACTACTGTGAGAGGAGACAAGTTGCACTACCTCTCAGCTTTCTCCAGAGGTGTATGGGCACCATATTGAAAATGCCCTTTAGTAGAGAGTGAAGTTAAAAATTGCAGGCAAGTACACTCCAAAAATATTAGATTTTAATTTGTCATAGCAAAAAATTTGGAGTTCAGCGACTGAGTGGAAGGGAAAATGGCTTTTAAAGTTAAAGACAAAAGGGACCAAAATTCTACTCAATCTATTTCACCATCGGAAGTGCGGTAGATCATAAATGCAAACCATACATTTTACAGCCATGGAACTGGATCATACAGTCAGGGTGGGCGGCCCACACTCAAACCGTCAGCATAACTCAGAGAGGTCTTCAGCTGCTTGTTGGAGGAACCCCAATGCCCTTCCCATGTCCCGATGAAGATTTCTGGTGCAAAGGATAATTGGCCTGGCAATGACTTCGATTCTGGTTAATGCCAACTTTTGGTGGTCTGTTAAATACTAAACTGAAGCAAAGAGCCCTAATAAATATGACCACAATGGTCTTTCCAAGAGAGTGTGCACTTGGCACAAAGAATTAAACAAAAATTTAGTCTGATTTATTTCAACATTCCTACAATGATAACATTACTGTGAGGTTCATTCATTATAGCATGCAAAATGTAGAACTATTAAGGACTGTGTGAAGGTAAGGATGGGTGTACTGTATTTACTACTTTCAGAAATAGAAATTGGAGCTTGGCAAATAATCTAGGCCAAAATCCTGATATTAGTATTGTTGATTGAGAGAGATCCATCTAAGAATGATGAATCGAAGAATAAGGTGTGTATATGTTGACATGTTTTCCCACACACCTTCCATCTGTGCCAAGATAATCACTTACATGATTATGACGTACATGATTTGGAGCTCATTGAATGATGACAGGTTGTTTACTTTAGCATAATAAACACCTGTCAAGAACAGTTCTCAATAGCAGCAACAGTCATTTAAGCAAAATGTAGAATTTCTGCACTCAGGTATGGTGAGAACACAAGAGGAATTTAAAAAAAAAAAACAAACATTTGGAGTGAGTGTGCTGCAGGCATTACATTATTTTGACATTTTATATTGTCAGTACTTGTGTTATTTTAATTCCTCAGCAACGCTGGTGCTGAGGTTCCAACTTACTCTAAAGGTGGGCAAAATGCCATTTTTTCTTGTAGAAATTAACAAACTGCGAACAAAATCACGCATTTTTTGAAATGTGCAACCCAAGCATACAATGTCATTAGTGCTAATGAATGAAAGTACTCGATCACCATACATCTGCAATAATAAACCTTTAACACTCACAAGCAGCCGAGGTGCCACTTAACTGGTATAAATGTCAGAATGTTTATTAATCCAGTTACAGGGTGCCGAATAGTATTGGAAACGGACTCCACAGCAGCAGGTAAAAAGTAGGTTTTACCAACCGGCTCTTCCAAATTTTGGTGAGCAATGTTAGGGAGCATTGTGAGGATATTTTTCATAAGGAAGGACAATCCCCCGAATATGAAGAGGATGAAGAAATGTGGGAGCAGGTAACAGATCGTGAACTCTGTCGACCATCAGGAGGATCTGGAGAAAAATGGGAATGAAGTTGTCCAAGTTAAATGCACAGATGTGGGTATCAGGGTCAGCAGCGATTGCCATCAACCACCCCCCCACCTCCATCCCCGCCCCCCACACTCAGGCCACGATTTTGCTGACCTCGACGGGTCCATGGCAGGCGACGTCGGTGGTGGGTCCCAACCCCGCTGCTGGCTCTAGCCCGCTCTGTGAAATGAATTTACCTTCGTGGGGCTTGTTAAGCCCGCCCAGCATGTTTCCCGGCCAATTTGAGGAAGCGGTTCTGGTTACGTCATTTGATGATGTGTCATCAGCCGACTTCCTTAAAGGAACTATGGCCAACTTTATTTTGACATTTGTGCTGTCAGTGTTCTACAGCATTGAGGTGCTGCAAACACTGACAAGCACTACACAGAGGTGCACGGCTGCACCCGGGCTCTCCCATGACTTCCTCCATATGCTTATGGAGGGAGTTACAGCACGCAGGGAGGTTCTCTTCCCTTCCCATGGGCGGAAGCGACCTCCCCAGGAGATCAACACAGCCTGGTTGCACATTGCAGAGGAAGACACAAGCAGAGATGTGCGTGCAGTGCCGCAAATGTTTTAATGATCTCAGTAGATCATGAAACATTAGTACAAAGCCACACTCAAATTCATCCTGCTGTGCCTATCATCAAATTCCCATCACTCTGCCTTCCCTACCCGACTCCTGCACATCCTTCTCACACCAACTTAGCTTACACCTCCACCAATCCCTCTCTATCTACATTATCACTTCTCCATCTCACTAGCCACCCCTCACACTCACCTTCACCCTTGTGCAATCTTACCAACTAACAACACACAAGGGTAGACACTTGGGTGTTTTAGCCAATGTTCATGTAAAGTTTCTGTTAATCTGGTGTCAAACAATGAAACCTTTATTTTCAATACTTTGCGTTCTTGGACAGATTTGTGTGCACCTTTTGAAGTGGCTTAATGAGTTGCAGTGACTGGTGAGACATAACGGTACCCTCTGCAATGGTCATCAGTGTGAAAGGAATGGCTTGGACATTGTAGGGATGCTTTATGGTGTTGGTGTGGGGTGGTGCCAACCTGGTGCGTCATGTGGCAGCCAGGGTGTGCAGCGTCAAATGAAGTAAATCTGGCCATGGTGAGGCCATCCCTGGCATCCCAAGTAGCAATGTGGTCGGGTGCTGATGCCCTCTGTCCTGTGCAGCATCAGGTGATTGCAGAGAAGGTGGGTGGCATTGTTGTTGGTGCTGCTGGTGTTGGGGCTGATAGTGGTGGGATTCAGAGAACCAAGGTGAGAGAGTATAAAGGGCACCCATGCTGATGGAATAGATGGCAGGTGAAGTAGAGATGACAGAAGCGACGAGAGAGGTAATGAGGTCAGACTGGATGGAGAGTTGTGTAAAGGACTTGCAGCATGGTGAATCTGTTGTGGAAATGCAGTGAGGAAGAGTTTGTGGCTGAGGGAAGATATCGCCGTAAGGTGGGATCTTCTACTTTACATTTGAAGCTGTCACTCAACAGTTGATTCAATGGCCACTGATCTCCCCCCTCAGCTTGGCAGACATGGTCCACAACCAGCGTTGACCACATGGGCGAGCACGGAAAATCAAAAGATAAGCTCACATGTATTCTTAATTGTAGTGTATGTACCTTTAAGGGGAGAACTACTTTTTACAGCTCCTGTATACTGTAGTACCGGCAGTGACCACACCTGTATATAAACCCTGAGTAGGGATCTGTATGTTTAGTCTTAGAGTAACCCTCATCCAGTAAATACCTGTTGATTACTCCCTGCAGTCTGAGTGTCTAGTTATTGAAGGACACACAACATCAAAATACACGGATCTAACAGTGGCGACGAGACAGATTCGAACCTACCTGCAACTCTGCATTACCTCCCAGGGATTCGCTCCTGGAGAACAGTGGAAGAAAGTTGAGACCAGAAGCACGGGCGTCGACCACGAGCAACCGCCCAGTCATCCAGCAGAGATTTGAGCATCGCAGGGGAGGCTGTTGAGAGCTGGGCTTGGTTCTCCAGTCACAGTGGTCCAGCGAAACGGGCTGGCAACAGGTACGGCGCAGACCCTTCCCGGACAGCGGCGGCTAGAGCCAACCGACGGCACAGAAAAGGCCGAGCAGCGTCGACGGGAGAAGCGAGAGGGTAGAGCGCACAGGGCGCAGCCGGTGTTCAGGACCGAGCGGCGTCGACGGGAGAAGAGAGAACGTAGAGCGCACAGGGCGTAGCCGGTGTTCAGGACTGAATGGCGTCGATGGGAGAAGAGAGAGGGTAGAGCGCACAGGGCGCAGCCGGTGTTCAGGACCGAACGGCGTCGATGGGAGAAGAGAGAGAGGCGCGAAGGAAAATGCGCAGAGTGCAGCTGGTGTTCAAGGGACGAGCAGCGTCAGCGGGGAAGAAAGGGAAATGCGCAGAGCGCAGCCGGTGTTCAAGGGCCGAGCAGCCACAGTGGAGAAGAAGGGAGAGCGCGAGAAAACGCCATTTTGAGCCGCAGCGGAGAAGAAGGGAGAGCACGGGAAAACGCCACTTTGAGCCGCAAGAAGAAGGGAAAGCGCGGGAAAATGTCATTTTGAGCCAGTCTAACCACACCCAGGGATGCTAAAGAGTGGCAGTATCACAGCGTTTGACAATGAAGTCGAAGATTGGACGACATATGTCGAACGCATAGAAGTGTACTGCAAGGTGAATGAAGTGCCAGATGAGAGGAAAGCGTTGGTATTGTTGAATTCCATGGGTGCAAAAATGTATGGCTTACTGCGAAACCTAGTAACCCCAGAGAAGCCAGTGGACAAGGATTTTGGAAACATAGTATCAATCCTACAGAACCACTTAAACCCCACACCGCTGCTGATAGCAGAAAGATTTAAGTTTCGCAAAAGGAACCAGCATAAAGATGAAAGTAATACTGAGTATTTAACGGAACTGCGCAAGCTATCGAAACACTGCCAGTTTGGAACGGGACTAGCAGATACGTTAAGGGACAAGTTTGTGTGTGGGCTTCAAAGTGAAGGAACCCAGAAACGGCTTCTATCAGAAAAGGATCTTACGCTGGACAAGGCTTTCAGCATGGCAGTATCACATGAAGCAGCCGCACGGGGCACTGCAGAGATACAACGGAGACCGCAAGAATATGGCACAAATGAAATGTCATACGGAACAGTGAAGTGCTATTGCTGCGGCAGAACAACACACGACCATAATGATTGCTGGTTTAAGGACAAAGTGCACAGAAAGTGTGGAAAAGTAGGACACACAGCAAGAGTCTGCAGGTCGGGAAAGAAAACCAGCAGCAAGAAATCTCCGCAGGAGAGGTACAAGAAGGTACATAAGGTGACGGACAGTAGTTCAGACGAACAGAAAAGTGATACAGACTCTGGAAGCAAGGAGCTGGGTTGTCTGAAACTACATAAGGTGATCCAAACAGAGGATCATCAAACTATCTGGGTCACGCTCAAGATAGCTGGAGTCCAAGTGAAAATGGAATTGGACACAGGATCAGCCCTAACAGCCATAAACCGAAGGGACTACAAGCGGCTATTCTCACATATACACTTGAGAGATACAGAGATTGTCTTGAAGACGTACACGGGGCAAAAAGTCTACCCCAAAGGAAAAATAAGGGTGAACGTTGTATATAACGGTAAGGAAACACCAAAAATGGACCTATATGTATTGCCAGATGGAGGACCACCACTACTAGGACGTGAATGGATCCAGAAGATACAGCTAGATTGACATTCCATACAAGCACTGACTGTAGATGCCAAAAAGGATGACGACGCCACACCTGGACGACTGTCAAAAATGCTAACTGATGCACAAGAAGTGTTCCAGGAGGGACTTGGAACACTAAAAGGCATAACAGCGATGATCAAAATAGAGGAAAATGCAAGCCCAAAGTTTTTTAAGGCCTTATGCGATCCGCCCAGCCATCGAAGCAGAGCTGGAAGGTTTGGAACGTTCAGGAGTACTGTCCAAAGTGGACTGGAGTGAGTGGGCCACACCCACCGTTCCTGTAATGAAGAGGTCGTTGAGTAATATGCCTGGGGAACCAAAGAAAGTTCGCATCTGTGGGGACTTTAAGGTGACAGTGAACCCAGTCCTTCACACGGTACAATATCCGCTTCCGCGGATTGAAGATATTTTCGCCTCGCTATCTGGAGGGAAATGCTTCACTAAGATTGATCTGGCCCAGGCGTACCTGCAAATGGAGGTAGAAGAAGCCTCGAAACAGTACCTCACGATCAACACTCATAAAGGCCTCTACCAATACAACCGGCTGGTGTTCGGGGTAGCATCAGCTCCGGCTATTTGGCAAAGGGCAATGGATCAGGTCCTGCAAGGGATCCCAGGGACCCAGTGTTATTTGGATGACATCCTGGTCACGGGCGAAAATGACAGTGCTCACCTTGCCAACCTGGAGCAGGTGCTCACTAGATTGAAGGAATATGGGCTCCGAGCAAATCGCCACAAATGCGAGTTTTTCCAGAAGCAGATCTCGTATTGTGGCCACGTTATTGATGAAGGGGGGTTACATAAGTCCCCTGAAAAGATTGAGGCAGTAGTCAAGGCTCCAGCACCGGAAACTGTGTCACAACTGAGGTTGTTCCTCGGGCTGGTGAACTACTACCATAAGTTCTTGCCGAATTTGTCTACAGTACTACACCCACTGAACACCCTGCTGCAAACGGGGGTACCATGGAAGTGGAATGACGAATGTAAATGAGTTTTCCTGAAGTGCAAAGAATTGATCACATCAAAAGAGGTGTTGGCTCATTTCAACCCAGCACTACCAATTCGGTTGGCATGTGATGCATTACCCTATGGCATTGGAGCGGTGCTGTTGCACAAGTTCCCGAATGGCTCGGGAAGGCCGGTAGCCTTTGCGTCTCGGTCACTAACCTCAGCCGGGCGTAACTACGCCCAGATTTACAGGGAGGCCCTCAGCCTAGTGTGGGGAGTGAAAAAGTTCAACCACTATCTGCACGGGCAGAAGTTCACCTTGCTGATGGACAACCAACCACTTGTCTCCATTTTTAATCCAAAGAAGGGCGTGCCGGTGTTGACTGCGCAACAGCTACAAAGATGGTCCCTTTTTCTAGGGGCGAACCAATATGAAATCGAGTATAAGGGCACGAAACAGCATGGAAACGCTGATGGGCTTTCACGCCTGCCACTGCCTACTGCGGAGGAAGCACCAGCAGTGGACCCTGTTGAAATATTTCATTCGACTATAATTGAACGCTTGCCAGTAACTAACGTTGATATAGAGAAGGAGACCCGAAATGACTCGACACTGTCTTGGGTATATGACTTGACGGTGAAGGGATGGCCAACACATGGCGACTCACTGTTGCCAGCATTCTCATCCAGAAGAGAACAGCTGTCAGTATGCCAGGGAACCTTGATGTGTGGATCCCGAGTGGTAATTCCACCCAAGTTAAGGGGGAGAGTGCTCAATGAGCTTCCCGAAGGCCATCTGGGAGGGGTGAAAATGAAAAGCCTTGCTAGGGCTTATGTGTGGTGGCCGGGGATCGATCAGCAAATCGAGGACCTGACAAAGAGCTGCTCAGGATGCCAGAAGGTCCAAAATGCACCACCACAGGCCCCTCTACAACCATGGGAGTGGCCCTCCTCTCCATGGCAACGGGTGCATATTGATTTTGCTGGTCCATTCATGGACTCAATGTTTCTAATAGCTGTGGATGCGCACTCGAAATGGCCTGAGGTGATCAAAATGTCGTCCACCACCATGGAGAAAACTATTGCAGTCCTACGGACCATATTTGCCAGGAACGGCTTGCCAGAGCAGATTTGCTCTGATAACGGACCACAGTTTGTGTCCGAAGAGTTTCGAAGATTCATGAAAAGGAATGGGGTAAGACATTACACATCCGCCCCGTATCATCCAGCCACAAATGGATTGGCTGAGAGGTTCGTACAAACCTTTAAGAAAGCAGTAAGGGCCATGTGCGATGACGACATTCCACTGCAGCATAAGGTGGACAATTTCCTGTTAGCCTACAGAAATGCGACACATGCAGTCACCAACCAGACCCCGGCCATGATGTTCTTTAACCGAAGGTTGAGATCTCGTCTAGATTTGCCCAGACCAAATGAACGAAGAGATGTTGAGAATAAGCAATTCCAGCACATCAATGAGAAGCCGACAAGGAGCTTCAATGTAGGGCAACCAGTCTTGGCCCGCGACTACCGAACAGAGAAATGGCAACCAGAAATGATATGCACACGGCAGGGGCCACTAATGTACACCGTGGATGTTGGGGAGAACATTGTGAGACGCCATGTCGACCAGATCCTAGAGTCACAGGAACGAGTCAACCCCATGTCTCGTGCACCTGGTGAGGAACACGACATACAGGTAGCAGCTACCCCAGAAACAGTAGCATCGGAAGCTGATGTACCAACTGACGACAGGGGGCCTCCGCACCAAGAACAAGACACTCAGGAAAGGCACCATCCGGAAAGGATCAGGAAGCCGCCCCAAAGACTGAATTTATAAATGGACTATTTTCAGTTAATGTGCATATTAAAAGTGTTAATTGTTAAATGAATGTTATGGTACTGTCAATCTAAAAGGGGAGGAATTGTAATGTATGTACCTTTAAGGGGAGAACTACTTTTTACAGCTCCTGTATACTGTAGTACCGGCAGTGACCACACCTGTATATAAACCCTGAGTAGGGATCTGTACGTTTAGTTTTAGAGTAACCCTCATCCAGTAAATACCTGTTGATTGTTCCCTGCAGTCTGAGTGTCTAGTTATTGAAGGACACACAACATCAAAATACACGGATCTAACATTAATGATCTCTAAACAAGGTCATAATTACCTGAATTTGGTCCCCCGCCGCAGCGTGTCATGTCTACTCAGCGCTGACAGAACCGACATTGGGAAAGGCGGGGTCCCGACCCACTGGAGGAAAACAACACTTACCTGCCCGACCCGCCACCGATCTCGCCCGCTGACCCCCCCTGGAAAATTTCGGCCTCAGTGTCCATGCTCATACATGAACAATGTAGCAATAGATGGTGGGCACCAATGGAATTGCAACCCAGCAAAAGTCATTGGGGGTGTAATTGGACTTGGGCAGTAGCGCAAAATTGGCGATAGTGAATCGGTTGCTTGTTTTATACATTGCCCGCTGGAAAAGAAAATCAGGTGAGATATAAAATGGGCTGCCGATTCGCTACTGCCCATTTTGCACTACTGCTCACGACAAATTTCAGCCCTTTACCTTCAAGAGAGGAGGAGAGAAAAAATAAAATGAAAGAGTGACCCACCATGTAGGAAAGTGCCTCTGTCAGAAAATCTGGCTGATGAGATAAGAAACTCACCTTCTGAGAAATCATGAATCTACCATCTTGTGATGTCAGTGTGCGTATTCTTTCATTGTTTGTTTTGTGTGTGCACAAGCACTGAAAAACAGCAAAGAATTTGATTGATTTTGTAGTTTAATAAATAAAAAAGAAAGTAATAAAAGAGCGTGCCAAGTATTAATATGTGTTGCTGATTTTAATTCATCAATGTAATTAGAATGTTTAAGGCATGCCTGAGCTATTTCTATTTCACATTAATTAATATTTTGTAGCATGTTATGACAGTTACAATACTTATTTGCATGTTTCCAGTCTAATTCATGGTTGACCTCTATATATTGTATAAATGTATTCTTTTAAACTCAAAATTGAAGTACCACTCTATAAAAGGCTTTGTCGCCTGTTGAATCTTTAGCAAGCGAAATATTTGAGAGAATTGCCTCCTCCCTTCTATAAACGGTGTCTGCATTGGGGGTATAGTGTTGCCCAATGGAAGACTCTAATAAAACAATGAAAAGAATCTTAAAACAAAAAGCTCATAAGTATGTTTACACACACCTTGCTCTATAATTCTCATTTCACAGCTGATAAAACAGTTGTTTAAGTTGCTGCTTTAGAATTCCGAGCTGGGACATTATTTTGGAGGATTGTGAAAAAGCTTTATCTAATGCTGCACTTCATTGATTTTGTTTCTTCCATGACAGCCATCAGTCTATTTACATTTGCCAGAACAGGTCCAATGATGTGAAAATGTTATAAACGTTCTTAGCAGATGAGGTCTGAATAGGTTTGTCAACAAAATACTTGAGCCTTCTCGTGCTGTTGATCAATGATATTATCATTGGTGTCACAGCGCTGTCACAGATCAAGTACACTATTGCTTCTATTATCAGTAAAATAGTTGTGATGCATTAAAGGATACATTTCATGATTTTGCACTGCCAGTGTCGAGCTTCTGAAACTAAAGGGCGGATCAAGAATATGAGCGCTGGCCACAAGTGGTGGGGTTGCAGAGGAGAGTCATAGTCATAGAGTCATAGAGTTATACAGCACAGAAAGAGACCCTTCGGCCCATCGTGTCCGCGCCGGCCATCAAGCCCTGTCTATTCTAATCCCATTTTCCAGCTCTTGGTCCATAGCCTTGTATGCTATGGCGTTTCAAGTGCTCATCTAAATGCTTCTTGAATGTTGTGAGGGTTCCTGCCTCTACCACCCTTTCAGGCAGTGAGTTCCAGATTCCAACCACCCTCTGGGTGAAAAAGTTTTTCCTCAAATCCCCTGTAAACCTCCTGCCCCTTACCTTGAAATTATGCCCCCTGGTTATTGACCCCTCTACTAAGGGGAAAAGTTCCTTTCTATCTACCCTATCTATGCCCCTCATAATTTTGTACACCTCAATCAGGTCCCCCCTCAGCCTTCTCTGCTCCAAGGAAAACAACCCCAGCCTGTCCAGTCTCTCTTCATAGCTGAAGCGCTCCAGCCCAGGTAGCATCCTGGTGAATCTCCTCTGCACCCTCTCCAATGCAATCACATCCTTCCTATAGTGTGGTGACCAGAACTGCACCTCATCAGCCAGGTGTAGAGCGGATAGCCCTTATCTCCGAGCAGCTACTCTCAGTTTCGATGTGGTGGCTGGAAGATTGCTGGCACAGCGGACTGGCGCAGGATGAAGGCATCATGACTGCTGCCAGGATACCAGGCATTCACCATCATGATGTGCTGGCGTGGTCGCACAACAACTGCAAGTGAGTGAGTGATAGCCTTTGTGGTACATCTCAGGATAGATATGTGGCTCCCTCAAAGCCTCGTGTGTGCAGTCAATGGCACACTGCACCATGGGGAAGCCCAATGTCCTGGCAAAGCCACATGCGTGCTCCTGCTGCTTCTCTCTGTTCAGAGAGAAGACAATGAAGTCCTATCTCCTGGAATCTGACCTCACAGATGCAGCGATGAACAGCGAACTGGGAAATGTTAGCTATAGCACCAGACTGGAAGGATCCGGTGAAGAAAAAAATGAGGGCCACGGTCACCTTGAGGGCCACTGGCTGCACCGTTGTCAGCCTGCTCTGAGGCTGCAGGTCTGTTTCTAAGAGGTGGCAGAGTTCTGTGATCATCTCCTTAGTGAAGTAGAGCCTCCGAATACACTGCTTCTGGTAGGAGAAGCGCTCTCAGAAGATGTTATGTTGGTAAGGCCTCCTGCTGAGAGTCCTCCTACCCCTCCTCCACCCTCTGTGAGCAGCTTGTCCTCGTCTTTGCTGCCTCTGCTTCATCTCCCTGTCATGGTGCAGCGGGAGGGGGCGTGCAAGTAGTGCCCCCCATGACTGGAAGCAAGGGGTCTGAGCAGAACCCTTGAATTCAGAAGCAAGGCCTTCTCCACTTGCAGAACCACTCCCTGTCACTTCACCAACTTTAAATAACTCTAGAAAGCTGCAAACAGTTCCACAAACTTACTCAGAGCCAGTAGAAATCAAAAAACAAGTTATCTGAAAGTTGCTGTTGATCCCTTTAAATATCGCTGGGGGGAGTGGGGGGGTCCCGTGTACAGCTGAACACACGTTCAGCTGTGTGTGCTTTGGAGAGGGTGTTCAGTCGAGCGGCAGCATCCAACTTAACAGGTCGTACGTCAAATCAGTATTACACATTGATTGACATCACAAGCTGCCTCATTTTCATTCTTCTGCCACACGCAGGCAACAGCCGAGCTACTGACCTATCCAAAATGGCGATTGCTGCGGCGCGCACTGGAAGTGGCCAGAAGCAAGGCAGCCACCATTTTCTTCCAAAACCGGCCTTAAATGCCAGCACTGAGAGGCGGAATCTTCGCAGCCCACATCTTCACTCTTCCTCTTCCAATTTCTACATGGTGCAACCCCTATGGCTTCAGCAGTGGTAGAGGCAGGCTGCTCAGATTGCTGCTCTGACTGCTGAGATGCTCTTGGCCGACGTCCTCTCAGTTTTGGAGCCCATGAGGGCGCCGCCAAAGACTGCTCCACCTGCAGTTGTGCAGAGGCAGACTCGGCCACTGGGACACAAGGCAGCCTGGGGGGAGGGACAATGGATGAGAAGTGGAAGTCAAAGCTGAGCCCCCACTTCCATGTCCCCTCTCTGATGGCCCAGCGCACTTCCCTGCTAGCAATGAGCTGGACAACACTTTGCTGCAGATCAGTGAGACAATGAATAACCAAGGCAAGGGTATCATTCATCCTATTTAAGGAGCCATTGGTGCAGGCCTGCATGCACTTGTTTGATTGCCAAGTTTAATGCTGCATGCAGGTGGCCACTCTTTCCATGGATGAAGAAATCAGCACAAAGGCCTGTGACATCATGCCACTCATGCTTGAGATGTACTCCTCCAATCTCTCTGCAAGTGTGCACAGTGTGGCTGGAACGCCTGCCAGTATATCGTACATTCTTTGCTGCTGCTCCAGAAGTATCCTGTTCATCGACGGCCCCTGAGGTACAGCATCCAGCTGAGCAGAGCTTGGAGCATCCTGTGGCCTCCCACATGGATGCTCAACTGCTGTCCCTGTCTTCACCATCTTGCTCACTTGTGATGTGTGAGTCACCAGGTGAAAACCCAACTATCTTCCTTACCGGTTCCACCAAAGTGTGCATATCTGAGCTGGTGCATGGTCTGTATGAGTCCTGTGATGGTGCACCCTCAGAGTGTGTGACCTCCTCTGATGAGTCGTCCTTTTCCCCTGGACCATCTCCTGTGCGATCCGTGAAGGCCCTGTGGGAGGTCAAAGACACGAATTAGAATTGTCAAGGTAAGAATGTTTTAAGTGATCATTATGCACATGATCATATTTCACTTGCTGTTGACATCAAGTCAACATGAGTGTTATATGCCATGCAGCTGCCTAAAATGTAATTCTGTCACCAGCTGGTTGGGAGGCCTCCATCTCCCCATCTCCAATGGCCAGGCACATCGAGACTCCATCGATCTCCAGCACTTCCTCCTCTGGAGCTGTCAGTTGTGAGATGGCTGGAGTGCCAACTCCGGTTCTCTGCCTCTCTCTTGTGTTCTGTGCTCTCTTCTCCTGAAAGGAGGGAAAGAAGAGGCCTACGAGTGAGAGTAAAGGCATGTGTTGAATGGATGGATGGAGGGCATTTGTTGAGGGGCACTATGAGGGAGAGGCATGATATTGCATAAGGATGAGGGTGTGTCAGTGGTGGATGTGAGGAAGCGCATAGTCATTGAGGGATGGATGTACCTGCAAGGTAAGTTGGTGTGAGGAGTGAAGTGCTGGGATAGGCTTGAGAAGTATGAGTGAGGGGGTTGGGGTGATAAGTGTAGGGGGTGGCGTCTGGTGCGTGCGCCCAGTCAGCTTCGCCTCTGACTGTCCCTTGAGCGGTTCAAATCGCTCCCACACCCCTGGGTTCTGGACACTGGACTTAGGTACAGGCGGCGATACAGAAAATCGAGTAGACAAGTGGTTTGGTATAAGAAAATCAAGATTTCATTAAAAGCAGAATATAACAATCTTATGAAAAATTACTGGTATGAAAATACAGGCAAATACAATAATTATACTTATATAGGAATGGGGAACACACAGCACATCGAGGGAAAAACAACTACATTAACAATCCCCTTATCCTTATCCCACCCCCTATACCTAACTAGATTAAGCTATGAGGGGCCAGGAATTCATGCTCACCAATCCAAAACCGGTTGCTTTAACGTGTGAGTTTTGAGGTTTGGTCTTCTGTCCTTTGGGGTACCCCATTGCCACGTGCTCTCAGGGCGCGGTGCTGGAGCTGTTGATTCGACACACCTTCCCTCTCCTCAGCTACCGTCGTCGTCTCGTCGTGATGGGTTCTCTTCTTCTTCTCCCTCGGGCGGTCGTCGGTAGTAACGGGGCGGTTGTGGGTCGGTTGGCAGTCTTCACTATTAAATCCATGTGTTAATGGAGACACAGAATGCAGGAGTTGGTTTAACAAGTCTTTACTGAATGGAGACACTCTGGAAACTGAAACTACAGAAGGCTGCTAGCGCCTTTTATACAGGGGTGGTCACTGCCGGTACTGCAGTCTGAGACCAGTTATTCCCTTAAAGGGACATACACAACAATTCCTCCCCTTTTAGATAAACAGTACATAAAATTCATTTAACAACTAAATGATAACTAATTACAATTACAATTACGGTTGCTAGATACATTGGTTGAGGTTAAGCAATTATAAGTTCAGTCTTTGAGGAGGCTTCCTGATTCTGTCTGGATAACGCCTCTTTGGGGTATCAGGTTCTTCTGGTAAAGTTGAGTCGGGATTAATGTCGTTGTTTGGTTCATCTGCTTCCAATATCACCGATTCTGCCGTAGATGCAATTGGTACGTCGGTTTCATCGCCAGGTGTATCAGATCGTGGTGTGGAGTTGACGTTTTCCAGTGACTCTAGAATCTGGTCAGCATGGCATCTTACAATGCTCTCTCCAACGTCGACGGTATACATGAGAGGTCCTTGCCGTGTACAGATCGTTCCTGGCTGCCATTTCTCTGTGCGGTAGTCCCGGGCCAAAACTGGTTGACCTATCTTAAAACTCCTGGTCGGCCTTTCATTCATATTCTGAAACTGCCTGTTCTCCACATCTCTTCTGATGTTCGGCTTAACCAAATCCAAGCGGCATCGTAGTCTTCGATTGAAGAACATCATGGCAGGAGTTTGGTTGGAAACCGCATGTGTCGCATTCCGGTAGGCAAACAAGAAGTTGTCCACCTTGTGTTGTAGGGGTATATCTTCATTACACATTGCCTTGATAGCCTTCTTGAATGTTTGAACAAACCTCTCGGCCAATCCATTAGTGGCTGGATGATATGGGCCGGATGTGTAATGCTTAACACCATTGTTCTTTAAGAACCTCCGGAACTCTTCAGACACAAACTGTGGTCCATTGTCAGAGCAAATCTGTCAGGCAGCCCATTCCTGGCGAATATGGTTCATAAGACTGTGATAGTTTTTTCTGTGGTGGTTGAGGACATTTTTATTACCTCTGGCCACTTTGAATGTGCATCCACCGCAATTAAAAACATCGAGTCCATAAAGGGACCAGCAAAATCAATGTGCACCCTTTGCCATGGAGATGAGGGCCACTCCCATGGATGTAGAGGGGCTTGTGGTGGGGCGTTTTGGACTTTCTGGCATCCTGTACAGCTCTTGGTCATCTCTTTGATTTCTCTATCGATTCCCGGCCACCACACAAAAGCTCTAGCTAAGTTCTTCATTTTTACCCCTCCCAGATGGCCCTGATGAAGCTCATTGAGTACTCTATCCTTCAATTTGGGTGGAATCACTACTCTGGATCCACACATCAAGGTTCCTCTGCACATTGACAGCTGTTCTCTTCTCGGTGAGAATGCTGGCAGCAGTGGTTCGCCACGTGCTGGCCATCCCTTCACCATTAAATCATAGACCCGGGATAGTGTCGGGTCATTTCGTGTTTCCTTTTCTATGTTTGCATTCGTCACAGGGAGACATTCGACTATGGCCGAGTGGAATATTTACATTGGATCCAATGCAAGTTCTTCTTCCACCGTCGGCAACGGTAGGCGCGACAATCCATCAGCATTCCCATGCTGTTAAGTTCCTTTGGACTTGATGTCATATTGGTGTGCCCTTAGGAAAAGGGACCACCTCTGTAGCCGTTGTGCTGTCATTATCGGTACGCACTTCTGAGGGTTGAAAATGGAGACAAGAGGTTGATGATCAGTTATTCGAGTAAATTTTTGACCGTGCAGGTAGTGATTGAACTTCTTCACCCCCCACACTAGGCTGAGGGCCTCTCTGTCAATCTGGGCGTAGTTACGCTCGGCTGAAGTTAACGAGCGTGACGCAAAAGCTATCGGCCTCTCTAAACCATCAAGGAATTTATGTGACAGTACCACCCCAATGCCGTAGGGAGACGCATCACACGCCAGTCTTATCGGTAGTGATGGGTTGTAGTGAGCCAATACTTCTCTTGAAGTGATTAAGTCCTTACTCTTCTGAAAGGCCCGCTTACAGTCATTGCTCCATTTCCATGCTACTCCCGTTCGTAGTAGGGCATTCAGTGGGTGCAGAATTGTGGACAAATTCGGTAAAAACTTATGGTAGTAATTCACCAATCCGAGGAATGACCTCAGTTGCGACACATTTTCAGGCGCTGGGGCCTTAACAGCTGCTTCAATTTTGTCAGGGGACTTATGTAACCCCTCTTCATCAATCACGTGGCCACAATACGATATCTGTTTCTTAAAAAACTCGCACTTGGGGCGGTTGGCTCGTAGCCCATGTTCACGTAGTCTAGTGAGCACCTGTTCTAGGTTGTTAAGGTGTTCACTGTCATCTTCACCTGTCACTAGGATGTCGTCCAAGTAACACTGAGTCCCCGGAATCCCTTGCAGGACTTGTTCCATCGCTCTTTGCCATATCGCCGGAGCCGATGCTACTCCGAATACCAATCGATGATACTGGTAAAGACCTTTGTGAGTGTTTATCGTGAGATACTTCCTAGAGGATTCTTCAACCTCCATCTGTAAATATGCTTGTGCTAGGTCAATTTTTGTAAAACGCTTCCCTCCAGATAGTGAGGTGAAGATGTCTTCTATCCTTGGAAGAGGATATTGCACTGTGTGAAGGACTGGGTTCACCGTCACCTTGAAGTCCCCACAGATGCGAACCTTCCTTGGCTCCTCAGACTTATTGTTTAACGTTTTCTTCATGACAGGAATGATGGGTGTCGCCCACTCGCTCCAGTCTACCATAGACAATACGCCTGCATTCTCCAGATTCTCCAGCTCTGCCTCGACGGCTGGGCGAATTTTGCATATGGTACCGGTCTTGCTTTGAAAAACTTGGGAATTGCATTCTCTTCTATTTATATTGAGGCGGTTACGCCTTCAATAGTGCCCAGTTCTTGTTGAAATACCTCTTTGGCGTCAGCTAAGATTGTTGACAATCGTCCAGGAGTGACGTCGTCATCCTTTTTACCAGCCACCGTCAGTGCCTGAATGGAGTGCCAGTCTAAACTTATCTTTCTGATCCATTCAAGTCCCAATAATGGTGGTCCACCATCTTGCAGAATGTAGAGATACAATTTCTGTATTTTCTTGCCGTTGTATTCGACAGGCACCCTTATTTTGACTTGGGACCCTGCTATCGTGAGGGTGACCCAAATGGTTCGGTGATCCTCTTTTGCGATTACGTTGTGAAGTTTGAGACAGCTTAGTCTCTTGTTCCTGGATTCACTATCACTCATCTGGTCTTCGGAACTACTGTCCGTCATCTTTTGTACTTTCCTGTACGGTTCCTTAGTAGCCTTTTTGTTGTCATTGGTCTTCTTCTCAGACCTGCAAACTCGTGCAATGTGTCCCATCTTTCCGCATTGCCTGCATATTTTGTCCTTGGACCAGCAGTCCTTCTGGTCATGGTTTGTTCTGCCGCAGCGATAACATTTTGCAAATCCCCGTGTCATTTCGTGGGTGCCGTATTCCTGTGGCTTTTGTTGTATTTCCGCAGCTCCCCTTGCTGCTGCTTCGTACGATACTGCCACGCTGAAAGCCTTATCTAGCGTCAGCTCTTTCTCTGAGAGTAACCTCTTCTGGGTTCCTTCACTCAGGAGTCCACAGACAAATTTGTCCCGTAAGGTATCTGCCAGTCCTGCTCCGAACTGGCAGTGCTTTGATAGCTTGCGTAGTTCTGTAAGGTAATCAGCATTGCTCTCATTTTTATGCTGATTTCTCCTGTGGAATTTAAATCTTTCTGTTATCAGCAGCGGTGTAGGATTTAAGTGTTCCTGTCGGATAGCAACAATTTCGTTAAAACTCTTCGCCTTCGGTTTGGCTGGAGTAATCAGGTCCCGCAATAGGCCGTACGTTCTTGCATTAAATTTAGCAATACCGATGCCTTTTTCCCCTCGGCTATTTCGTTTGCCTCGCAACATACCTCGACTCTTTCCACATACGTGGTCCAGTCTTCTATTGCATTATCGAAGGCAGTGATATCGCCAGTCTTTGGCATCTTGAAAATCTAAGATGGCGTCTCCCACGCTTTTCCTTCATCCCCGATGGATCAAAATGGCGCCTACCACGCTTTTCCTTCTTCCCCGCCGAGTTAAGATGGCGCCTCCCGCGCTTTCTCGCCGCTGCCGCTGCTGTCAACGCCGCTCTCCGCGGTATTTTTATTTTTAACCGTTCCTGTCATGGAGCGGACCCTCTGGGACACTTCTCTCCCTCTTCTTAGGTCCGAACGCTGCCCGGCTGCGAAGCACCGGCCATGCCCTGTGTGCTCCACCCTCTCTCTCTCTCTCTGCTTCCCGACTCGCTGCCCGGCCCCGTTGCAGAGCCACCCGATCGAGCTCTAGCCCGCCGCAGCCCAGGAAGTATCAATGCACTACCTGCCACCAGCCCGATTAGCTGGGAAACCACAGACTGGGGAACCAAGCCTGGCTCTTTCAGTCTCTCCTGCAAGTTTTCAATCCGATGATTTGGAGGGCGGTTGCCCACGGTCGACGCCCGTTTCTCGAGTTTCTTTGGATTATATATTTTTTTCTTTCTTCTGGCTTCGACCTTCAATAACGTCGTCTGAGGTGCTGCCGAGTTGCAGGTAAGTTCGTTTCTTACTCGTTGCCAGTATTAAATCCGTGTGTTAATGGAGACACGGAATGCAGGAGTTGGTTTAACAAGTCTTTATTGAATGGCGACACTCTGGAAACTGAAACTACAGAAGGCTGCTAGCGCCTTTTATACAGGGGTGGTCACTGCCGGTACTGCAGTCTGAGACCAGTTATTCCCTTAAAGGGACATACACAACATTCACTACTTATTCGATTTTACTACCCATTCTTTGAACGCTGGTATATTCGTTGCGGCATGGACACCCGCATCTAACACCAGCTTATTTGCAGTGTTCAATTGCCAACTTATTCTCACTGTCCATACATACATACACTGCCAAATTCTTCCCCAAACGCCAGCTTATAACTAGGTTTTTACCAATGCGTCTTCTGCTGCCCTTCTCTGCTCTTGTCGGGTTTTACCTTCTTATTCGTCTTATCTTGTCTCATCTCGTTTCGTCTGCCCTTTTTGTGGCCTGTGTGTCCTGTATGACTTTGAACTCGGGTCTCGTTCTCCTCCCGCGTTTGGTCCCGGTGTAATGGGCGTCCTTGGTTGTTGAGCGGTACGGGGAGTGAGAAGAGAACCCGCCATGAGGCCAGGGCATGAGTACGAGCGGCAGCAGCCCAAGACCAAACAAGAGGTCAGAGTCAAGAGAAGAGAGCGATTGCTACTGATGGGCCTACAATTATACCCGTTTCTTCCACTCCTTATCTGCGCGCCAAATCAGGTCAGTCCATTGTTTAACTTTTGGTGGGCTGTTTTAAATGATTACAACCATTTACTTTAACTACTTTAGGAGTGGTTATCTCTGGGTCTAATGGCCCCGATGTCCTGGTTGCTTTGTCATGGATAAGACTTCATTGTCCTCATCCTACCTTGATGGCTACTGTGAGCTGTTATCGATTAAACATGCAGGAAGCTAATGGCCACAATTATAGGCCCATCCTAACTTGATTCGATTTGATTCAAATAAATGCATATTCTGTGTTTACTTTGTCTGGCTGGGCTCCAAGGAGTCTCTGATCACAGATTCTTGCATTTTAATGTTTCGTCTCCAGGCCTGCTTGCTGGCAGAGCCTTGCTTTTAAAAATCCTGTCAATGTTGGTCACGAGGTTTACGGAAGCCATTTTGGGTGCCCTGTGTTTAATAACTTGTCCAAAAACAGGGTCCCTTGATCCATAACTTGGGGAGTGTGGGAATTTTGAGAACCCTGCACTTACAATTAGCGCATCAGGATATAGGTGAATGTGCCACTGTACTCACCTTTCCTGCCCTGCTTAGGTCATTGAACTGCTTTCGGCATTGAATACACAAGTGTGGCGCAACACTTCTGCTGCAGACCTCAAGGGCGACCACCAGCCATGTCTTTTTTGCTTCACCTGCAGGCTTCTTCCTCCTCTCAGTAGGGAAGAGTATTTCCCTGTGGGCCCTTTCAGCCCCCAGCAGCACATCCAGGGAGGTGGCACGAAAATGAGGCGCAGCCTTTGAACGTCTGGACTCCATTCTGTCAGTTCCTTCTATTGTGTTTCCAGCTCAAAACTGCGTCAAATTATATGTTTGGAGTGTCTCTTTAAATAATGGAATTGAAATCAACTCATGTGGGTCATCATCCCGCACACTCACGCTAATTGTTCGGGAAACCCGGAATTGATATGGTAATGCAGTGACTGCATTATAAAGTCACTGACATATACGCTGCACTTACTTCCGGGTTTCCCGCGCACTACCGGACTCTGCCCCCCTCCCCCCACCCCCACTCCCAGCGCGTCACAAAGTTTAAATCCAGCCCGATGTGTTGGAAAGAGAGCCCCATTATTCAAATACTGATGGAACAGTGGATAGAAATCTGGAAAGTAAAAGAGGCAGGTTTCAGCTCATAGAAACCGTTCCAATTTTCATTTCTATTGATTCCAGGTTCTGCTTACACAAGCTATCATCAAGCCACTCGCCCAAGAAAAAGATGTTGGAGAAAACCTAACCCATAAGGCCTCTTCCTGGTAATGCAGTTAAGTATATGGTCACTCGGTTGGATGATTGAAGTACATCTAAAAGACTTGTTTTGGTTGTGGGGAACATGAGCATCAATCTAATAATTTAACTGGCCGAATTTAGTATCTGCAGAACTTGGAAACCGTTTCCTCAAGTACAAATGTGATGATATTTTCCACCATCCTCTATCTGTTGTCATGAAAACATTCCGCATTTTGTTGCTGGAGCAATTGGAAAAGATTCCTCTGTATAACTCTGGGGCTGCAGGGATATAACTGAGGCAGTACCAGCAGTAACAATGACCAAAAATAGTGTGACTCAAGCTGCAGTTGAAGCTGTCGACAATGTCTGTTCCAAGGTCAGCTAACACTAGCAATCTTCAGACAATATTGAGGTGAGAAATATCACTTTCTGTAGCAGCAGGGGCTAGACTCCTGGCGAATCGAATAACTAGGGCTGTAGAGAGGGCTTTAAACTAAGTAGTGAGGGGGGAGGGTTCAGGTGAATGGGAATTTAAAAAGTCAATGAGAAATGAGAAATCAATACAGCAGGATAGAGATGGGGTAAATAATAACCAGAGTGTGACAGGAAGGGACAGAATGTTTAAAAATAAGAGTACAACATAAAATGGGGCCAAAACAAGGAGAAATGGTAAAAAGACAAAGTTAAAAGCTCTATATCTGAATGCACGCAGCATTCATAACAAGATAGATGAGTTGATGGCACAAATAGATCCAAATGGGTATGATCTGATCACCATTACAGAGACGTGGGTTTGGATTTTCTCAATGGAGACGAGTTGGAGGTGGGACTGCTGCTTGTCGGGTCTATGCCCTGACTACATCATCTTCTGGCCAACCCGTGGGATTTTCCCCTGATTGACCTTGTTAAGCCCGCCCTGCGGGCTCAGCAGGCCAATTAGGGGGAAGTGACTGACAGAGCACATCAACATCTGACGTGCCATCTGTCAAGACATCTTGAAAGAAGAAATGTCAGCATTTGACAGCTCTGTGAAGCTGTCAAACACTGACATTCTCTGTAGTTTGATGAGTCCTCGTGTTTAGGACTCATCAAACTTTTCAACTTTGTAGATTTCAGCTGACTGTTGGTTCAGAGGATCCAATAGCCAGTCTGTGAAATCGATAAGGAAGATTTTGGGACTCCCGATCCAGAGCTGTAGGCAGAAACCAAGGTAAGTGAACATTTTTTATCATTTAACACTCACCTTACGTACTTACCACTCCACGCTTGCACCCATCACTCACCTCTACATCTTACTTTCAGGTCCCTCTGACCCCCGCAGACCTCCTACTCGACTCCTCCAACCCGACGGGGTTCTCCAAGGTCGGGAAGCCTTCACCTAAAAAGGTTAAATGGGACTAATCCTTTTTTCTGCCTGTTAACTACCTGTTAACAGGCAGTTAAAAGGATCTAATCCCTTTCCCGCCTCCAGGAGACGGGACCCAAAGCAACACATCTTCCCGCCTCCTGGCAAAAGGGCACAGAGGCGGGATGGGGGCAGGTTTACCATCCGCCCCCACTTTCTGCCACTTTACCGGCAGTCCCGCCTCCATGCCCGCCTCCTCGGGGCTGAGAAAATCCAGCCCGTGGTTGCAAGGTGACCAGGGCTGGGAACTGAATATTCCAGGGTATTTGACAATTCGGAAGGATAGACAGAAAGGAAAGGGAGGTGGGGTGACTTTGTTGGTAAAGGATGGGATCAGTGCAGTGGTGAGAAGTGATATTGGCTCCGAAGATCAAGATGTAGAATCGGTTTGGGTGGAGATTAAAAATAATAAGGGGAAAAAGGCTCTGGTGGGCGTAGTCTACAGGCCCCCAAACAGTAGCAATACTGTTGGACAGAGTATAAATCAACAAATAATGGAGGCCTGTAAAAAAGGTACGGTAATAATCATGGGTGATTTTAATCTCCATATTGATTGGACAAATCAAATTGGCCATGGTAGCCTTGAGGAGGCGTTCATAGAGTGCATCCAGGATGGTTTCCTAGAACAGTATGTAATGGAACCCAGCAGGGAGCAGGCTATCTTGGATCTGGTACTGTGTAATGAGACAGAATTAATAAATGATCTCATAGTAAAGGATGATCATAACATGTTTGTATTTCAAATTCAGTTGGAGGGTGAGAAAGCTGTATCTCAAACTAGGGTCCTCATCTTAAACAAAGGCAATTACAATGGCATGAGGGCAGAACTGGCTAAAGTGGACTCGAAAAATAAATTAAAAGGTAAGATAGTTGAAATGCAGTGGCGGACATTTAAGGAGATATTTCATAACTCTCAAAAGAAATATATTCCAGGGAGAAAGAAACATTTTAAGAGAAGGGAGCACTATCCATGGCTAACTAAGGAAGTAAAGGATGGTATGAAATTGAAAATGAAGGCATACAATGTTGCCAAGATTGGTGGGAGGACAGAGCATTGGGAAATTAAAAAAAAACAGCAAAGGATGACTAAAAAAATAATAAAGAGAGAGAAGATGAATTATGAGAGTAAACTGGCAAGAAATATTAAAACAGATAGTAAGAGCTTCTGCAGGTATATAAAAAGGGAGAGAGTAGCTAAAGTAAACATTGGTCCCTTAGAGGATGAGACTGGGGAATTAATAATGGGGAACGGGGAAATGGCAGAGACTCTGAACAAATATTTTGTATCTGTCTTCACAGTAGAAGACACTAACAACATCCCAATAATGGATAATCAAGGAGCCACAGGGAGGGGGAACTAAAGACAATCAGTATCACTAAGGAAAAAGTACTTGGTAAAATAATGAGACTAAAAGATGGCAAGTCCCCTGGACCAGATGGCTTGCATCCCAGGGTCTTAAAAGAAGTGGCTGCAGAGATAGTGGATGCATTGGTTGCAATATACCAAAATTCCCTGGACTCTGGAGAAGTCCCAGCAGATTGGAAAACCGCAAATGTAACACCCCTATTTAAGAAAGGAGGGAGACAGAAAGCAGGAAACTATAGACCAGTTAGACTAACATCTGTCATTGGGAAAATGCTGGAGTCCTTCATTAAGGAAGCGGTAGCAGGGCATTTGGAAAATCATAATGCAGTCAAGCAGAGTCAGCATTGGTTTTATGAAAGGGAAATCATGTTTAACAAATTTGCTGGAGTTCTTTGAAGAGGTAATGAGCAGGGTGGACAAAGGTGAGCCAGTGGATGTGGTGTATTTGAATTTCCAAAAGGCATTCGATAAGATGCCACATAAAAGGTTACTGCATAAGATAAGAGCTCACGGAGTTGGGGGTAATATATTAGCATGGATAGTGAATTGGCTAACTAACAGAAAGCAGAGAGTCTGGATAAATGGGTCATTTTCCGGTCGGTAAACGGTATCTAGTGGGGTGCCACAGGGATCGGTGCTGGGGCCTCAACTATTTACAATCTACATTATGGCTTGGATGAAGGGACCGAGTATAATGTAGCCAAGTTTTCAGATGATACAAAGATGGATGGGAAAGCAAGTTGTGCAGAGGACTCAAAGAATCTGCAAAGGGATATAGACAGGCTAAGTGAGTGGGCAAACATTTGGCAGATGGAGTATATTGTGGGAAAGTGTGAGGTTATACACTTTGGCAGGAAAAATAAAAAGCAAATTATTATTTAAATGGAGAGAGATTACAAAATGCTACCGTTCAGAGGGACCTGGGGGTCCTTGTGCATGAAACGGAAAAAGTTAGCATGCAGGTACAGCAAGTAGTCAAAAAGGCAAATGGAATGTTGACCTTTATTGCAAGGGTGTTGGAGTATAAAAGCAGGGATGTCCTGCTACAACTGTACAGGGTATTGGTGAGACTGCACCTTGAGTACTGTGTACAGTTTTGGTCTCCTTATTTAAGGAAGGATATACTTGCATTGGAGGCAGTTCAGAGACGATTCACTAGGTTAACTCTAGAGATGAGGGTGTTGACTTATGAAAAAGGTTGAGTAGGTTGGGCCTATACTCATTGGAATTTAGAAGCATGAGAGGTGATCTTATTGAAACATATAAGATACTGAGGGGGCTCGACAGGGTAGAACTCGGGGGCATAGTTTCAGAATAAAGGGTCGCCCTTTTAGAACTGAGATGAGGAGGAATTTCTTCTCTCAGAGGGTCGTAAATCTGTGGAATTCTTTGCTCCAGAGAGCCGTGGAGGCTGGGTCATTAAATACATTTAAGGTGGAGATAGACAGATTTTTACAAGATAAGGGAGTAAAGGGTTATGGGGAGCGGGCGGGGAAGTGGCTTTGAGCCCAAGATCAGCCATGATCTTACTGAATGGCGGAGCAGGCTCGAGGGGCCAAGTGGCCTATTCCTGCTCCTATTTCTTATGTTCTTATGTAGTCAGACATGCAGATCTTATCTATAGAAATTGAGGGAGGAATTTTGTGGTAGGTCAGCGGGTGCGATCAGTGGCGGGTCGGGTGGAAAGTATTTTTTTTTACAGTGAGTCGGGAGCCTGCCACCACAAGCCTTTACCAAATGTCGGGTCTGTCAGCACTGAGCAGACCCAACATGCAGCGGAGGGGGAGGCAATTGAAATAATTAGTGGCTTGTTTACAGCCACTTAACAAAGCTTCCTTCCCAGCTTTTGGAATTTGACAGGTCGCCCACCAGTTTCCTGCTGTGCCTAGACCTCTACCGTGAAGCTGAGGTGGGAGGTCACTTGTCATTGTTTCAGCTGATGAGTTGACAGCTTCAAATGTCAAGTCAAAGCTCCCAGCTGATTGAGAAATGTTCCCTTAGCCATTAAATTCACTAAACTGCATTTCCACTACAGATTCAGAATGCTACAAGTCTTTACACAAGTCTCCATCCAGTCTGACCTCATTACCTCTCCCACCATTGACAGATCGCTTCTGTCATCCCTACTTCACCTGCCATCTATTCCATCAGCATGGGTGCACTTTATACTGTCTCACCTTGGTCCTCAGAATGCCACCACAATCAGCCCCAACACCAGCAGCACCAATGACAACAGCAACCTTCTCTGCAATCAACTAATGCTGCACAGGACAGACCGCATCAAAACCCGAGCACATTGCTGCTTGGGATGCCAGGGATGGCCTCACCATGGCCAGATTTACTTCACTTGCTGCGGAACACCCTGGCTGCCACATGATTTGCCAGGTTGGCACCACCCCACACCAACACCATAAAGCATCCCTACAATGCCCAAGACATTCCTTTCACACTCATGACCATTGCGGGGGGGTACCATTATGTCTCACCATTCACTGCAACTTACTAAGCCACTTCCAAAGGTGCACGGAAATCAGTACAAGAATGCAGATTTGTTGAAAATAATGCAAGTGTTGAAAATAAAGGTTTCAATGTTTGACACCACATTAACAGAAACTTTACATGAACATTAGATAAAATACCCAAGTGCCTACCCTTGTGTGTTGTTAGTTGGTATGATTGCACTAGGATGAGGGGGAGTGTGAAGGGTGGCTAGTGAAATGGGGACGTGATAATGTAGAGAATGATGGGTGGAGGTTCAAGGTAATTTGGTGTGAGTAAGGATGTGCAGGAGTAGGGTAGGGAAGGCAGAGTGATGGGGATATGATGTGAGGCACAGCAGGATGAGACTGAGTGTGGCATTGCAGTAAAGTTTTGTGATCTACTGAGATCATTGAAACATTTGCGGCTCTGCATCCAGGTCCTCCTGACCACATCCCTGCTTGTGCCCTCCTCTGCAATGTGCAACCAGGCTGTGTTGGTCTCTTCCGCCTATGGGAAGGGAAGAGGACCTCCCTGCGTGCTGTGACACCCTCAATAAGCATATGGAGGGAGTCATAGGAGAGCCTAGGTGCAGCTATGCCCCTTTGTGCAGTGCTTGTCAGTGTTTGCAGCACCTCAATGCTGTAGAACACTGACGGCACAAATGTCAAATTAAAGTTGGCCATGGTCCCTTTAAGGAAACCGGTTGATGACATGTCATCAAATGACGTCATCAGACCCGCTTCCTTCAATTGGCCAGGAAATGCGCTGGGTGGGCTTTATAAGCCCAATCATCGTAAGATCACTCTACATAGCTGGCTGGAGCCAGCAGCGGGGTCGGGACCCGCCACCGCCATCGCCCGCCATGGATCCGCCGAGGTTGTTAAAATCCAGCCCTATGTAATTATCTGCTGTCTATACCCGTGACTTCTGTAAAGGTCGATTACACACTTTCAGCAGCTGGAATAATTTCTACAAAGTACATTGCCATTTTGATAATAATAATCTGTTTTCTGAAAATGATTTACACTGCTGCAAAATGAACATCGAAAGACAACTTGAGGAAAATTGGTTTAAGCAATATTGGGCGGGTAGTGGGCAGGGCCTAAAGTGAGAGGCCTGTGCTATTTTATTGGCCATGTCTCATTTGCGTTAATTCAGCGAGCTGCCAATGTAAAATACGCTCATTGATCTGAGGGCAGGGAATCCGGCGGGGCAGCACCTTGAAGGGGAGTTGTGGAAGCATCGGAGTGAAAGGAAGTACCAGTTTAGAGCAGAAGGCAAATTTTTTTGCAGCAGCAAGGGTATTAATTGTGGAAGCCTTAATATCCACAAACAACTGGCATAAAAATGTGCACCACTCTGCATCCAGCTTTTCCTGACTGTAGTTAAGGATCCCTTTAATAGTCGCTCAAAATGGCCACCTCCTGACTCACATTCTTATGTTCCCTGGACAACAGCAGGAACTGCCGCTAATCCAGTGGGCAGAGACTACATTATTTGACCCTGATTAACATATATTCATGGGGCTCCCGCCTCTTTCCGGTGGGAGTTCCAGCTGCCTAGATCAAGGTGCACCCAAAAATTGAAACAAGTAAGAATCTAACAGTAAGTCGGCACGCTAGCGCTGTTTTAGTCCCATTACCACCCTGTTTTTTGGCTTAACCGTGCGGGGTGGGGGTAGCCCCTGATGCCTGGACTTTCCTTGTGGAGCCCAGATGAGCACTTCTGTTTTCCCACTTACCTTCAGTGACCTTGCTGGATTGCTGACAGCTTTACCTGGCATGTACACCATTTGTATTTATTAATGAGGCTTCCACCAGACTCTGGCAGGAGCCTCATCCACCGCCAAAACCAGCCACGTTAAAGGGGGGAATCGGTGGGAATGGAACAGGAAATGAAGCCGCTCCATACTAACTGTCCCCAACTCCTTTCCTGCTCTTCAAGGAGAGTTAAAACTGCTCCCCTGTATTATTACCTTAAACAACTGTAGAAACAAAGCCCAACAGACCTTGCCCTGGACCCTAAACTGCATATTGGATGGGTTCATTATAACTTACTCTGACTGAAGTCTATAGTTAGACATTAGTGATCCCTTTCTATTTATAGCAGTGAGTTTTTGGCACTGTGAATCTCACTATTTTCTGTCGCAGTAACTTAATCTGGATATGCAGAGGTATTCACAAAGCTGAAAAGGAACACAAGTTCCTCACACGAATGATGCCCTACGACCAAAACTAATTCAGGAACTGAAATACTGGCACAAACATCTGAACAGAGCTTCATTGAAGGAATATTGAAACATGTATTCAGTTGTCAAAGCAGAAACTACAGAGAAAGCAATCTTCCCTCTTGATGCCAATGCTGACCAAAACACACTTTAAATGGGCAAATCAGATATAAAGTGCCACAGCATTAAGCCTATTCATTTTAGCAGACATTTCACAACTTATATTGCCATGGGCTGGCCATCATTTATTTATTTTCATGAAGGAAGTGAATAATCTTAATCAAAGTTCTGAAATGTCTCTGTTCCCAAAGGCAATTGAACAAATAAATCAGAATATCAATGTAACATTATTTTATGCATTATTTAATCCTGACTGCCTGCAGTCTGCACATGATATAGCCATAGTGTGCCACAAAGTACTTAATCATCTGTTTGTACTCATGCCTACAGCTTTCAATCACTTTCAGAGTCAGAAATCCATTAAGCATTTTAAAGGAATTAATTGGAGCAGAATTAATTATTTTTGATTGGCCATGATGCATCCAGCAGATCTACTATTCCATGAGGAAAAAAATATTCTAACCTTTGATTTTTTTGACAACTGTTAATTTATCATTCATACCCTCTTGTATTATTATGAAGATGTAAGTAAAATAGTCAATCTCTTGACTTTTGTATTATACGATTGACAACAGTGGATCCCAGCTCAAACTTTAAACTCTTCAGAGTGGTAGCCAATTGTAAAGACAGAGGGGGAGAAATTCGGTATCGCATTTGGGGCGCAATTATCGGCCAGGCGCAAAGATTAGCGCCTGGCGCTAATTATCGCCTCCAACAGCAAACTTGGCTTTTATCGCCCCTGGAGGTGATTGGAGCGCTAAATCAGGTGCTACACACCTCTCTTAAGGCGCTAAGGCCGAGGAGCGAGGCGCTACCTCAGAGGGCGGGCGCAGCGCAGGTGCTGTCAGTTAGCGATTGAACACAGACACACTGGCGCCGGTCAGTTCTTAAAGGGGAGGGTCGATCTTGCTCTGCAGCCACACCCTGCTCAGTGGAGCTTTGAATCTTGGCCTGGACAGACCTGTGGCTAAATCTAGTAGCCAGACACTATGGAAAAGGCCAGGGAATTAGTGCAGCACTTCTGCGAGCGGGCTTTGGAGGCTCTGGTTCACGGGTGGCGCGCAGAAGATCCATTCTGTACCCAGAGAGTGGCAGGAGGACTTTGCCAAGCGAGTACAGCAAAGTGTGGAGGGAGGTGGCTCAGAGAGTGTCCTCAAGCAGCATGGTGCCTAGGACCCATGTGCAATGTAGGAAAAAGTTCAAAGACCTCACTCGTGTCGTCAGGGTGAGTGCCTTTTTTTCAAAACCTCTTCATCCCTCCATCTCCACCTCACTTTATGGCCAGAGGGACTTGAAAGCCCTAACGCCCAACACTCATCCAACACCTAGGGCCCTTTCATGAAACACACACGCACATTCCACACTTAGCATACAGTAAGGGCTATTCAACCATGGGAGGTGTAGTGTATGTACCTTTAAGAGAGAACTACTTTTACAGCTCCTGTATACTGTAGTACCGGCAGTGACCACACCTGTATATAAGCCTTGAGCAGGCATCTGTACTGTCAGTCTTTAGACTACCCTCCTCCAGTAAACACCTGTTGATTGTTAATTTACAGCCTCCGTCTAGTTATTGGAAAACACCATACTTTAAGAATCACGGATTCAACAGTGGTGACGAGGTCGATTCGAATCTACCTGCAACTCTGCATTTCCTTCAAGGATTCGCTTCGGGAGGATGGTGGAAGAAAGTCGAGGACAGAAGCACGGGCGTCAACCACGAGCAACCGCCCAGTCATCCGGCAGAGAGTGAACATCGCAGGGGAGGCTGTTGAGAGCTGGGCTTGGTTCTCCAGCCACGACGATCCAGCAACAGACTGGCAACAGGTACAGCGCAGACCCTTCCCGGACAGCGGCGGCTGGAGCTGACCGACGGCACAGAAAAGGCCGAGCAGCATCGACAGGGTAAGAGAGAGGGTGAAGCGCACAGGGCGCAGCCGGGGGTTGAAGACCGAGCGGCGTCAACGGAAAACAAAAAGAGAGAGAGGGTAAAGCACAGCTGGGGTTCAGGACCGAGCGGCGGCAACGAGAGAGGCGCACAGGAGAATGCGCAGAGCGCAGCCAGGGCTCAAGGGCTGAGCAGCGTCCGTGGGGAAAGAAAGGAAGTGCGGGAGATGCCATTGAGCCGTGGAGAAGAAGGGAGAGCGCGGGAGATGCCATTTTAGAAGCCGCAGCGGAGAAGAAGGGTGAGCGCGGGAAGAAAGGAAAGCACGGGAGACGCCATTTTGAGCCAGCGGAGAAGAAGGGAGAGCGCGGGAGACGCCACTTTAGACAGTTTAACCACACCCAGGGATGCCGAAGAGTGGCAGTGTCACTGCGTTCGACAATGAAGTCGAAGATTGGGCGACATATGTGGAACGCATTGAGGTGTACTGCAAGGCAAATGAAGTGCCAGATGCTAGGAAAGCACTGGTTTTGTTGAATTCCATGGGTGCAAAAACTTATGGCTTACTGCGAAACCTAATAACCCCAGAGATGCCCATGGATAAAAATTTCGAAAGCATAGTGGAAATCCTACAGGACCACTTAAACCCCACACCGCTGCTGATAGCAGAAAGATTTAAGTTCCACAAAAGGAACCAGCATAAAGACGAAAGTAATGCTGAGTACTTAACGGAACTGCGCAAGCTATCGAAACACTGCCAGTTTGGATTGGGACTAGCATATACGTTAAGGGACAAGTTTGTGTGTGGGCTTCAAAGTGAAGGAACCCAGAAACGGCTTCTATCAGAAAAGGATCTTACGCTGGACAAGGCTTTCAGCATGGCAGTATCACACGAAGCAGCCGCACGGGGCGCTGCAGAGATACAACGGAGACCGCAAGAATATGGCACCAATGAAATGTCATATGGAGCAGGGATGTGTTATCACTGCGGCAGAACAACACACGACCAGAAGGATTGTTGGTTCAAGGACCAAGTGTGCAGACAGTGTGGAAAAGCAGGACACATAGCAAGAGTCTGCAGGTCAGGGAAGAAAACCAGCAGCAAGAAATCTCCACAGGAGAAGTACAAAGAGGTACATAAGGTGATGGACAGTAGTTCAGGCGAACAGAAAAGTGATACAGACTCCGGAAGCAAGGAGCTGGGTTGTCTGAAACTACATAAGGTAATCAAAATGGAGGATCACCAGACTATCTGGGTCACGCTCAAGATAGACGGAGTCCAAGTGAAAATGAAATTGGACACAGGATCAGCCCTAACAGTCATAAACCAAAGGGACTACACGCGGCTATTTTCACATATACCCTTGAAAGCTACAGAGATTGTCTTGAAGACGTACACGGGGCAAAAAGTCTACCCCAAAGGAAAAATAAGGGTGAACGTGACATACAAAGGCCAGGAAATACCCAAAATGGACCTATATTTATTGCCAGATGGAGGACCACCACTGCTAGGACGGGAATGGATCCGGAAGATACAATTAGATTGGCATTCCATACAGGCACTGAAGGTTGAGGCCAAAAAGGATGACGACGTCACACCTGGACGACTGTCAAAAATGCTAACTGACGCACAAGAAGTTTTCCAGGAGGGACTTGGAACACTAAAAGGCATAACAGCGACAATTAAAATAGAGGAAAATGCAAGCCCAACGTTTTTTAAGGCCAGACCGGTGCCTTCTGCGATCCGACCAGCCGTCGAAGCAGAGCTGGAAGGTTTGGAACACTCAGGAGTACTGTCCAAAGTGGACTGGAGCGAGTGGGCTACACCCATCGTTCCTGTAATGAAGAGGTGGTTGAGTAATATGCCTGGGGAACCGAAGAAGGTCCGCATCTGTGGGGACTTTAAGGTGACAGTGAACCTAGTCCTTCACACGGTAGAGGATATTTTCGCCTCACTATCTGGAGGTAAACGCTTCACTAAGATTGATCTGGCCCAGGCGTACCTGCAAATGGAGGTAGAAGAAGCCTCGAAACAATACCTCATGATCAACACTCATAAAGGTCTCTACCAATACAACCGGCTGGTGTTCAGGGAAGCCTCGGCTCCGGCTATTTGGCAAAGGGCAATGGATCAAGTCCTGCAAGGGATTCCAGGGACCCAGTGTTATTTGGACGACATCCTGGTCACGGGCGAAAATGACAGTGATCACCTCGCCAACCTGGAGAAGGTGCTCACTAGATTAAAGGAATATGGGCTACGAGCTAATCGCCACAAGTGCGAGCTTTTCCAGAAGCAGATCTCATATTGTGGCCACATTATTGATGAAGAGGGGTTACATAAGTCCCCTGAAAAGATTGAGGCAGTAGTCAAGGCTCCAGCACTGGAAAATGTGTCACAACTGAGGCCGTTCCTCGGGCTGGTGAACTACTACCATAAGTTCTTACCAAATTTGTCTACAGTATTACACCCACTGAACACCCTGCTGCAAACGGGGGTACCGTGGAAGTGGAATGACGAATGTAAACGAGCTTTCCAGAAGTGCAAAGAATTGATCACATCAAAAGAGGTGTTGGCCCATTTCAACCCAGCACTATCAATTCGGTTGGCGTGTGATGCATCACCCTATGGTATTGGAGCGGTGCTTTCGCACAAATTCCCAGACGGGTTGGAGAGGCCAGTAGCCTTTGCGTCTCGGTCACTAACCTCAGCCGAGCGCAACTACGCCCAGATTGACAAGGAGGCCCTCAGCCTAGTATGGGGAGTAAAAAAATTCAACCACTATCTGCATGGACAGAAGTTCACCTTGCTGACTGACCACCAACCACTTGTCTCCATCTTTAATCCAAAGAAGGGCGTTCCGGTGATGACTGCACAACGGCTACAAAGATGGTCCCTTTTTCTAGGGGCGAACCAATATGAAATAGAGTATAAGGGCATGAAACAGCATGGAAACGCTGATGGGCTATCACGCCTGCCACTGCCTACTGTGGAGGAAGCACCAGCAGTGGACCCTATCGAAATATTTTATTCGTCGATAATTGAACGCTTGCCAGTAACTAACGTGGATATAGAGAAGGAGACCCAAAATCATCCGACACTGTCTCGGGTATATGATTTGACGGTGAAGGGATGGCCAACACATCGCGACTCACTGTTGCCAGCATTCTCATCCAGAAGAGAACAGCTCTCAGTATGCCAGGGGACAGTGATGTGTGGATCCCGAGTGGTAATTCCACCCAAGTTAAGGGAGAGAGTGCTCAATGAGCTTCACGAAGACCATCTGGGAGGGGTGAAAATGAAAAGCCTTACTAGGGCTTATGTGTGGTGGCCGGGGATCGATCAACAAATCGAGGACCTAACAAAGAGCTGCTCAGGATGCCAGAAGGTCCAAAATGCACCACCACATGCCCCTCTACACCCATGGGAGTGGCCCTCCTCTCCATGGCAACGGGTGCATATTGATTTCGCTGGTCCATTCATGGACTCAATGTTCTTAATAGCAGTGGATGCGCACTCGAAATGGCCTGAGGTGATCAAAATGTCCTCCACCACTACAGAGAAAACGATTGCAGACCATATTTGCCAGGAACGGCTTGCCAGAGCAGATTTGCTTTGATAACGGACCACAGTTTGTGTCCGACGTGTTTCGGAAATTTATGAGAAGGAATGGGGTAAGGCATTACACATCCGCCCCGTATCATCCAGCCACAAATGGATTGGCTGAGAGGTTCGTACAAACCTTTAAAAAGGCAATAAGGGCCATGTGCGATGATGACATTCCACTACAGCATAAGGTGGACAATTTCCTGTTAGCCTACAGAAATGCGACACATGCAGTTACCAACCAGACCCCGGCCATGATGTTCTTTAACCGAAATTTGAGATCTCGTCTGGATTTGCTCAGGCCAAATGTGCGAAGAAATGTTGAGGATAAGCAATTCCAGCACATCAATGAGAAGCCGACAAGGAGCTTCAATGTAGGACAACCAGTCTTGGCCCGCGACTACCGAACAGAGAAATGGCAACCCGGAATGATATGCACATGGCAGGGGCCACTAATGTACACAGTGGATGTCGGGGAGAACATTGTGAGACGCCACGTCGACCAGATCCTAGCATCACAGGAACGAGTCAACCCCATGTCTCGCGTACCTGGGGATGAACCCGACATACCGGTAGCATCTATCCCAGAAACAGTAGCAGCGGAAACTGATGAACTAACCGACGAAAGGGGGCCAGAATCGCCTCCGCACCAAGAACAAGACACTCAGGAAAGGCACTGTCCAGAAAGGATCAGGAAGCCGCCCCAAAGACTGAATCTATAAATGGACTATTTCAGTTAAATGTGCATGTTAAAGTGTTAACTGTTATTTGAATGTTATGGGTACTGTTAATCTAAAAGGGGAGGAATTGTAGTGTATGTACCTTTAAGAGAGAACTACTTTTACAGCTCCTGTATACTGTAGTACCGGCAGTGACCACACCTGTATATAAGCCTTGAGCAGGCATCTGTACTGTCAGTCTTTAGACTACCCTCCTCCAATAAACACCTGTTGATTGTTAATTTACAGCCTCCGTCCAGTTATTGGAAAGCACCATACTTTAAGAATCACGGATTCAACAGGAGGCATTTCAGGCAAGATCATGGCTGCATACAGTAAGGGCTATTCAACCATGGGAGGCATTTCAGGCAAGATCATGGCTGCATATTTACTCAGACGCTGTCCTTTTTCTTGCAGGCCAAGCTGTCTCATAATAGGAGACAGCAGCAATGGACCGGTGGAGGGCGGCCTCACCTTCAACCCCTCAGCGATCTTGAGCAGCGCGTCCACAGGATTGTGGCAAGCCGGGTGATTGGTCCCGTCACCACTGGAGACGCCGACCCCATTCTGGACAGCAATGGTAATGTCATCACCTTTTTGTCCTCGCTCCTTCCACTTGTTCCTCACAACAGCAGCCTTTGACACTTTCAATCCAAATCACTAAATCGCTGCACACATGCCTCCCTTGCTGCCACCCTGTCCTCATGCTAAAGCCACTCTTGTACCTCCCTGCTTTCAGATGGTGATTCACCAGGTGTGGAGATGAGCCCTCAAGCTGCCAGTGAGAGTGAAGCTGAAGGTGAGGAGGAAGCCGGACCATCAGTGCCACCCTCTACCGAGTCAGCCCATGCCCATACTGGGGACATGCCTTCCCTGGAGGGGAGCAGGGGGGAAAGGTCTGATGAGGGTGAAGCTCCAGGACCCAGCGGGCTGCAGCAACGCGAGGGGGTTAGGGAAGCTCGGGGGCCTTCCCCCCGGACGGAGAGTATGGCCTCGAATCCTGCTACACTGAATGCTGACGAGGAGCGGGTCCTCGCTGAAATAAGCGCCCAGGTGGAGCAAAGGCACACTGAGCTCATAGCTACAGTGGCAAGGATACCCGAATCCATTGAATCACTGGCAAGGAGTGTGGAGCACTTCGCTTAGCACAGGCAGCTGCCACACAACTGCTAAGTGCTGCAATGCAGTCTGTGGCTGGCCTCATGCAGACGCAGATTGAGGCCACGCGAGCACTGACTGCTGCCACCCTCACTGGATCGGGCAGATTTCCCCGGGACTCTCACCGCGCCGCAGCAGGCCAGCAATCTGTGCTCCATCAGATTGCTCCGGATGCTGAAGTGCTGGCCCATAGGAGTGCCAGTGTGTCGGACGAGCAGGGAGTTGCTGTCCTCTCTCAAGATGACAGCATTCCTGCTGCCACCACTGGCACTTCTCCACTGCAGTTGCCACCACCTGTAGGACAGACTGATGCCACCCATGGAGCAGTCAGCAGCCGGGCCCTCCAGGCCCAGAGCTGGTCCAGGCCGTCCCTCAAGGGCATCTGCAGTCTCAGTTTCTGACACTCAGCAGCCTTCCCCCAGCCTTGCTCCAGCCACTGGGGTCCCATTACATATTTTGGTTCTGTCTTCACAAAGGAGGACACAAATAACCTCCCAGAGATGTCGGGGAACATAGGGTCTGATGAAAGGGAGGAACTGAAAGAAATCAGTATTTCTAAGGAAATGGTGATAGGGAAATTGACGGGATTGAAGGCCGATAAATCCCCAGGGCCTGATAACCTACACCCTAGGGTATATAAGGAAGTGGCACTAGAAATAGTAGATGCATTGCTGATCATCTTCAAACATTCAATGGAATCTGGAACAGTACCCATGGATTGGAGGGTAGCTAATGTTACCCCACTATTCAAAAAAGGTGGTAGAGAGAAAATGGGGAATTACAGACCGGTAAGCCTGACATCGGTAGTGGGGAAAATGCTAGAGTCCATTATAAAAGATGCAATAGCAGAGCACTTGGAAAACAGTGACAGGATCAGACAAAGTCAACATGGATTTACAAAAGGTAAATCGTGCTTGACTAATCCACTGGAATTTTTTGAGGATGTAACTAGTAAAATAGATAAGGGAGAACCAGTGGATGTGGTGTATTTGGACTTTCAGAATTCTTTCGATAATGTCCCGCATAAGAGATTAGCGTGTAAAATTAAGGCACATGGGATTGGGGGAAAGGTATTGACTTGGATAGAGAACTGGTTGGCAGACAGAAAGCAAAGAGTTGGAATAAACGGGTCTTTTTCCGAGTGGCAGGCAGTGGCTAGTGGGGTACCGCAGGGTTCGGTCCTCGGACCCCAGCTATTCACAATATATATTAATGATCTAGACAAGGGAACTAGATGTAATATCTCCAAGTTTGCAGATGACACAAAGCTGGGTGGGCGTGTGTGCTGTGAGGAGGATGCAGAGAAACTCCAGGATGATTTGGACAGGTTGGGTGATTGGGCAGAAGTATGGCAGGTGCAATATAACGTGGATAAATGCACAGTTATCCACTTTGGTGGCAAAAACAGGAAGGCAGATTAGTATCTGAATGGCAATAGATTGGGAGAAGGGGAAGTGCAACGAGACCTGGGTGTCCTTGTGCACCAGTCGCTGAAGGTAAGCATGCAGGTGCAGCAGGCGGTTAAGAAGGCAAATGGTATGTTGGCCTTCATAGCGAGAGGGTTTGAATACAGGAACAAGGATGTCTTGCTGCAGTTGTACAGGGTCTTGGTGAGACCACATCTTGAGTATTGTGTGCAGTTTTGCTCGCCTTATCTGAGGAAGGATGTTCTTGCCATGGAAGGAGTTCAGCGAAGATTCACCAGGCTGATACCTGGGATGGCAGGAATGACGTATGAGGAGAGATTGGGTCGATTGGGCTTATACTCGCTGGAGTTTAGGAGAATGAGAGGGGATCTCATTGAAACTTATAAAATTCTGACAGGGCTGGACAGACTAGATGCAGGAAGGGTGTTCCCGATGGTCGGGGAGTCCAGAACCAGGGGTCACAGTCTAAGGATAAGGAGTAAGCCATTTAGGACAGAAATGAGGAGGAATTTCTTCACCCAGAGAGTGGTGAACCTATGGAATTCTCTACCACAGAAGGCAGTAGAGGCCAATTCATTAAATATATTCAAGGAAGAGTTGGATATATTTCTTAAGGCTAAAGGGATCAAGGGGTATGGGGAGAACGCAGGGACAGGGTACTGAATTTGGATGATCAGCCATGATCGCATTGAATGGCGGAGCAGGCTCGAGGGGCTGAATGGCCTACTCCTGCTCCTATCTTCTATGTTTCTATGTTTCTATTACGGAGGAGCTGCAGGGTGGGAAGGCGGCAATTTCGCAAGGGAAGCAGATCATCCCCGAAGGGCAAAAAGTAGGAGGTGTGCCAAAATGTCTTTCATATTTTTATTGAAGGCCAAGGTTCGTTGTCAAATTTTTGTGACTGTTTTGGACATTGTCTCCAGGTTGTGAGAGCCAGTTATGTGAATGACTGGTTTTTTTTGTGTTTCATTCTATTACTTTGTCATGCGGAAATGAGACACAGTTTGTGAAATGAAGTGTCTGTATTCAAAATGTGCATGTTTGGTTTTTGCACTCATTGTTGCCTTGACCGGCTTAGGGGATACGGGATGGTTTCATTCAGGTTGTTTGAATGGCAAAAGCCATTCCCTCAGAGGGGGCCTAGAAGCGACTTGCTATGAGCCTTTGACGGACGGCCCTTCCACTTTGTGCCTCCCTCCCGCCTTGGTGCTGCTGATGATCATCCTCTTCATCTTCCTCCTCCTCTTCCTCCTCCTCTTCCGCTGGTGCTCCAATGTCTGCTAGCATTGGCTGGGCCCTGAGGATTGCCAGGTTATGCAGCATGCAGCACACAACAACGAAGTGGGAGACTCGCTCAGGCGAGTACTGCATGGCTCCTCCAGAATGGTCCAGACAGCGTAACCGTTGCTTGAGCACACCGATTGTGTGCTCAACGATGTTCCTGGTAGCTTGATGGCTCTCATTGTGTCGTAGCTCAGCAGGGGTGCTGGGCGAACGGAGCAGTGTCATCAGCCAGGTGCACAGCAGATATCCCTTGTCCCCGAGAAGCCAACCTCCTGGGTGATGCGGTGCCTGGAAAAGGTCTGCCACAGAAGTCTGGCGCAGGATGAAGGCATCATGGCTGCTGCCTGGAAAGTGGGCATTGACAGCGAGTATCAGCTGTCTGTGGTCAGAGACCAACTGGACGTTTAAAAATAGAAGCCCTTCCGGTTGCGGAACTCCTTGGCATTCTCATGCGGCGCCCGCAAAGCCACATGCATGCAGTCAATGGCGCCCTGCTATCCGAGCAAAGCCCATTGCGCGTTCTTGCTGCTTGTCCGGGGTCATGCGGAAAGAGATGTACTCTCGTCTCCTTTTAAAGAGGGCATTTGTTACCTGACAGATGCAGCAATGCACCGTGAACTGGGAGATATTGGTGATGTCCCCAGTAGCTGATTGAAATGAGCCGGTGGTATAAAAGTTGAGAGCCACTGTTATCTTCACTGCCACTGACAGAGATGTCCTGCTCCTCAGTTGAGGCTGCAGATCTGGCTGAAGCAGGTGGCACAGCTCAGTGACCACCTCCTTGCTGAATCGCAGCCTTCGCAAGCACTGCTCCACAGACATATTAATGTAGGAGAACTGTTGGCGAAAAACCCTGGGAGGGTAAGGTCTCCTGTACTGAGGCCTGTTAGCCCTCCCCCGTCTGGCCATGATTGCCACTCTCTCTCTCCGTCTCTGTGCCCTCCGAATGTGATGGAGAAGGACGACGTTCCCATTCATTGCAGCCCCCATAGTATCTGGCCAATCAAAGTTATGTAGGTCAAAAAGCAAAGTACCTGCAAAGTTATGGTCAGAAGTCAAAACTACCTCAGACAGCGTTGACTCAATGCAGAAGTCTCTCTTTCTCTCTTTTGTCTCTCTGCAAATCTCTCTCTTTCTCAGAACGAGTGGTGCAAAAATGGCTACCACACAAAAGCTAGAAAGAGCCCCCTTTAAATAGCACCCCCCCAGCCCCACAGTGACTAGGAAGCGTTCCAGTCAACCTGTCGTTGGTAGCGCCAGGTGGAAAGGAGGGGGGCGCCACTGAATTTCCGGTCCGGGGTGCCCCAAGGGCGTTGCACTCTCGAATGATGTCAAGATCTGCGTGCGCAGGAGATCGGGTGGTATTGTTTAGTGCCGCCGCAAAATGTCCGGTCAATTTTGTGAGAGGTGCAGATATTGCTGCACCTGGGCGCTAGTTGGTTTGCGCCCCACTTAGTGCCCTCTTAAGGCGCTAATGGGTGGCACTACCAACTGAATTTTTCCCCCAGAATTACTTGAGCCTGCATATCGGGCCAGAAATTCGGGTCCCCACGGGTGAGTACTCACGCGTAGGGCCAATGAAATTGCCGGTTTCGTGCATGCACTGCGCATGCGCTGGAAACCGGAACTTCCGTTCCCTTGAAGGAAGGGGTTCACAGGTCAAACGCGTGCACTGGAGAGGCAGCGTGTACACCTGGAACTTCCGTTTTTTTTACAGGTTTCTCCAGAAGGGTAAGTCTCTAGCAGCTGCACGTTTAAAAATCAGTCGCAAGGCCTGCTTTTAACAAGGTAAGTGGTGAATTAAGTAAAATTAAAACATTTTTTCCACAGGTTTATTATTTTTAAATACTTTTAAAGAAAGGTAAGTTTATTTTTAGCCCCGTTAAAAACAGTAATTAATTTTTTCAAAAATTTAAATTATTGTTTAAAATAGTTATTTTATGTAATTTATAGTTATTTTAAAAATGTGATTTAAAAAAAAATGTATTTGAAGTTTTAGTTAGGTTTTGGGGCCGATCTCTATTCATAGATTTGACAGGTCTTCCTGTCAAGTCTATGAATAGAGATTCCCTGCTAAAATTGGCTCTCCATGACCCACGTGATCCATGGGGACACTTCGAACTAACTGCGCCCCTGGGATATGCGAGCACTGTGCGCCGGCAGCTGGAGGAGGCCCAGGATCGGAATCCCACGCGGGCCCACAACACAACGGCAAGCGAGCTATATAAGTGCAGGTCGGGGGCTTGCACCCGCGGGAAGCCTCCGACCCAAATTTCTGGGCCATTATGCTTTGAATGCTTTTGGTACTTCTTCAAGAATGTTGCAGTATGCATGAGAGAGAGCCTAGTCTTGATCAGTTGAGTCAAAGGCTTATTTGAAATTAATGAAAGTGCCAAAAAGGATATTGGTCAGTACATCCCTCAGTGACTGCTCAGAATGTATATTTGGTCAAGGAAACTCGCCCCTGTGTTTGCCTGCACGATAGAGTCAATAACCCATTTTATTCTGTTAAGCAGAATTCTATTAAAATTCGTATGAATCTTATTAAACATCTCTCATGAGAATGATTCCTTTGCAGTTTGACATTAAACAAAAGGCCATCTTTCTAGGTGGGGCACAGTTTCATTTGTCACTCACTGTTAGGATATTTCCTGATAGTCAATGGCATGTTGACAGATCTCTTGAATAGTTTACAGTATGAAATCCTGGCCAGTTCAGGACTTTCGCATTTAATTGCAGTCACATCCAGTAGTGTTGACACATTTTAGCTGTTCAGTTGCTGTCTTTGCCTCAGATGGTGAGGTTCGTGGTGCTGATAGTGTGTTTTTAGCACTTGGTTCAGGATGGGAAACTGTTGTGTAAAAGCCAATATCCTGCAGCACTAAGAAGAATGCATATCATTCACTAAGTAGCTCAGTTGTTTTTTTTTCAAATGTCACTTTTTATATGTTTTCACCATCCTTATAAAAATTATAGAGACACAGGGGGAGAAATTCAGTAGCACCCAGGAAGGGGTGCTAACTTTTGAGAAGTTGGAAGTTTAGCAGCAGAGAGATTGATTCGCACCAGCCCCCAATGATTCGGGGATAAGATGTGGGATGAAATGCAAAATCCTTTGACGGACCGCAACACTCTGGGGACTAAGCAGCCTTTATTTGGCTGCAGATACATCCTGCACTCTCTGCCACTCATAACTGACCTTTGGAACAGAAGTTCCTTGACAGTTGGGGCACATCCCTGGCGCTGTTGGCGTGAGGCGGTAAGGTGGGGATCACTACTGAAGTTTGCCGATTGGGCGCCCAGCGAGCATTGCACACTCGCTGATGTCACAATCTGTATGGCGAAAGGGATCGAGGCACTATCTGTTATCACCGGCGCTACGGGGCCGGTGAATTTGCCATGCGGCGCAGGGTTCACATCCCCCGCAGCGCTAACTGGGGGTGCTAACCTACTGAATTCCTAGCCAACAAATTATAAAAATGGCTCATTATTGAAGCTCAATTCAGTGTCTGCCAATTTCAGGTCTCTAAAGACTGTGAAATGATTCAATGACAGTAATCATAGTGATTGAAATCCTCAATAAATAGTTAAATTATGCTGTTGCATAATTCCAGAGTTTCATTGCAGGTTTAATGTCACTGTGAAGTGAAAATTGCTTTGCAACAATGCTAAACAGGCAGTGTAAATGTGCTCTTAATCTCTGACAGGCAACACCAGCATCATTTCAAAAACAAAATACTACAGATGTTAGAAATCGGAAATGCAAACAGAAAATTCTGGAAATACTCTGCATTTCAGACAGCATCTGTGGAGATAGCATCTGTTCTGACGATGCCATCTTCCACACCAGTGCTTCCGATATATATAAGAAGGTTGTAGTGTGCAGAGCAGCTGCACCATAATGCCTGAAGATTGATACCCTTGGGAGACAGTGGAATGGGTCCCAGCAGGGAAATGCAATGCAGAAGACAAGAGAAGCGATTGTGGAACTGTGAGTGGGAATACCTGAATGAAGGAGTGATAACAAACAGAGGAAAAAAATCACAATGGCTAACTTGGTTATACTGACTTACTTCTTAATCATGAAGCAGCCACTACAAAGTAAAGGTATGTTGTTTTATGGACTAAAACAATGATTCTGCTTTTCAAACTGTTTTGGCCACGTTAAAAATGACAAAACAAAACCAGTTGTGGGCCTGCATAGTTTTTGCGAAACATCGACAGAATTCCAATTTTACTGATCCACTCCTTTGGCTTAAAATTGCTCAGGAAGAACCATTAGGTAACAATAACGTGCAAGAGGCAAGTATGACTTTCAGAAGAATAAAGGCACTTGCACGACTCAAGATTTTGATGTCAACTACTGAACACAGCGTTTCCCTTGAGTGCATAGCTTTTATACGCAAAGCAATAAAGTACAGCATGACATTATCACCAATCAGAAATTACATGCTGTTACAGATGAAAGCTCTTGGGTGTCCATAAGTGAATTTCACTTAGTTCCCAGGATGTTTCCTGGAGAGATCTTGTTTAGCACTTCTTTGAATCAGCCTTGGTTGCTGTTCCCTGAACATGAAGACATTCTTCATTATTTCCATAGCTTTGTAGCAGCTGCTCAAGATGTTCCAGTGTTGAGTTATTAAGACTATAAATAAAGTCTGGGATTAGTGTAACTCTTCAATTCTGATATGCAAACAACTGTAAGAAGCAGTCCCTAATCATTGCTGTCCATTCTAAGATGCTGTCGATGTTTGGGATTAAGTTGTATAGCACATGAGGACACTGTTCTAAATACATTAAACATAGATTCTGAAGCAGTGATGTGATTACCATGGTGCAGACAGAGGGTAGACATCCATATTGGGTGGTGGTACAAAACAGAGAATAGCAAATCCAATGGAAAAGAAAACTGAGTGGAGTGTAAAACGGGCTGTCGATTCGCCATCGCACATTTTGCATTACACCGAAGACTAATTTCTAGTGAATGCAAATCTGCTTTTACTGTTAAATGCTAAGGACAACACTGTGACATAATTCTTGCGGTTCAATCCAGTTCTCAGTGGATGTGAGCTCACAGCATAAGTTCCTCTGAATTTCATAATCTGAACCTGAAAAAGCATGAGAGAGAATTACAGGAAACTTTGTGCTATCTGGCACTGACGGGACCAAGCTGTTGCCGTCCCATCAAAACTGCCGGACAAACCAGCGCTAATGTTGAAACATACGGAGATTTTGAGCTCCGTATCTGGCAACAAACCCTGTTGCTTAGCAACAGCTTCTAAACAGTCGGCTGTACCTTGCAAGCGTCTCTGTTGTATCTCTGTAGCTTAGCAACAGCTTCAGCGAGACCTTGCAGAGCTTGACTGTTGAGAAAAAAGCAACGAAAAGAAAAAAAACCTAACGAAACGGCTCCTGGTTTTTGCTGGTGGCTCGAGCTTGCCGGACATTTAGCCTCCGGATAACACAAAGTTTCCTGTAGTTGCATTGTCAGGTTAATGTGATGGGATCACAGCACTTGCAGCTACCCACTAGTTTACCTGAAAGGTGTCGGGGCACTAAAAAAGTAGAAAGTACTCCACCTTACTGTTCAAGGCTCAACACAGCATAAAATAATATTTTTTTAAAAATCAAGACACCCAGTTATTTTCTGAGATATGAAAAATAATGCATAACTGATGTGGGCCTAATGGCCCATGATCGCTGAAGTCAGCAAAATGGGTAGATAAACATGTAATTTTCCATTTCTACCATGAAGCCATTGGATACCAGTTATTTGGATTATATATTTCAATTTTCTTTGACATGCATCTGTTCCCAGAAGCTTCTCACAGACACTCAGCTGTGAACCAGCTCCCCTCCTCCAGTCACAGGGATCACTGTGAGAAGCACCAAAATCCTAGGGCTCGGTCCTGTTGCTCCCTGTTGTCCATGGGGGATGTCATGTACCTCCTTGCTCTGACAAATAATGGCCCAGAAATTGGCGTTGGGGGCTTCCCGCGGGTGCAAGCCCCTGACCTACACTTATATAGTGCGCCAACAGTTGAAGCCTGGCCCTGCGTGGATTTCCTGTCAGTGGCCCGGTTCAGCTCCCGGCGCGCTGTGCTTGCGTGATCCAGCAGCGTAGTTAGTTCAATGAGCCGGCTGGGATCACGTGAGCACTGGGCAACCAATCGGAGGTTGCAAAAGTTCATTCATGAGTTTGATAGTAAGAACGGTCAAACTCATGAAAACTCCGGGCGCCCAAAACAGTATTTAAACTTCAAATAAAAGTTTTTAAAAATCCCACTAATTAAATGAACTATTAATAACTGTAAAAAACTAATTTAAACAATTATTCAAATTTTTGAAAAAAATAATTTTCAAACAAATCGGGCCGAAAAATACACTTACCTTACTGTAAAGTCTTTAAAAATAATAAACCTGTGGAAAAAAATGTCTAACTTTATTTAATAGGCCACTTACCTTTTAAAACTAAGTACTTACGTCTGCTTTTTTCTCGCGTAAAAACTGGAGGCCTTATCGCACGGGCAACCCTGTAAAAAAAAAGGAATTTCAGCGTGCACGCGCAGACTCCTGCGCGCACGCATTCGACCTCTGAACTCCTTGGTTCAGAGGATCGGAAATGCCGGTTTCCCGCGCATGCGCTGTGCATGCAGAAAACCGGCAATTCCATCGGTCCCACGCGTGAGTACACGGTGCTTACTCACGCGTTGGGACCCGAATTACTGGGTCAATGCCTCAGTCACTTGATTTATGCAGCGATGCACTGCAGACTGACTGATGTTACTGATATCCCACTGGCCTCCTGGAAGGAGCCTGAGGCAGAAAAGAATTAAAGGTGGTTGTCACATTTGGTGCTACTGGCAGCACTGTGCCTGCCATGGAGTTGGGCTTAAAGTTCTCCTGCAACATATTACAGAACTCTGTTACTTCCTCCCAAGTGAATTGGAGCCTCCAAAGGCATTAGTCCTCTATCAGGTCCAGATCATTTTTTTTGTGGCTGATAGATTTAGTTTGCATAGTAACAGCAAGTTCGACCCTTCCTCCTGCAATGATGCTGCACTTCATCGGCATCCAAAGATTCTTCCTGTTCCTCTTCCACCACCTCTTCCTCCAAGTAACATATGTACAATGATATTCCAATGGGACACCCGCTGTGCTAAGGGGCATGGTGGGAGCCAGAAACTGTAACTCCCCAGCTTTTCTTAAAAGCTCCCAGGCACGGGGCAATCCAATCCCAGTGACAAACTTAAAAATTGTCGTTTCCTAACTGCTCAAAAATGATTTATCAGCAACAATCCAAGGTGGTACCTGTCCCTTTAAATATCTGTGAATTTCAGATGCAGCCTAACAACTGAGAATGCCCAGTCTATATGGACACCTGACCTGCGACCCATGTAAAGGAATGACATATATGTGGAGACTAGCATAACATAATTTTCAGCTCTTTTTAAATTTCATTTGCATCTCGGTGTCCGTTTCAGTCACAATCTTTGCTCCCTCTGCCCAAACCGTGGCCGGAATTACGCACCAAGTGCAAATGGGGTACAGAGTGAGCACAAGGGGGCTCCACCTCTTTTTCCTCAGCATAATGCCCCAAAAATAGGCACACACAGAACATTGCCCCCCACATTTTGAAGTGACATACTTTGTGACAAATGGCACAGGAGATTCGATAATAAATAACAGGTACCCAGAAATGAAATATAGAAGTGGACAACTAATATTTAAGCTTGGCTCTAGTCAATTGGCTATTTTTGTTAGAATAGAGGAGATTACGGGGTGATTTGATGGAAGTGTTTAAAATTATGAGGGGTCGGACAGGATAGAGAAACAAACTGTTTTCAGTGGCTGAAAGTGGGGACATAGACATAAAATTAAATGTAAGAGACTTAGGATGGAAAGCAAAGGGTTGTGAGGCTGTGAAACGTTCCACCAGAGTAAAGAATGAAGCAGAGACTATGGGCTGCATTTTAACTCAGGTGCGGGATGGTGTCGTGTTATCCGCATTCCGTGTTATCCACCTGAATCTAAATGGATGTGGGAGATTGATGCAATTTTAACTTAATTGTCCAATTGATTTCCAACATGTGGGAACCCTTGGCAAATGGGTTTTTCCTGACTGAAAGTCGCCTCCAATGACATCATCACTGCTGCTGCATTTAAGGTCTACAGCAAGCCTTGCTTCTTCTGCAGACTGCCAAGCTTTTTGCCTGTGGAGTGTGAGAGACCTGCAGGAAAGATGACTGGCGGGAGACCCAAATCAGCTCCTCGTTTTGACGAGGTGGCCCTGCAAAAATTAGTAGATGGGGCTACAGCCAACAGGGAGGTGCTCTTCCCTTCTACAGGGAGGAAGAGGCCTCCCAAGCAGACCAAGGCAGTGTGGATGCAAGTGGCTGAGCAGGTCAGCTCCTTGGGAGTCACCCGCAGAATCTGGATACAGTGCCGCAAGAGATTTCATGACCTTCTTCGCACTGGAAAAGTGAGTATGATTTTCCCATCACCCTCAATCTGATCCCCATTGCCTTTCCTCACCAGCACTCAACTTCAGCAATCTCTTCCTCCACATCCCACTTGACACTGACATCCATGCACCCTTACCCATTCCCTTTCTCTCTATGGTCAAATTCACGTAACTATTCAAATATGCAGCCCTCACACTCCCTATCACTGTGATGCTATGCAAACAACTGACAACACACAGGGCGGGCCCTTGGTCTTGCCACCTCACTCCATCTTTGTCTCCTTCTAAGTATCAATGCTATGGAATCTCTACACTCACTCCTTCATTCTCACTCAACCTCCACTTGTCTCCCTCATTGCAGGAAAAGAGAGCTCACAATAAAAGAGAGCGAGCGAGGACAGCAGGAGGGACAGCCTCATTAGCCCACCTGACCCCCTGGGAGGAGGCAGTCCTGGAAATCGTGGGAGTACAGGAGGATGCGCAAGTGGGGGATGGACAGACGGGTGCAACACAGCAAGCTGGTGACAGAAAAGTTTCCCATCTCTCTCAATGGCATTACATGAGTCGCTGATAATGATTTTGAAGCTCTAACAGATGGGCTTATGAGCATCTGCAATATGCAATGTGCATGTAACCTTGGCATCACATCTCTGACTCTTTCCTTTACTCCCCCACAGGACCATCGCAAGCATCCGTCCCCATTAGCCAGGAAGAACAGGCTGAGCAGCCAGACTGCTCAGAGGAAGCTGCAACCTCTGAGGGCGCAGCATCACCAGAAATCTGCACACCCAGCACCAGCGCAGACACTCACACCTCGGTGGGACCTTCGGGACATAGAGTACTGTTGTCACCTGGTGTATCACAGCTCACAAGTGAGCATCAGCAGATTGTGGAGACAGGGGCAGCATTGGAGAGTTCTAGTCAGAGGACGCAGGACTCTGCCAGCTCGGCTCAGCTGCATGTCGACCCTCTGCCTCTGGGTCCATCCATAAGATCAGCGGTGCTGGAACTCCAGGAACAGATGCAGGAGTCTCTGGCAGGTTTTGTCTCCAGGGTCGCTGCAAGTATGGAGCGAATGGAGGAGTCCATAGTGACCATGAGCAAAGCCTTTGTGGAGCCATTGGCGCATGAACGCATCACGACGGAAAGGATGGCAACCTCCCTCGAATGGATGGCAACAGTAGACGAGAGGGTGGCTTCAACCATGGAGGAGATAAGTCGCCAGAGTGCTGAAAACATGGTGAGTGTTCATAATAGAATAACATCTCTGGAGAAGCGATGGTCATCTATTGAACTGAGAAACCAGACCTTCATGGAAGTCCTTCTGAGTAGGACTGCCATTGCAGATACGGGTCCCCATGGCCCCCCTGATGTGCAGCAAGGTGCTCTCCAGCCACTTGCAGGCGCTGAGGGGGACCTGACCCATGAGAGGGAAGTTGGTGGCAAACATCAAGGAAGTGGGGGCTCCTCTCCAAGCGCTCACACTTCCATACCACTGCAGAGCCCTCAGTCAGAGCCCCACCGGAGTCCACACCCAAGTGAGATAGGCATCTCAACCCCTGCACAGCCGCAGACTGTTGACGAGCCCTCACATTCTCGCAACCCCAGAGGATGCCCGCCAAAGGTGTCGAGACAGGAGCAGCAGCAAAGTGAGCAAGGGGCTTCCACATCTGCTGAAGCCACAGGGAAGGCACCACGTAGGAGTAGGAAAAGAGAAAAATTCTGCACAAATAGTCACAAGGGTAGTCACTTGGGTGAAATGTGTTTATTGTAAAAATGCCATCAGTTGGTTCTTGTACATAAAAATTCTGATGGCAACTGTTGCAGTTGTGGCGTGTGTCATTTCGCGAATGGAACTTTCACATTGAGGGCTTAGGATTACTTGCAAATGTCAGTATGCTGGTCAAATAGCTAGGAATCAGCAGGGTCTTGGCCATTGCCGATGCTCAGGCAAGAAGCTGTGAGGCAAAAGTGCTTGATCGGCTAGACTAGGCAATTCTGGCCAAGATGAGTGCGTTCCTTGCATCCCGGGCAGCAATGTTCTCATGCAATGCTGCCGCTGGTTGATGGGCCTCTGCAGGATGTGCGTTTTCGCACTCCTCCTCCTCCTCATCTGAGGAGGGTATGTGAGGAGCCACTTGGTCCTCAGGAATCTGCAAGCCACGACGCTGTGCCATGTTGTGAAGTGCACAGCAAACCACGACAATTCTGGAGACCCTGGCTGAGTACTGCAGGGCTCCACCGGATCTATCCAGGCATTTGAAGCGCAGCTTCAGCAAACCGATGGTTTGCTCAATTATGGTTCTGGTGGACATGTGGCTGGAGTTGTAGCTCTCCTCAGCTTCATTGGATGGGCTCCTCAATGGTGGCCACGTCTTCAGTGGATAGCCCTTGTCTCCAAGTAGCCATCCGTTAAGTTGGTCTGGCAGACTGAATAGTGGAGGCACACTAGACTGGCGCAGTATGATGGAGTCATGGCAACTGCCAGGGTACTTGGCACAAACATACAAAATTTCTTTCTTGTGGCCACACACCACCTGGGTGAGGAGTGCAGAGCGAGATGAGGCTTAAAATCGGCAGCAAGCAGTGAGGCCCGACCAGAGCGACGGACCTGGGTGAGGAGTGCAGAGCGAGGTGAGGCTTAAAACCGGCAGCGAGCAGTGAGGCCCGACCAGAGCGACGGACCTGGGTGAGGAGTGCAGAGTGAGGTGAGGCTTAAAACCGGCAGCGAGCAGTGAGGCCCGACCAGAGCGACGGACCTGGGTGAGGAGTGCAGAGCGAGGTGAGGCTTACCAATTCAACAGCGGGGGAGAGAGGTAAAAAGTAATCAAAGTGTGGCATCACCAGGAAGCAGGTAAATGATTGGTTGGTGAGTATTTCTCTTTTTTAAACTTTAACTCTGGTTTATAGTTGCTAAGGTCTCTCTGGTGTAGCGGGGACTGTTGGTAAACAAGTTAACTGTAGTGTAATTAGTGGGATTGATTGATTTAATTTAAATTCAATTAATTAAAGGGTAAGTCATGGCAGGACAGCCCGGCCACATGATATGCTCCTCCTGCGATATGTGGGAACTCAGGGGCACTTCCTGTGTCCCTGACAACTACATGTGCAGGAAGTGCATTCAGCTGCAGCTACTGACAGACCGCATTGCGGCACTGGAGCTGCGATTGGATGCATACTGGAGCGTTCACGATTCTCAGGACATCGTGAATAGCACATTTACGGAGTTGGACACACCGCAGGTAGAGGTTGGACAGGAAGAAAGGGAACAGGTGATCAACAGGCAGAGTACTAGGCGCAGGCAGGTAGTGCAGGGGTCCCCTGGGGCCATCCCCCTCTCCAACAGATACACCACTTTGAGTACTGTTGGGGGGGATGGCTTATCAGAGGAAGGCAGCAGCAACCAACTTCCTGGCACCAGGGGTGGCTCTGCTGCACAGAATGGGAGGAAAAAGAGGGGTAGAGCTATAGTAATAGGGGATTCAATTGTAAGGGGAATAGATAGGTGTTTCTGCGGCCGCAAACGAGACTCCAGGATGGTGTGTTGCCTCCCTGGTGCAAGGGTCAAGGATGTCTCCGAGCGGCTGCAGAATATCTTGGAAGGGGAGGGTGAACAGCCAGTTGTCGTGGTGCATATAGGCACCAACGATATAGGTAAAAAGCGGGATGAGGTCCTAAAAGCAGAATATAGGGAGTTAGGAGATAAATTAAAAAACAGGACCTCAAAGGTAGTAATCTCAGGATTGCTACCAGTGCCATGTGCTAGTCAGAGTAGAAATAGAAGGGTATTTCAGATGAATACATGGCTAGAGGAACGGTGCCAGGAGGAGGGATTCAAGTTCCTGGGACATTGGAACTGGTTCTGGGGGAGGTGGGACCAGTTCAAACCGAACGGTTTGCACCTGGGCAGGGCTGGAACCGATGTCCAAGGGGGAGTGTTTGCTAGTGCTGTGGGGGAGGGTTTAAACTAAAATGACAGGGGGTTGGGAACCTGAGCAGGGAGACAGAGGAAAGGGAAACAAGGATAAAAGCAAAAGATAGGAAGGAGAAAAACAAAAGTGGCAGTCAGAGAAATCAACTGTTTAAATCAAACATGGCCACAGTAAATAATAATTCTAATAGGTCTAAGAGCATTAAAAAAACAAACCTGAAGGCTTTGTGTCTTAATGCGAGGAGCATTTGTAATAAAGTGGATGAATTGGCTGCGCAAATAGAGGTAAATGAATATGATTTGGTTGGGATTACGGAAACGTGGCTCAAGGATGGCCAAGACTGGGAACTCAACATTCAGGGGTATTCGATATTCAGGAAAGATAGGCAAAAAGGAAAGGGAGGTGGGGTAGCATTACTGGCTAAAGAAGGGATTAACACAATTGTAATGAAGGATATTAGCTCTGATGATGTGGAATCTGTATGGGTAGAACTGAGGAATACTAAGGGGAAAAAAACGTTAGTGGGAGTGGTATATAGACCTCCAAACAGTAAGGCGGAGGTTGGGGATGGCATTAAAAGGGAAATTAAAGAAGCGTGCAATAAGGGCACAGCAGTCATCATGGGTGACTTTAATCTACATATAGATTGGGCCAACCAAATTAGTAACAATACTGTGGAGGAGGAATTCCTGGAGTGTTTACAGGATGGTTTCCTGGACCAATATGTCGAGGAACCAACCAGAGATCAGGCCATCTTAGACTGGGTATTATGTAACGAGAAAGGATTCATTAGCAATCTTGTTGTACGAGGCCCCTTGGGTCGGAGCGATCATAATATGATCGAATTCTTCATTAAGATGGAGAATGAAGTAGTTGACTCAGAGACTAGGGTCCTCAATTTAAATAAAGGAAACTACGATGGTCTGAGGAGCGCGTTGGGTAGGATTGATTGGGGAATGGCACTCAAAGGGTTGATGGTGGATAGGCAATGGCAAACATTCAAAGGCCGAATGGATGAGCTACAGAAATTGTTCACCCCAGTTTGGTATAAAAATAAAACAAAAAAGGTGACTCAACCGTGGCTAACAAGGGAAATTAGGGATAGCATAAGATCCAAAGAGAGGACATATAAATTGGCCAGAAAAAGCAATAATCCTGAGGATTGGGAGCAGTTTAGGATTCAACAAAGGAGGACAAAGGGATTGATTAAGAAAGGGAAAATAGAATATGAGAGTAAGCTTTCAGGGAACATAAAAACTGACTGTAAAAGCTTTTATAGATATGTGAAGAGAAAAAGATTGGTGAAGTCAAGCGTAGGTCCCTTGCAGTCAGAATCAGGGGAATTTATAATGGGGAACAAGGAAATGGCTGACCAACTAAATACATATTTTGGTTCTGTCTTCACAATGGAGGACACAAATAACTTCCCAGAGATGCCGGGGAACAAAGGGTCTGATGAAAGGGTGGAACTAAAAGAAAACAGTATTTGTAGGGAAATGGTGTTAGGAAAATTGATGGGACTGAAGGCCGATAAATCCCCAGGGCCTGATAATCTACATCCCAGGGTACTTAAGGAAGTGGCCCTAGAAATAGTAGATGCATTGCTGGTCATCTTCCAAAACTCGATAGACTCTGGAACAGTACCCATGGATTGGAGGGTAGCTAATGTTATAATAATAATAATAATAATCAACTTTATTGTCATTGTTAGTGCACAAGTTCAGTGCAATGAAATGTAGGCTTGTGGCTCCCAAGAGTGTACATTTAGATTAAGACATTTAAACATTCAACATTCATTTGGCTTGTAATACATTAACATAAACATAATAAAGTGCATTGGCAGATGTGCAGGCTTTAGAGTTTATTTGTGGAGTTCAGTAGGATGACAGCCCTGGGAAAGAAGCTGTTCCTAAATCTGGTCGTTCGGGTGCGAATGCATCTGTAGCATCTCCCAGATGGCAGGGGGGCGAACAGACTGTGGCTGGGGTGGGTAGGGTTTTTGATGATGGTCAGTGACCTCCGTAGACAGCGTTTCTGGTAGATGTTCTCTATGGTCGGTCGCCGGGTGCCGGTAATGCGTTGGGCAGTTTTGACTACCCGCTGCAGGGCTTTTCGGTCATAGGAGCTACAGCTGCCATACCATGCTGTGATACAGTTTGTCAGGATGCTCTCTATTGTGCAGCGGTAAAAGTTAGAGAGGATCAGGGGTGACAGGTTACATCCCTTCAGCCTCCTTAGGAACTATAGGCGCTGCTGGGCCTTCTTCACCAAAGAGGATGTATTAAGGGACCAGGAGAGGTCTTCCGTGATGTGGACTCCGAGGAACTTAAAGCTGTCCACCCTTTCCACCACAGCCCCATGGATGTGGATGGGGGTGTGACTTCTGCCTTTAGACTTCCTGAAGTCCACAATGATTTCCTTGGTTTTCTTGATGTTAAGGGCCAGGTTGTTATCGGTGCACCACTTCACAAGATGCTGGACCTCCTCCCTGTAGGCTGACTCATCGTTGTTGGTGATCTGGCCTACCACCGTGGTATCATCCGCAAACTTGATGATGGTGTTGGAACCATGAACAGCCACACAGTCGTGGGTGAAGAGGGAGTAGAGGAGGGGGCTCAGCACACATCCTTGTGGGGCCCCCGTGTTCAGGGTCGGGGGGGGGAGGTGTGGTTACCTAATTTGACAGACTGGGGTCTGTTTGTTAGGAAGTCCAGGGTCCAGTTGCAGAGGGAAGTGTTCAGGCCAAGAGTGTGGAGTTTGGTGGCCAGCTTGTTGGGGACGATAGTGTTGAATGCTGAGCTGTAGTCTATGAACAGCATTCTGATGTAGGTCTCTTTACCGTCTAAGTGATTCAATGCAGAGTGTAGAGCAGTTGTGATTGCATCCTCCGTTGATCTGTTTGCACAATAGGCAAACTGGTGTTGGTCAAGAGAGGCGGGAACACTGGCTTTGATGTGAGCCAGGACCAGTCTCTCGAAACACTTCATTATGATGGGTCTGAGTGCGACAGGTCGATAGTCGTTCAGACACGTCACAGCCGTTTGCTTTGGCACAGGAATAATGGTAGCGGTCTTGAAGCATGTAGGGACTACTGCCTGGGCCAATGACAGATTGAAGATGGCGGTGAAGACATCAGCCAGCTGATCAGCACATTCCTTGAGTACCCGTCCAGGGATGCTATCAGGTCCGGCAGCCTTACGTGTGTTCACTCCGCGTAGAACACCTCTTACGTCGGAGGTCGACAGAGTGAGCACCTGGTCATCCAGGGGTGGCAAGGCTTTGGTAGCCGGCTCCCTGTTGTCCCTGTCAAAGCGGGCGTAGAAGTTGTTAAGCTCCTCCGGAAGGGAGGCATCGCTAACCGGGGGGCTAGTGTTTTTACTCTTGTAGTCAGTGATGGACTGGATGCCTTGCCACATGCGCCAGGGGTCCGAGTTGTTGTGGAAATAATCCTCAATCCGCAGTGTCTGTTTCCTTTTGGCAGTCCTGATACCCTTTTTTAGGTTGGTCCTAGCTGCACTGTAAGCCGCCGCGTCGCCAGATTTAAATGCTACGTCGCGTGCTTTCAACAGCGAGCGGACCTCCCCGTTCATCCAAGGTTTCTGGTTGGGGTATGTCCTGATATTTTTATGGGTCGTGACGACCTCGATGCAACTGTTGATGTAGAATAGTACTGTGGATGCGTATTCCTCAATGTCATTATGGCAAACATGCTCCAATCAGTGCGTTCGAAGCAATCCTGAAGCTCCGAGACTGCCCCCTCTGGCCATACTTTCACTGATCTCACTGATGTTCTCACTCTTTTGATGAGCGGTTTGTATGCCGGGGCTAGAAACAGGGAGAGGTGGTCAGACTTCCCAAGGTGGGGGCAGGGAATGGCCTTATAAGCATCTACAATGCTCGTGTAGACTTGATCCAGTGTGTTCTCCCCTCTTGTGGGGCATTCTGGTGGAATTTTGGGAGTACAGATTTTAGGTTTATGTGATTGAAGTCCCCCGCGACGATAAAAGCTCCGTCTGGGTGCGCAGTTTGTTGTTCGCTGATGGCCCTGTAGAGGTCCTTCAGTGCTAGTTTGGCATTAGCGTGTGGTGGGATGTAGACCGCAGTGATGATAACAGCCGTGAATTCCCGAGGCAGGTAGAAGGGTCTGTACCTTACCATGAGGAATTCTAAATCAGCCGAACAGGATCTATCGATTATGTCCGTGTTAGTGCACCAGGCATTGTTAGTGTAAATGCACAAACCGCCTCCCTTGCTCTTACCGGAGTCTGCAGTTCTGTTGGCGCGGAAGACCGTGCGTCCTTCTAGCTGGATGGTGGTGTCAGGGATGCCGTTGTTCAACCAGGTCTCTGTGAAGATCATGGCACAGCATTCCTTTGTCCTTTTCTGTGAGGAGAGATCAAGTTTGATCTCATCCATTTTATTTTCCAGTGACCTGACGTTGGCCAGGAAAATACTTGGGAGGGAGGGTTTGTGTGGGGCCCTCTTCAGCCTATTTTGGATTCCGGCCCTCTTGCCCTGCTTCTGCTTGCGCTCTCTGCGCGGTCTGCGCCGACTTCCGGCTGGGGCTGGTCCCGGGGATCGGGCGATGTTGGGAGGCAGATCAACGGCGCCGAATGTGAGCCGCACGCAGTTGGCCCCGATATCGAGGAGCGTCTGCCGGCTGTACAGTAGATCTGCCCTCAATTCCCGTATTAGCAGAGTCCAGAAGAGACTCAGAAAGAGGGTAAAAACGCGCAGTCTCGGGAGAGACAAAGCCGCTGCGTCCGTGCGCGCCGCCATTTTTTACCCCACTATTCAAAAAAGGTGGTAGAGAAAAAGCGGGGAATTATAGACCGGTAAGCCTGACATCGGTAGTGGGGAAAATGCTAGAGTCCATTATAAAAGATGTAATAGCAGAGCACTTGGAAAGCAGTGACAGGATTGGACAAAGTCAACATGGATTTACAAAAGGTAAATCATGCTTGACTAATCTACTGGAATTTTTTGAGGATGCAACTGGTAAAATAGATAAGGGAGAACCAGTGGATGTGGTGTATTTGGACTTTCAGAAGGCTTTCGATAAGGTCCCACATAAGAGATTAGCGTGCAAAATTAAGGCACATGGGATTTGGGGCAAGGTATTGACTTGGATAGAGAACTGGTTGGCGGACAGAAAGCAAAGTGTTGGAATAAACGGGTCGTTTTCCGAGTGGCAGGCAGTGACTAGTGGGGTACTGCAAGGATCGGTCCTAGGACCCCAGCTGTTCACAATATACATTAATGATCTGGACGAGGGAATTGGATGTAATATCTCCAAATTTGCAGATGAAACAAAGCTGGGTGGGAGGGTATGCTGTGAGGAGGATGCTGTGAAACTCCAGTACGATTTGGACAGGTTAATAAGAACATAAGAACATAAGAAATAGGAGCAGGAGTAGGTCAATTGGCCCCTCGAGCCTGCTCCGCCATTCAATAAGATCATGGCTGATCTGATCCTAACCGCCAATCCACTATGACAGGACTATCTCCTGAATCTAACAGCATTAGACACACGAAAACAGGAGCAGGATCAGGCTACACGGCCCCTGGGCCCGCTCCGCTACCCACAGGGCCATGACCTATCCGAACCTAGACTCATGTCCAAATTCCTGCCCGCTCCCCGTAACCCTTAATTCCCTTTTCTACTAGGAAACTGTCTATTTCTGTTTTAAATTTATGTAATGATGTAGCTTCGACAGCTTTTTGGGGCAGCATATTCCATGGACCTACCACCCTCTGAGTGAAGTAGTTCCTCCTCATCTCAGTTTTGAAAGAGCAGCCCCTTATTCTAAGACTATGCCCCCTAGTTCTAGTTTCACCCATCATCTGGAACATCCTCCCTGCATCCACCCGATCCAACCCCTTCATAATCTTATATGTTTCAATAAGATCGCCTCTCATTCTTCTGAACTCCAATGAGTAGAGTCCCAATCTACTCAACCTCTCCTCATATGTCCATCCCCTCATCCCCGGGATTAATCGAGTGAACCTTCTTTGTACTGACTCGAGAGCAAGTATGTCCTTTCTTAAGTATGGACACCAAAACTGTACGCAGTATTCCAGGTGCGGTCTCACCAATACCTTGTACAACTGAAGCAATACCTCCCTATTTTTATATTCTATCCCCCTAGCAATGAAAGCCAACATTCCATTGGCCTTCTTAATCACTTGCTGCACCTGCATACTAACCTTTTGAGTTTCGTGCACCAGGACCCCCAGATCCCTTTGTACTTCAGTACTTTCAAGTTTCTTGCCATTAAGATAATAACTTGCTCTACGATTTTTCCTGCCAAAGTGCATAACCTCACACTTTCCAGTATTGTATTCCATCTGCCAAATCTCTGCCCACTTACTTAGCCTGTCTATGTCCCCTTGCAGGTTTTTTATGTCCTCCTCACTCACTACTTTCCCTCCCATCTTAGTATCATCTGCAAACTTTGACGTGTTACACTCGGTCCCCTCCTCCAAATCGTTAATATAGATTGTAAAGAGTTGGGGACCCAGCACTGACCCCTGCGGAACACCACTGGTTACTGATTGCCAGTCTGAATATGAACCATTTATCCCAGCTCTCTGCCTTCTGTTAGATAGCCAATCCTCTATCCATGCCAGAATATTACCCCCAATCCCGTGATTTTTTATCTTAAGCAATAATCTTTTGTGTGGCACCTTGTCAAATGCCTTTTGGAAGTCTAAATACACTACATCCACTGGTTCACCTTTATCCACCCTATATGTTACTTCCTCAAAGAACTCCAGCAAATTTGTCAAACATGACTTCCCCTTCATAAAACCATGCTGGCTTTGTCTTATTAAATTATGATTATCCAAATGTCCTGTTACTGTCTCCTTAATAATGGACTCCAAAATTTTACCTACCACAGATGTTAGGCTAACCGGTCTATAGTTTCCAGCCTTCTGTCTACTGCCCTTTTTAAATAAGGGTGTTACATTAGCAGTTTTCCAGTCTGCCGGGACCTTTGCTGAGTCCAGGGAGTTTTGGAAGATTATTACCAATGCATCCACAATCCCTACCGCCACTTCCCTCAAAACCCTAGGATGTAAGCCATCAGGTCCAGGTGATTTATCCGCCTTGAGTCCCATTATTTTACCAAGTACTACTTCCTTAGTGATTTTAATCGTATTTAGCTCCTCCCCCCCTATAGCCCCCTGCTTGTCAAGTGTTGGGATATTCTTGGTGTCCTCTACTGTAAAGACTGATGTAAAATATTCATTCAGTGTTTTTGCCATCTCCATATTTCCCACCATTAATTTCCCGGTCTCATCCTCTAAGGGACCAACATTTACTTTAGCCACCCTTTTTCTTTTTATATAACTATAAAAACTCTTACTATCTGTCTTTATATTTTTTGCTAATTTACTTTCATAATGTATCTTCCCTTTCTTAATCAATCTTTTTGTTATTTTTTGCTGTCTTTTAAAGTTTTCCCAATCCTCTATCCTCCCACTAGATTTGGCTACCTTATATGCCCTTGTTTTTAGTCGAATACTATCCTTAATTTCTTTACTTAGCCACGGATGGCTGTCTTTTCTTTTACACCCTTTTTTTCTCAGTGGAATATACTTTTTTTGGAATTTGTAAAATAACTCCTTAAATGTACACCACTGATCATGTATCGTCTTATCCTTTAACCTATTTTCCCAATCCACTTTACTCAATTCCGCTCTCAAACCTTCATAGTCTCCTTTATTCAAGCTTAGCATGCTTGTTTGAGATACAGCCTCCTCACCCTCTAACTGAATATGGAATTCAACCATGTTATGGTCACTCATTCCAAGGGGATCCTTTACTAGGACATTTTTAATTAATCCTGTCTCGTTACACAGGACCAGATCTAAGGTTGCTTGCCCCCTGGTTGGTTCAGTTACATACTGCTCAAGAAACCCATCCCTAATACACTCAATGAACTCATCCTCAAGGCAGCCCTGCCCAATTTGATTCGTCCAATTTATATGATAGTTAAAATCCCCCATAATTATAGATGTTCCCTTATTACAAGCCTCAACTATTTCCTGATTGATACTCCGTCCAACCGAGTTGCGACTGTTCGGAGGCCTATATACTACACCCACTAGTGTTTTTTTCCCCTTATTATTCCTTATCTCCACCCAAACTGTTTCATTATCCTGATCCTTTGACCCAATATCATTTCTCTGTATTACAGTGATTCCTTCCTTTATTAACATAGCCACCCCACCTCCCCTTCCTTCCTGCCTGTCCTTCCTGATTGTTAAATAACCTGGTATGTTTAATTCCCAGGCATTGTCACCCTGCAGCCATGTTTCTGTAATGGCCACAAGATCATACCCATATGTAGCTATTTGTGCCTTTAACTCGTCTATTTTGTTACGAATGCTACGTGCATTCAGATAGAGAACTTTCAAATATGTTTTGTGACACTTAGTTCCTGCTATTGCCCTTTTTATTACTTTACCTTTTACTCCACACCTTCTACCCCTTCCTGACACGCTCTGGTTTTTAATTTCCCCACTGCTACCTAAGTCTATGACCTTCTCTGTTGTCGTTTGTATTATTTGCTCTCTGGGAACCTCCACCCCACTAGTTAGTTTAAAGCCCTCTCTACAGCCCTAGTTATATGATCCGCCAGGACTCTAGTCCCAGCACTGGCCAAGTGAAGCCCGTCCCAACGGAACAGCTCCCTCCTGTCCCAGTACTGGTGCCAGTGTCCCAGGAAGCAAAACCCATTTCTCCCACACCAGTCTTTGAGCCACGCATTTAACTCTCTTATTTTATTTGTCCTAGCCAAATTCGCTCGTGGCTCAGGTAATAATCCAGAGATTATTACCCTTGTGGTTCTGCTTTTTAATTTGGCCCCTAGCTGCTCAAACTCCCTCAGCAGAACCTCCTTCCTTGTCCTATCTATGTCGTTGGTACCAACATGGACCACGGCAATTGGATCCTCCCCCTCCCACTCCAAGTTTCTGTCCAGCCCAGAGGAGATGTCCTTAACCCTGGCACCGGGTAGGCAACACAGCCTACGGGACTCTCGCTCTTGGCTGCAGAGAACTCTATCTATCCCCCTAATAATACTACCCCCTACCACTACAACATTTCTATTTACTCCCCCCTCTTGAATGGCCCCCCTCTCCACGGTGCTGTGGCCAGGTTGCTCATCCTCCCTGCAGCCCCTGCTTCCGTCTCCACAGGGAGTAAGAAGCTCGAACCTGTTGGACAAGAGCAAGGGCTGCGGCTCCTCCAACACTACCTTCTGGATCCCCGTACCTGCCTCACTCGTGGTCACACCGTCCAGTCCCTGACCATGGGCTACATCTGAATTAATTAACTTCATAGGTGTGACCACCTCCTGAAACACAGAGTCCAGGTACTTCTCCCCCTCCCTGATGTGTCGCAGTATCTGAAGCTCAGACTCCAGCTCATCAACACGGAGCTGGAGATCCTGTAGCAGCAGACACTTGTCACAGATGTAATCACCGTTAGCCTCAATGGGGTCTACCGGCTCCCACATCTCGCAACAGTAACACATCATCTGCTCCATTCTATGTAATTAATTATAATTTTTTTTTATTTAATTAGATTAAATCAATCCCTCTAAATTACACCAGTTTAATTGCCGGTGATTGGGCAGAAACATGGCAAATGCACTATAATGTGGATAAATGTGAGGTTATCCACTTTGGTGGCAAAAACAGGAAGGCAGATTATTATTTGAATTGCAATAGATTGGGAGAAGGGGAAGTGCAAAGAGACCTGGGTGTTCTTATGCACCAGTCGCTGAAGGTAAGCATGCAGGTGCAGCAGGCGGTTAAGAAGGTAAATGGTATGTTGGCCTTCGTAGCAAGAGGGTTCGAGTACAGGAACAAGAATGGCTTGCTACAGTTGTACAGGGCCTTGGTGAGACCGCACCTTGAGTATTGTGTGCAGTTTTGGTCGCCTTACCTGAGGAAGGACGTTCTTGCCATGGAAGGAGTGCAGCGAAGATTCACCAGGCTGATACCTGGGATGGCAGGAATGAAGTATGAGGAGAGATTGTGTTGATTGGGCTTATACTCACTGGAGTTTAGAAGATTGAGAGGGGATCTCATCGAAACCTATAAAATTCTGTCAGGCCTGGACAGACTAGATGCAGGAAGGATGTTTATGATGGCCGGGGAGTCCAGAACCAGGGGTCATAGTCTAAGGATAAGGGGTAAGCCATTTAGGACTGAAATGAGGAGGAATTTCTTCACCCAGAGAGTAGTGAACCTGTGGAATTCTCTGCCAGAGAGGGCGGTGGAGGCCAGTTCATTAAATATATTCAAGAAAGAGTTGGATATATTTCTTAAGGCTAAAGGGATCAAGGGATATGCGGAGAAGGCAGGGACAGGGTACTGAATTTGGATGATCAGCCATGATCTCATTGAATGGCGGAGCAGGCTCGAAGGGCCGAATGGCCTACTCCTGCTCCTATCTTCTATGTTTCTATGAATGTTAAGGGAGTGGAAGCCCTTACGGTTGACAAAAATACCTGGATTGCGATGGGGTGCCATAAGGGCCATATGTGTGCAGTCAACGACGCCCTGCACCCTTGGAAAGCCTACCAGATTAGCTAATCCAACCGCTCATGCCGTGACACTTGCTTGATCCTTGGTGAAGTGGATGTGATTGTGCGCGATGGCAAAGAGGGCATCGGTTACCTGCGTGATGCAAGTGTGTGCGGCCACCTGGGAGATGCCGCTGATGTCTGCTGCTGATCCCTGGACTGAGACTGAGGCAAAAAAGTTGAGTGCAGTGGTGACTTTGACAGCCACTGGTAAGGCTTGTCCACCTGGTCCTCTGGGCTGCAGGTATTGTTGCAACATTGCACAGATGTCACTCACTACCTCTCGTGAAAGTCGGAGCCGCCTTTGGCACTGCTGCTCAGACATGTTGAGGTAGCTGACCATGTGTCTGTAGACCCTGTTTGGGGGGTATCTCCTGCGTCGATGGGCTTCCAAGCGCTGGCCCCTTCTGGCCTGTGCAGCTTCAGGTGGCTGAACAGTAGCCTGGCGCTCCTGTTGCTGCTGCTGCTGTTGGTGCTGCTGTTGTTCCTGGTTCTGCTGTTGCTGCGGCTGGTGCTCGAGCTCATCTAATGCCCAGAAGGGAAGGAAATAAATGGCTCCCATGCTTCTGGTATATGCCTCAGTTGAGGAAGCGCTCAGTGAAGGTGGAGAGAGGGGTTTCCCAGGAGGTCACACTGGAGATGGGTGTCTGGCTCCAAACTTCTACAGCTGTGGTTATGCCTTCTAAAAGTTCCCCCAGACCTGAGACAACAAATTCCTGCCACCTGCAAATGATGGCTGATCAAATCTCCTCTTTAATGGTTGACTTGTAGCTGATAGTCAGCAATCCGATAGTGCTCCCGCCAGGTTTCACCATCGTGTTTCCCACCAGGCATGTTTCACATGGGAAAATGGTTAAATTCGCAAGGGCCTTTCAAAATAGGATTATAGAGGCTATTTAGTGCTTGTTAAGGGCCGTAATGACCTTTCCCGCCTGTTGGTGGCGGGACAGAGTCAGGACCATTAGACACGACTGAGTTAAAGTTGCTCCGAGTCGGGAACCAGGCGGGGGAGGTCCCGCCCGCCAGTTTTCACGATTTTAACCCCCCACACACCTCCAATCACGCCTCCACAGCCCATTGAAAATCCAGCCCTATGTCAACATTTAAGAATAGGTTAGATGGGTGGTTGAAGGAAAGGGATATGGAGGCAGTGTGGGCACATAGGATTAGTAAATCCCATGTGAAGGATGCTCATGTGGAGGATAAACACCAACACAGAATGGTTGGACCAAACAGCCTGTGTCCCTCTTGTAGTTTCCATGTAATTCTATGTCTGACTTTGTATTGACCCACTAGCCAAAAAAAGTTACTATTGAAAATCAACCCACAGCTCCATCTAGGGTATTTACTTAATGCTTCACATAAGAATAGCAGCTCGTTAAAAATCCAATTTAATATAAACTTTGCTAACTGATTATTTTAATTCAAATTTTTTTAAGCAACACAAGCTGATAGTCTATCAATCATTCAATTAATAAAAGTAAATTCAGCTTTGATAATTTCATTTCACTTTTCCTCCATGTCTTTGTGTTTTATAATCTGAGGTAGATATTATTTACGTATCTTGAATTAAACTCTGCACTTTTTGCGGCTCCATTTGCTGCTCTTTCTCTCTAACCTGCTGTTGTGTCTCCTTGTGTTCTTTTACTATAAATAATAGACACTTTTAGCTCATTTTAGTTACTGCTTATACTTAGCTGTATTTTTGCTTTGTTTCTGTGCGGCCGCATGGTGCAGAATGATACAAGATGTCCGACGCTGCACTGTGCACTGCCCGTGCACAGTGTGCCACATAGCAATATAACTACATCATACCAAAGTAGTTCCATACCAAAGTAGTTCCATTTAACGATGTGATACTATAACAATGTAACACCTGCTCTTTGTTTTGTGACTTGACGATTCCTCCAATTTGGATTCTCAACTCTTCTCTTTGCTGGCACATGGAGATTTTCATGCCAACAACTACTATGTAAGACTGTGATGTCTCAGTTATTACCTCAAAAATTAAACAACAGAGAGGCCTGGGGGTGTACGTATACAAATATTTGAAGATCGCAGGACAAGTTGAGAAGGCTGTTAAAAGGCAAACCTTCATAAAACACTGGATAGGCCCCAGTTGGAGTATTGTTTCCAATTCAGGGCACCACACTTTAAGAAGCATGTCATGCCCCTAGAGAGGGTGCAGAGGAGGTTTACTAGATTGGTACCAGGGATAAAAGACTTCAGTTATATGGATAGACTAGAGAAACTCCTCAGAGCAGAGAAGGTTAAGGGGAAATTTGATAGAGGTGTTCAAAATCCTGAAGGGTTTTGATAGGGTAAATAAGGAGAATCTATTTACAGTGGCACAAGTGGTGGTAACCAGAGGAGACAGATTTAAGATAATTGGCAAAAGAACCAGAGGTGACATGAGAGAAAAAAATTACACAGCGAGTTGTTATGATCTGGAATGCATCGTCTGAAAGGGTGGTGGAAGCAGTTTCAATAATAACTTTCAAAATGGAATTGGATAAATACTTAAAGGGGATAATGTTCCAGGGCTATGGGAAAGAGCAGGGGAGTGAGACTAATTGGGTAGCTCTTTCAAAGAGCCGACACAGGCACAATGGGCCCAATTGCCTCCTTCTGTGCTGTATCATTTTATGATTCTATATAGAGATGCAATACAATAATATAGCATCAGGACAGAAACAGTATTTGCAAATATCTGCATACATCCTACACATTATTCTAAAATACACTTAAATGCCTCAGTCATAATTATTGACCTGACTCCCAAACAAGAAATTACTGTTTAAACAACAAAAATTTACCATCCAAGTACCGAACAATAGTTCAGCATTAAATCAGATTTGATTACATCCCTCAGAGATTTGACAAAACATTCATTCTAAAAAATAAGTCAGACATAAAAGCAACATTGGTGTTTCTTAGCCTGACAGAAGCATCAATCTGACGTCTGCCGAAACCAGTTTATTAAAAAGCTCAGTAAAACTCAGAGAAAGGCCAACAGCCGACTACATTACAATGAAGACAACTGACCAATATCTACCGGGTCCCACACTGATGCTTCAGGAAGGTTGCTGTGTACACTCCGCCATACCGCCCGCTCGATTAAGACGCAAGACCAGAATTCCCCTGCCCCCTTGTCTTTCTTTAAAAGTGGACTGAAAGTTTGTATTCCATGCTGGGAGCTCACTATGAATGTGCAATTAGGGCCAACCCTGAACGATCCAGCAGGGTTGGCCATGTGCAGTATAGAAACATAGAAACATAGAAGATAGGAGCAGGAGTAGGCCATTCGGCCCCTCAAGCATGCTCCGCCATTCAATGTGATCATGGCTGATCATCCAAATTCAGTACCCTGTCCCTGCGTTCTCCCCATACCCCTTGATCCCTTTAGCCTTAAGAAATATATCCAACTCCTTCTTGAATATATTTAATGAATTGGCCTCTATTGCCTTCTGTGGTAGAGAATTCCACAGGTTTACCACTCTCTGGGTGAAGAAATTCCTCCTCATTTCTGTCCTAAATGGCCTACCCCTTATGCTTAGACTGTGACCCCTGGTTCTGGACTCCCCGACCATCGGGAACATCCTTCCTGCATCTAGTCTGTCTAGTCCTGTCAGAATGTTATAAGTTTCAATGAGATCCCCTCTCATTCTTCTAAACTCCAGTAAGTACAAGCCCAATCGACCCAATCTCTCCTCATACGTCATTCCTGCGATCCCAGGTATCAGCCTGGCAAATCTTCGCTGAACTCCTTCCATGGCAAGAACATCCTTCCTCAGATAAGGCAACCAAAACTGCACACAATGCTCAAGATGTGGTCTCAACAAGGCCCTGTACAACTGAAGCAAGACATCCCTGTTCCTGTACTCAAACCCTCTCGCTACAAAGGCCAACATACCATTTGCCTTCTTAACCACCTGCTGCACCTGCATGCTTACCTTCAGTGACTGGTGCACAAGGACACCTAGGTCTCGTTGCACTTCCCCTTCTCCCAATCTATTGCCATTCAGATAATAATCAGCCTTCCTGTTTTTGCCACCAAAGTGGATAACCTCACATTTATCCACGTTATATTGCATCTGCTATGCTTCTGCCCAATCACCCAACCTGTCCAAATCATCCTGGAGTTTCTCGGCATCCTCCTCACAGCACACACGCCCACCCAGCATTGTGTCGTCTGCAAATTTGGAGATATTACATCTAGTTCCCTTGTCTAGATCATTAATATATATTGTGAATAGCTGGGGTCCAAGGACCGATCCCTGCAGTATCCCACTAGTCACTGCCTGCCACTTGGAAAAAGACCCATTTATTCCAAATCTTTGCTTTCTGTCTGCCAACCAGTTCTCTATCCAAGTCAATACCTTGCCCCAATCCCATGTGCCTTAACTTTACACGCTAATCTCTTATGCGGGACCTTATCGAAAGCCTTCTGAAAGTCCAAATACACCACATCCACTGGTTCTCCCTTATCTATTTTACCAGTTACATCCTCAAAAAATTCCAGTAGATTAGTCAAGCACAATTTATCTTTTGTAAATCCATGTTGACTTTGTCCGATCCTGTCACTGTTTTCCAAGTGCTCTGCTATTACACCTTTTATAATGGACTCTAGCATTTTCCCCACTACCGATGTCAGGCTTACCGGTCTATAATTCCCCGCTTTTTCTCTACCACCTTTTTTGAATAGTGGGGTAACATTAGCTACCCTCCAATCCATGGGTACTGTTCCAGATTCCATCGAATGTTGGAAGATGATCAGCAATGCATCTACTATTTCTAGGGCCACTTCCTTAAGTACCCTAGGATGTAGATTATCAGGCCCTGGGAATTTATCAGCCTTCAATCCCATCAATTTCCCTAACACCATTTCCCTACAAATACTGATTTCTTTCAGTTCCTCCCTTTCATCAGACCCTATATTCCCCGACGTCTCTGGGAGGTTATTTGTGTCCTCCTTTGTGAAGACAGAACCAAAATATGTATTTAATTGGTCTGCCATTTCTTTGTTCCCCATTATAAATTCCCCTGATTCTGACTGCAAGGGACCTACGCTTGACTTCACATCTTTTTCTCTTCACATATCTATATGTACATACTTCAGACATCACAGTACATACCACGTGCAAAGCCCACTGCACAGCACTTACTCTGAAGAAGGTTTGATAACTCAGCAGAGTTCAAAGTTGTGATGATCCAAATTGCATTCTTTTAATAATATAATACCTAGCTATCATTGAGACTCTCACCTATATGTTTAAGGCCTCAGTTTTCTCCTCTTATGGTGCTGGAACACATTGTAATGTAAATTCATTTCCTAAGATTCCCAACATTGCAAACAAATTTTGCTGGATGTTATAAATTTAAAATATATTTTACTGCTAACTTTTTTGCCGCAGTGACCAATTTTGCCATTTGAACAAGGTTGGGATCGGTAAACGAGATAGCCAAGAGTTAAGAATATTCTATTTTTTTGTTTTGTTTCAAAATCAATGAGGAGCATTTTAGGACTTGAAACTTGCTTTGCACAAGAGACTGATGTTTACAAAGCTTTGTTTTATTAATTCAGCACAGAGACGAGCTTATTCTGTGTCTGGTCCTTGCTTATCCTCAATTTTAAAATGCACTGTACCAATGTCACGGAAGATCAGATGACAGTTTGCAAAAACTATTGGAGTATGGCATGACTTAGTATAGTGGTAGCTTCCTACCATTAGTGCTAAAAGTAAGGTATCACATAGTTGGTGCAAGTTTATGTTTTGATACAGCCAAATTGAAGCCTCCTTTGTACATTATTTATACCCAACAGAATTATTTATTAATTCTGAGACCTTTCTGTTCTTGGGCAAGCAGCAAAATAAATATTAGTCTCGTACCATAAGCATAA